>NC_041392.1:177591909-177653383 GCF_002162155.2 Triticum dicoccoides
GCGCCAAAGATGTCGGGGGACTGATCCACGAACACCTATGGGACCGGCGGGCCGAGTCCCTTTCGATTCGGTGAGGGCGGAGGCTGTGCAAAGAGCGGATCAAGGCGAGGCACGCGAGCAGTTTACCCAGGTTCGGGCCGCACGGATGCGTAAAACCCTACTCCTGCTTTGTGGTTTGTATTGATTTCTTGCTCGGGAGCGCGGAGTGCTACAGTACACCCCAGCAGCTAACGAGACCGAGCGTGAGTGTTCTCCGAACTAGCTAACTAGCTAGCCCGTTAACCAGCCAACCTGCCAACCCCCCCTACGTTGCGCATGGGCCTCCTTTTATATGCTCAAGGGGTCACCGACAGGTGGCAACGTAGACAAGGGTAAAAATGGAAAGGTGCTGCGGTAGGTACAACTACCTGCTACAGTGTATCATACCTAACCCTGACGGCAGGGGACAAGGGTATTAAATGCCCGTCTGTGTTGCCTAAACAGTGCAAAAGGGACCTCCAGGGACGCCACCACTTGCCACGATGGCAATCTTGTCAGAGCCGCTTGCCACCGCGCACCCCTGGCTGCACAGCCTCCCGCCACGTACACCTGGAAGGGTCCCAGAGCGACATGTTGGTGGATGTGCTGGAGCGCGGGCACAGGGTGGTGGCTTGCCGCGGCAAGTGCCTTGCCGCGGTCGTTGTCGTGTCGCGTCCGGGAGCTTGTCGCTCACCGGGCCTTGCCGGGGCGCGTGGCGCGCCGCGGCAAGTTCCTTGAGGTGCCTTGGTTGGCCTTCCCGGCAAGCTCCTCTTGTCGGGGTCTTGAGATGCTTTTGTTGGCCTTCCCGGCAAGCTCCTCTTGCCGGGGTCTTGTCTCCTTGACTTGGATACTTTGTTCTTGAATGGCTCCAAAGGAACCACGGAGGACCTTGGCGGTCACCCGGCAAGCCTTGCCGCGAGATGCTGCGACTGCCCGTGCACAAGTTCGGGATACTAGGGTACCCCTACTCTAGTACACCGACAAACTCGGGTTTGAGCTGGTGGATGATTTTTTCTCGAGCAAGACGAAGTGTGTGGGTGCAAGGATAAGTGGAGGGGACCCACGTGGGGTCCACGAGGCAGGGGCGCGCCCAGGGGGTAGGGCGCGCCCTCCACCCTTGTGGACATATGGCTGCTCCCCCTGATGTGTTCTCAGTGCCTAAAATCCTTAAATATTCTGCAAAAAATCATATTTCATTTTCAGGGCATTTGGAGAACTTTTTATTTTCGGGGTATTTTCTATTGCAAGGATAATTCAGAAAACAGACAGAAAATACTATTTTTGCTTTATCTAATATAAATAAAGAAAGTAAAAAGAGGGTACAGAGAGTTGTGTTTTCTAAATTCATCCATCTCATGCTCATCAAAAGGAATCCACTAACAAGGTTGATCAAGTCTATAGAGAGAATTTACCTTTACTACATGTGTCGGGTTATCAAGGCCATGTATTTCTTCAATAGGTGGTAAATTCTTAACATCTTCAGCTTTAATACCTTTTTCTTTCATAGATTTCTTTGCCTCTTGCATATCTTCGAGACTGAGAAATAGAATACCCCTTTTCTTCATAGTTGGCTTAGGAGTTGGTTCAGGAAGTGTCCAATTATTTTCATTAGTCAACATATTATTCAATAGTAATTCAGCTTGATCAACAGTTCTTTCCCTGAAAACACAACCAGCACAACTGTCCAGGTAGTCTCTAGAAGCATCGGTTAGTCCATTATAAAAGATAGCGAGTGTTTAACTTTTCTTGAGAGGATGATCAGGCAAAGCATTAAGTAATTGGAGAAGCCTCCCCCAAGCTTGTGGGAGACTCTCTTCTTCAATTTGCACAAAATTATATATTTCCCTTAAGGCAGCTTGTTTCTTATGAGCGGGGAAATATTTAGCAGAGAAGTAATAAATCATATCCTGGGGACTACGCACACAACCAGGATCAAGAGAATTAAACCATGTTTTAGCATCACCCTTTAGTGAGAAGGGAAATAACTTAAGGATAAACTAATAGCGAGTTTTCTCATCATGAGTAAACAGGGTGGTTATATCATTTAATTTAGTAAGATGTGCCACAACAGTTTCATATTCATAGCCATAAAAAGGATCAGACTCAACCAAAGTAATTAACTCCGGATCGATAGAGAAATCATAATTCTTATCAGTAATAAAGATAGGTGAAGTAGCAAAAGCAGGGTCATATTTTATTCTAGCATTCAAAGACTTTTCTTTAAGCTTGGCTAATAATTTCTTAAGATCAGATCTATCATTGAAAGCAAGAAAGTCTCTAGCAGTTTCTTCATCCATAACATAACCCTCAGGCACAACAGGTAATTCATATCTAGGGGGAGAATCTTCATCATCACTTTCATCAATATTATCAGTTTCAATAATTTCATTCTCTCTAGCCCTAGCAAGTTGTTCATCAAAAAATTCACCTAGTGGCACAGTATTATCAAGCATAGAAGTAGTTTCATCATAAGTATCATGCAAAGCAGAAGTGGCACTATCAATAACATGCGACATATCAGAATGAAAGGCCTGTGTAGGTGTCGCAAGTTTACTCAAAACAGAAGGTGAATCAAGTGCAAAGCTAGACGGCCGTTCCTTATCTCCCCTCGTAGTTGAGGAAAAATCTTGGTTCTTTGATCTTTCAAGTTCTTTATAATGATAAGCAGATATAAATCCCAAGTGACTCAAAGAATAGAGCTATGCTCCCCGGCAAGGGCGCCAGAAAATAGTCTTGATAACCCACAAGTATGGGGGATCGCAACAGTTTTTGAGGGTAGAGTGTTCAACCCAAATTCATTGATTCGACACAAGGGGAGCCAAAGAATATTCTCAAGTATTAGCAGCTGAGTTGTCAATTCAACCACACCTAGAAACTTAATATATGCAGCAAAGTGTTTAGTAGCAAAGTAATATGATAATAGTGGTAACGGTAGCAAAAGTAATATTTTTGGTTCTATAGTGATTGTAACAGTGGCAATGGAAAAGTAAATAGGCGAAGAACAATATATGAAAAGCTCGTAGGCAATGGATTAGTGATGGATAATTATGTCGGATGCGATCAATCATGCAACAGTTATAACATAGGGTGACATGGAACTAGCTCCAGTTCATCAATGTAATGTAGGCATGTATTCCGAATATAGTCATATGTGCTTATGGAAAAGAACTTGCATGACATCTTTTGTCCTACCCTCCCGTGGCAGCGGGGTCCTATTGGAAACTAAGGGATATTAAGGCCTCCTTTTAATAGAGTACCGAACCAAAGCATTAACATATAGTGAATACATGAACTCCTCAAACTACGGTCATCAACGGTAAGTATCCCGATTATTGTCACTTCAGGGTTAACGGATCATAACACATAATAGGTGACTATAGACTTGCAAGATAGGATCAAGAACTCACATATATTCATGAAAGCATAATAGGTTCAGATCTGAAATCATGGCACTCGGGCCCTAGTGACAAGCATTAAGCATAGCAAAGTCATAGCTACATCAATCTCAGAACATAGTGAATACTAGGGATCAAACCCTAACAAAACTAACTCTATTACATGATAAATCTCATCCAACCCATCACCGTCCAGCAAGCCTACAATGAAATTACTCACGCACGACGATGAGCATCATGAAATTGGTGATGGAGGAAGGTTGATGATGACGATGGCGATGGATTCCCCTCTCCGGAGCCCCGAACGGACTCCAGATCAGCCCTCTCGAGAGAGTTTAGGGCTTGGCAGCGGCTCCGTATTGTAAAAGGCGATGAATCCTTCTCCCTTATTTTTTTTCCCTGAAAGTGAATATATGGAGTTGGAATTGAGGTCGGTGGAGCATCAGGGGGCCCACGAGGTAGGGGCACGCCCAAGGGGGGCAGGCGCGCCCCCACCCTCTTGGATAGGGTGTGGGCCCCCTGACGTAGATTCTTTCGCCAGTATTTTTTACATATTCCAAAAATAATCTCCATTGATTTTCAGTTCATTCCGAGAACTTTTATTTCTGCACAAAAATAACACCATGGCAATTCTGCTAAAAACAGCGTCATTCCGGGTTAGTTCCATTCAAATTATGCAAGTTAGAGTCCAAAACAAGGGCAAAAGTGTTTGTAAGAGTAGATACGACGGAGACGTATCAGTTATTGGATTGAATACTTTTATGGATTTGAGAACACTTGATATATGTCTTGCAATTGAACACTCGTGGTGACAATGGGGCCTCGTATTGATTCACTTGATATATGTTTTGGCACTCAACTCGCGGATTCCCGAGGTGACATTGGGGTAATCTATGCATAGGGGTTCATGCACGTTCTTGTCTTTGTTTATCTGGTAGAAATCTTGGGACACTCTTTTAAGTTCTTTGTGTTGGATTGAGTATTATGAATATGAATTTGCTTTGGTGTTATTTTAGTACGAACTCTTGAATAGATCGAACGGAAAGAATAGCTTTGAGGTGGTTTCGTACCCTACAAACAATTTATTCTTATGTTCTCCGCTAGATAGGAACTTTGGAGTGATTATTCATCGCACTTTGAGGGGTGGTTATATGATCCAATTATATTAGCATTGTTGAGAGGTTGCACCAGTCAAAGTACAGACCCTGGGTCTCATTTTCAAGCATTGCAATACCGTTTTTGTGCCCGTTTACTATTTGTTACCTTGCTGTTTTTATTTATTCAGATTATAAAAATATATTTCTACCATCAATATTACACTTTTATCACCATCTCTTCGCCGAACTAGTGCACCTATATAATTTGCCATTGTATTGGGTGTGTTGGGGACACAAGAGATTTCTTGTATTTGGTTGCAGGGTTGTTTGAGAGAGACCATCTTCATCCTACACCTCCCACAGATTGATAAACCTTAGGTCATCCACTTGAGGGAAAATTGCTACTGTCCTACAAAACTCTGCGCTTGGAGGCCCAACACGAATCTACAAGAATAAAGTTGCGTAGTAGACATCAAGCTCTTTTCTGGCGCCGTTGCCAGGGAGGTGAGTGCTTGAAGGTATATATTTAGATCTTGTAACTGAATCTTTTAGTTTCTTGTTTTATCACTAGTTTGGTTTATAAAAAGAAAACTACAAAAAAATGGAATTGAGGTTGCATCATATTATTGATCATCTTTATAATATATTTCTTGAAAATGATGGTTCGGAAAATTGAGCTCAATTGTTAGAAGAAGAAGTTAATAAAATGTTTGGCACAAAATATTTGAATGATGAGCATGATTGCAATGTTGTTAGTATGAATTCTTTGAATATCCAAAATGCTAAAGATGATTGCACAAGTCATGACAAAAATGTTTCTTATAAGCATGTCAATTTTTGTGGAGTGCATAAAGTTTGTGAATATGTGCCTTATAGGGAAGATAGATTTTGTATGAAGCATAAACATAATAGAACCAATTCTTTGCTCAAAGTGATAGATGAATTCTCTACAAAATTATGTTCTGTTTGTCCTATTACTTGTGATCTTTGCAATAAAGTTGGTCACCTTAATTTCCAATGCATGCTTTTTCATGATTGAATCGTGTCCAAATATTGCAATAACTTGATCACCCTTGAACTTTATAATGGGCTTTGTCTATTTTGGGGGAGTGAAGAATTGACATATAAAAATAGTTGGTTTGAAGTATTCATTCTCACGGATGATATTGGAACTAATCTAAAAAATATATATATGTTGCATGGTAAATTGCAATGAGAATGCTTATATTGCCAAGTATAGAAAGATGGGAAAACCAATAGAATTTAAAAGGAATACTAATGAAAGGGTAAAGATTTCCACTTTCCCCCCTATTGTCTCTCATGATGAAATAGGTGACGAGGAGGAGCTCCCTATTCAACCAATCTCATCAATAAGAAGCTTGAAAAAATTAATTAAACCCACACATGATGTTGTGAAGAAGAAGAAAAGAAGAAGAAAGAATAGAGGTAAAAAGGTAACCCTCCCAAATAGTGTTGCTCCTATTATTGTTGTGCCTCATGAAAATGAATCAAAAATAATTATGGAGGATGATGCACTTGATGATGAGCTTCTATGTCTTATGGCACAATGTCCGAGAGCACTATTGATGATGATTTTGTTATGTTTGTTGCTTGTTGTGATGATTATGATTGGGATGATAATGATACTTCTTATAATCTTGGAAATCTTTTTGGCACCAACTTGGGAAATTATGATGACAGCAATTGTTATACCATTGGTGCTATTCATACTATTAATGATGAGAGTGATTATGCTTATGATATGCCAAGCCACAAGCTTGGGGATGATATGTTTGATGAGAATGACATGTTTGAGAATTCATTTGCTGCAATTAATGTTTGTCCCAAGCTTGGGGATGCTATGTTAGATGAAGATGATCTTTTAGTCCCCTTACTTTGAATGATCAAATTTGCTATGATGATTTCTTGCCTCCTACTTATGATGATTATTGTGATGATACTTATGTTACAAAAAGTAGTGATAATTATTGTCATAATTTTGAATATCCCTTTTTTGAACATTACTCTTTTAATGTGGAAAAAATTTATAGTATTCGAGTTTCATATGATACTCCCACCATTATGAATGAGAATAAAATTTCTTATATGGAGAGTAATAAATTTTCTATGCTTTTGGATCATGAAAAGAATGCTTTATGTGATGGTTATATTGATGAATCTATTCATGATGCTACTGAAAATTATTATGAGAGAGGAACTTATGATTCATGATGCTCTCTTTATGTTTCAATTCTTATATTTTATGTGATCATCATTGAAATCATCATGCCTAGCTAAAAGGCATTAAAGAAAAGCGCTTGTTGGGAGACAACCCAACACTTTTACTTACTGTTTTTGTGTGTTCACATGATTATGCTACTGTATTAGTCATGTTTTATTGCTTTTGTTTCAATAAAATGCCAAGTAAATCCTTTGGGATCATGTTGGGTGATAGTTGATTTGATCTTGCTGAAAAACAGAAACTTTTACGCTCACGAAAATAATTCTCATTTTTAATAAAAGATTGAGTTTGAGTTGATTCTTTTTGCAGAAGTTTAATATACAAATTGCTCACGTGGTACTAATTTTTTCATAAATTTTTTTGAACTTCAGTACAGACACAAGCGCTCATATACACGCGCATACACTCACCCCTATGAATTCACACATGCACACCATACTCCTATGAGCACCTCCGAAAGACTGAGCCGGCATATCATCTTCTTGAAATTTATGAAGTCACCGTAGGCACCTCGTCGTCGATGGGAACGTCTCCTCCCACTGAATGTGCATCGCCGGAAATCCTGAAATGAATCCAGGAATAAATGCGAGCACCAGGATTTGAACCCTAGTGGGTTGGGGATACCACAGTCCCTCTAACCATCCAACCACAGGTTGGTTCACATTTTTTCATAATTTTTGGAGTAGCAAAAGTATGGTAGTTATCCAGATCATTACAGATTGTTCTATTTTTGACAGATTCTGTTTTCAATGCATAGTTTGCTTATTTTCTAGTTTCTATGGCTTATATTGCTCAACATAAATTGTGGAAATGATATGCTACAGTAGGCATTGTCTGGAAACAATTATGAATCTTGTCTTGATAGTACCAAAGTAAAATGGTTGCTCCTTATCATACTAACCTATCTCACGAAGTTTCGTTAAGTTTTGTGTGATTGAAGTTTTCAAGTTTTGGGTGAGATGTCGATATGAGGAGAATAAGGAGTGACAAGACCCTAAGCTTGGGGATGCCCAAGGTAACCCAAGGTAATATTCGAGGAAGATCCAAGCAACTATGCTTGGGGATGCCCCGAAAGGCATCCCCTCTTTCGTCTCCAACATTATTGGTAACCTCACTTGGAGCTATGTTTTCGTTCGTCACATGATATGAGTTTTGCTTGGAGTGTCATTTTATTTTATTAGTATTTGCTTGCTGTTATTTATAATAGTGTTTTGCATCTTTTATTTCAATAAAAGTGGCAATGATAGTGATACGTCCATTTTGCATCATGCTTTTATATCGATATGTATTGCATTACGGGCTGTTATTACACATTATGTCACAATACTTATGCCTATTCTCTCTCATTTTACAAGGTTTACATGAAGAGGGGGAATGCCGGCAGCTGGAATTCTAGGCTGGAAAAGGATCAAATATTAGAGACTATTTTGCACATCTCCAAAAGTCCTGGGGAGCATGTTTTAGAATATATAAAAAATATTGGGAGAAAGAAGTACCAGAGGGGGGCCACCCACCGTCCACAAGGGTGGGGGCGCGCCCTACCCCCTGGGCGCGCCCCTTGCCTCGTGGCCCCCTGGTGGCCCTCTGATGCCCATCTTTGGCTATATGGAGTCTTTCGTCGAGGAAAAAATCATAAGCTAGCTCACGGACGAAACTCCGCCGCCACGAGGCGGAACCTTGGCATAACCAATCTAGGGCTCTGGCGGAGCTGTTCTGCCGGGGAAACTTCCCTCCGAGAGGGGGAAATCATCACCATCGTCATCACAAACGATCCTCTCATCGGGAGGGGGTCAATCTCCATTAACATCTTCATCAGCACCATCTCATCTCAAACCCTAGTTCATCTCTTGTATCCAATCTTTGTCCCAAAGCCTCAGATTGGTACATGTGGGTTGCTATTAGTGTTGATTACTTCTTGTAGTTGATGCTAGTTGGTTTACTTGGTGGAAGATCATATGTTCAGATCCATTATGCATATTAATACCCCTCTGATTATGAACATGAATATGCTTTGTGAGTAGTTACGTTTGTTCCTGAGGACATGGGAGAAGTCTTGCTATAAGTAATCATGTGAATTTGGTATTCGTTTCATATTTTGATGAGATGTATGTTGTCTTTCCTCCAGTGGTGTCATGTGAACATCGACTACATGACACTTCACCATTGTTTGGGCCTAGAGGGAGGCATTGGGAAGTAATAAGTAAATGATGGGTTGCTAGAGTGACAGAAGCTTAAACCCTAGTTTATGAGTTGCTTCGTAAGGGGCTGATTTGGATCCATATGTTTCATGCTATGGTTAGGTTTACCTTAATACTTCTGTTGTAGTTGCGGATGCTTGCAATAGGGGTTAATCATAAGTGGGATGCTTGTCCAAGTAAGGACAGTGCCCAAGAACCGGTCCACCCAATATCAAATTATCAAAGTATCAAACGCGAATCAATTGAGCATGATGAAAACTAGCTTGATGATAATTCACATGTGTCCTTGGGAGCTCTTTCCATTATATAAGAGTTTGTCCAGGCTTGTCCTTTGATACAAAAAGGATTGGGCCATCTTGCTGCACCTTATTTACTTGTATTACTTGTTACTCGTTACAAATTACCTTATCACAAAACTATATGTTACCGATAATTTCAGTGCTTGCAGAGAATACCTTGCTGAAAACCGCTTATCATTTCCTTCTGCTCCTTGTTGGGTTCGACACTCTTACTTATAGAAAAGGCTAAAATAGATCCCCTACACTTTTGGGTCATCAATACTTTTTTCTGGTGCTGTTGCCGGGGAGTGAAGCGCCTTTGGTAGGTGGAATTTGGTAAGGAAAAATTTATATAGTGTGCTGAAATTCACTGTCACCTGTTACTATGGAACATAATCCTTTGAGGGGCTTGTTTGGGGTATCTTCACCCCGACCAGTAGAGCAAATAGTTGCTCCTCAACCTAATGAACCTACTGAAAATGGTTACTTTGAAATTCCTTCGGGTATGATAGAGAAACTCCTATCTAATCCTTTTACAAGAGATGGAACATTACATCCCGATTTGCACCTAATCTATGTGGATGAAGTTTGTGGATTATTTAAGCTTGCAGGTATGCCGGAGGATGTTATCAAGAAGAAGGTCTTACCTTTATCTTTGAAGGGAGATGCATTGACATGGTTTAGACTATGTGATGATATGGGATCATGGAACTACAACCGATTGAAATTGGAATTTCATTAGAAGTTTTATCCTATGCATCTTGTTCATCATGATTGTAATTATATATATAATTTTTGGCCTCGCGAAGGAGAAAGCATCGCTCAAGCTTGGAGGAGGCTTAAGTCAATGTTATATTCATGCCCCAATCATGAGCTCTCAAAAGAAATGATTATTCAAAAAATTTATGCTCGGCTTTCTCTCAGTAATCGCTCCATGCTCGATACTTCTTGTACTGGATCTTTTATGATGAAGACTATTGAATTCAAATGGGATTTATTGGAGAGAATTAAACGCAACTCTGAAGATTGGGATCTCGGCGAAGGTAAGGAGTCAGGTATAACACCTAAGTTTGATTGTTTTAAAACTTTTATGGATATCGGCTTTTCGTGAATTTAGCACTAAATATGGACTTGACTCTGAGACAGTAGCTTCTTTCTGTGAATCCTTTTCTACTCATGTTGATCTCCCTAAGGAGAAGTGGTTTAAATATAATCCTCCCATTGAAGTAAAATTAGTTGAACCTATTAAAGTTGAAGAAAATACTATCACTTATAATGATCCTGTTGTTCCTACTGCTTATATTGAGAAACCACCTTTCCCTGTTAGAATAAAGGATCATGCTAAAGCTTCAACTATGGTTCGTAAGAGTAATACTAGAACACCTACTCCCTCTGAGCAAATTAAAGTTGAACCTAGTGTTGCTATGGTTAAATATCTCTTGGCCGATAATATTGATGGGCATGTTATTTACTTCTGTGATGAAGCTGCTAGAATTGCTAGACCTGATACTAAAAATAAGCATAGACCTGTTGTAGGCATGCCTATAATTTCTGTTAAGATAGGAGATCATTGTTATCATGGCTTATGTGACATGGGTGCTAGTGCAATTGCAATACCTCATTCCTTATATAAAGAAATTATGCATGATATTGCACCTGCTGAGATAGAGGAAATTGATGTTACTATTAAACTTGCTAATGGAGATACTATTTCACCCGTTGGGATTGTTAGAGATGTTGAAGTCTTGTGTGGGAAAGTTAAATATCCTGCTGATTTTCTTGTTCCTGGTTCCCCACAAGATAACTTTTGTCCCATTATATTTGGTAGACCCTTCTTGAATACTGTCAATGCTAAGATAGACTGCAATAAGGATATTGTTTCTGTTGGTTTAGGGGATATGTCTCATGAATTTAATTTTGCTAAATTTCGTAGACAACCCCATGATAAAGAATTGCCTAGTAAAGATGAAATTATTGGTCTTACTTCTATTGTCGTGCCTCCTAGTGATCCTTTAGAATAATATTTCTAGACCATCAAAATGATATGTTTATGAATGAAAGAAGGGAAATAGATGAAGTATTCTTTAAACAGGGACCTATTTTGAAACACAACTTGCATGTTGAAATCCTAGGAGATCCTCCTCCACCTAAGGGTGATCCCGTCTTTGAGCTTAAACCTTTACCTGATACTCTTAAATATGCTTATCTTGATGAGAAAGAGATATATCATGTTATTATTAGTGCTAACCTTTCAGACCATGAAGAAAAGAAATTATTGAAAACTCTGAAGAAGCACTGTGCTGCTATTGGATATACTCTTGATGATCTTAAGGGCATTAGTCCCACTCTCTGCCAGCACAAAATAAAATTGGAGAAAGACGCGAAACCGGTTCTTGATCACCAACGACGGTTAAATCCTAAGATGAAGGAAGTGGTAAGAAAAGAAATGCTAAAGCTTCTGGAGGCAGGTATAATTTATCCCGTTGCTGATAGTCAATGGGTAAGTCATATCTCCATTGTGTCCCTAAGAAGGGAGGTATCACTGTTGTTCCTAATGATAAAGATGAATTGATCCCACATAGAATTGTTACAAGTTATAGAATGGTAATTGATTTCCGCAAATTAAATAAAGCCACTAAAAAGGATCATTACCCTTTACCTTTTATTGATCAAATGCTAGAAAGATTATCCAAACATGCACATTTTTGCTTTCTAGATGGTTATTCTGGTTTCTCTCAAATACCTATGTCAAAAGAGGATCAAGAAAAGACAATTTTTACCTGCCCTTTCGGTACCTTTGCTTATAGACATATGCCTTTTGGTTTATGTAATGCACCTGCTACTTTTCAAAGATGTATGACTGCTATATTCTCTGACTTTTGTGAAAAGATTGTTGAGATATTCATGGATGATTTCTCCGTTTATGGAACTTCTTTTGATGATTTCTTAAGATACCTTGATCGAGTTTTGCAGAGATGTGAAGAAACTAATCTTGTCTTGAATTGGGAGAAGTGCCACTTTATGGTTAATGAAGGTATTGTCTTGGGGCATAAAATTTCTGAAAGAGGTATTGAAGTTGATAAAGCTAAAGTTGATGCTATTGAAAAGATGCCATGCCCTAAAGACATTAAAGGTATAAGAAGTTTCCTTGGTCACGCGGGTTTTCATAGGAGGTTCATTAAGGACTTCTCTAAACTTTCTTGGCCTCTGACTAATCTCTTACAAAAAGATGTTCCTTTTGTTTTTGATGATGACTGTGTAGAAGCATTTGAAATACTTAAGAAAGCTTTGATTTCTGCACCTATTGTTCAGCCTCCTGATTGGAATTTACCATTTGAAATCATGTGTGATGCTAGTGATTATGCTGTAGGGTCTGTTCTAGGACAAAGAGTTGATAAGAAATTAAATGTTATCCAATATGCTAGTAAGACTCTAGATAGTGCCTAAAGAAATTATGCTACTACTAAAAAAGAATTTTTAGCAGTTGTGTTTGCTTGTGATAAGTTCAGACCTTATATTGTTGATTCTAAAGTAACTGTCCACACTAATCATGCTGCTATTAAATATCTTATGGAAAAGAAAGATGCTAAACCTAGACTTATTAGATGGGTTCTCTGGCTACAAGAATTTGATTTGCATATTATTGATAGAAAGGGAGTTGAGAACCCCGTTGCAGACAACTTGTCTAGGTTAGAGAATATTCTTGATGACCCAGTACCTATTGATGATAGCTTTCCTGATGAACAATTAGTTGTCATAAATGCTTCTCGTGCTGCTCCATGGTATGCTGATTATGCTAATTATATTGTTGCTAAGTTTATACCACCTAGTTTCACATACCAGCAAAAGAAAAAGTTCTTCTATGATTTAATACATTACTTCTGGGATGACCCACATCTTTATAAAGAAGGAGTAGATGGTGTTATTAGACGTTGTGTACCTGAGCATGAACAGGAACAGATCCTACGCAGGTGTCACTTCGAGCCTTACGGAGGACACCATGCTGGAGATAGAACTGCACATAAGGTATTGCAATCCGGTTTTTATTGGCCTACTCTCTTCAAGGATGCCCGTAAGTTTGTCTTGTCTTGTGATGAATGTCAAAGAATTGGTAATATTAGTAGACGTCAAGAAATCCTATGAATTATTCACTTGTTATCGAACCATTTGATGTTTGGGGCTTTGATTTTATGGGACCGTTTCCTTTCTCTAATGGGTACACACATATTTTAGTTGTTGTTGATTACGTTACTAAGTGGGTAGAAGCTATTCCAACTAGTAGTGTTGATCATAACACCTCTATTAAGATGCTTAAGGAAGTTATTTTCTGAGGTTTGGAGTCCCTAGATACTTAATGAATGATGGTGGTTCACATTTTATTCATGGTGCTTTTCGTAAAATGTTTGCTAAGTATGATGTTAATCATAGAATTGCATCTCCATATCACCCACAGTCTAGTAGTCAAGTAGAATTGAGTAATAGAGAGCTTAAATTAATTCTTGCAAAAGACTGTTAATAAATCTAGGAAGAATTGGTCCAAGAAACTTGATGATGCATTATGGGCTTATAGAACCGCATACAAAAATCCTATGGGTATGTCTCCGTATAAGATGGTTTATGGTAAAGCTTGTCACTTACCTCTTGAACTAGAACATAAGTCATATTGGGCCATTAAAGAGCTCAATTATGATTTCAAACTTGCCGGTGAGAAGAGGCTTTTTGACATTAGCTCACTTGATGAATGGAGAGCCCAAGCTTATGAGAATGCCAAACTGTTTAAAGAAAAAGTTAAAAGATGGCATGAAAAAAGGATACAAAACGTGAGTTTAATGTAGGTGATTATGTATTGTTATACAACTCTTGGTTAAGATTTTTTTGCAGGCAAACTCCTCTCTAAATGGGAAGGTCCTTACGTCATCGAGGAGATCTACCATTCCGGTGCCATAAAAATCAACAACTTCGAAGGCACGAATCCAAGGGTGGTGAACGGTCAAAGAATCAAACATTATATCTCAGGTAATCCCATAAATGTTGAAACTAATGTTATTGAAACCGTAACCCCGGAGGAATACATAAGGGACACTTTCCAGAACATTTCAGACTCCGAAAAGGAATAGGTACGTGGTATGGTAAGTAAACCGACTCCAAAATAGTTCTAATGGCAATTTTTCTTCGTTTTGGAATATTTAAGAAAATAGGAAAATAAGAAGCAGTCCGGGATGGACACAAAGCTTCCATGAGGGTGGAGGGCACGCCCTACCCCCCTGGGCGCGCCCCCTGGCTCGTGGGCACCTCGTGTGCCCTCCGAACTCCATTTTCTTGCACGGTACTTCTTTTGGTCGGTAAAAATTCACTATATAATCTCCCGAAGGTTTTGACCACCGTATCACGCAAATATCTTTTGTTTTTGTTTCGAGCCATTTCTGCTACAGATTAGAGCAAGATGTTTTCTCAAGAGTCAGTTGGGGAGAGTCGGGTATCTCATCCAACACCGGGGCCAAGAGCAAACAACAATGCTGACTACTTTGGGCCATCAACTGAGGAAGAGATGGAGGCTGACTTGAAAAGGATAGATGCCATGGAGGAGGATGAAGAAGTTACTTCTCGTTTCCAAGCTAGATTCACGATGGGGGAACTACAGAGCTCGGCTATTCCAAACTCAGTCATCCCTTCCAATGTTAGATTTCTTTCTTATGAAAATATGAAAAAGAGTGTTACTTGTTCTCCGTGGCTATGCAACATCCTTGGGTGAAAGGGGCTTTAGCCGTCACGGTCAAGCTCCGTAAGGAAATAATGGACCTCAAGCAGCAAGTCAATAAGCTCGAGGAAGAGAATCGTATCCTGAAGGGCATCATCGCCAAGAATATCACATCACCACCCCCGAAGAAGGAGACATAAACACATGGGTATGGGCACTCCCCTTGGCAACTCCCAAGCTTGGGGGAGTGCCCCGGTATCGTATCACCATCAATTTTATCTTTACCGTTTTTCTTAGTTCGATCCTTTTGGTAATATCTTGATCATATGAATCTTATGGAGAGTAATGACTTCACTTATAAAGAGTATGATGAATAAAAATTGTCGAGAGTTGACAAGCATAGTTTTGGTCATTGCTGCAATTAATAGGAAGTAATAAAGAAAGAGAGGTTTTCACATATAAATATACTATCTTGGACATCTTTTATGATTGTGAGCACTCATTAAAATATCGCATGCTAAAGAGTTGACATTGGACAAGGAAGACAACGTAATGGGTTATGTTTTCTTACATCCGAAATAAATTATATTGTCATGGATCATCCAACATGTTGAGCTTACCTTTCCCTCTCATGCTAGCCAAATTCTTTGCACCAAGTAGAGATACTACTTGTGCTTCCAAATATCCTTAAACCCGGTTTTGCCATGAGAGTCCACCATATCTACCTATGGATTGAGTAAGATCCTTCAAGTAAGTTGTCATCGTTGCAAGCAATAAAAATTGCTCTCTGAATATGTATGATTTATTAGTGCGGAGAAAATAAGCTTTATACGATCTTGTGATGTGGAAGAAATAAAAGCGACGGACTGCATAATAAAGGTCCATATCACAAGTGGCAATATAAAGTGACGTTCCTTTGCATTAAGACTTTGTGCATCCAACCATAAAAGCACATGACAACCTCTGCTTCCCTCTATGAAGGGCCTATCTTTTATTCTTGTCTTACTTCATGCAAAGAGTCGCGGTGATCTTCACCTCTCCTTTTTACATTTTATCGTTTATCAAGCACAATGTGTTGGAAAGATCCAGATATATATAGCTAATTGGATGTGAGTTTTCATGAACTATTATTGTTGACATTACCCTTGAGGTAAAAGGTTGGGAGGCAAAACTATAAGCCCCTATCTTTCTCTGTGTCCGATTAAAACTTCATATCCATAAATATTGCATCAGTGTTAGCAATTGTGAAAGACTAAATGATGGTTGAGTATGTGGACTTGTTGAAAAGCTCTTATATTGACTCTTTCCTATGTTATGATAAATTGCAATTGCTTCAATGACTGAGATTATAGTTTGTTGGTTCTCAATGAAGTTTATGATTCATACTTGAAATTGTGATTGAATTGTTACTTTAGCATAATAGATCATATGACAATATATGTATGTTGCTGTTATAATAATGATCATGATGCCCACATGTCCGTATTTTATTTTATCGACACCTCTATCTCTAAACATGTGGACATATTTTTCGATTTCGGCTTTCATTTGAGGACAAGTGAGGTCTAAGCTTGGGGGAGTTGATACGTCCATTTTGCATCATGCTTTTATATCGATATTTATTGTATTATGGGATGTTATTACACATTATGTCACAATACGTATGCCTATTCTCTCTCATTTTACAAGGTTTACATGAAGAGGGGGAATGCCGACAGCTGGAATTCTGGGATGGAAAAGGAGAAAATATTAGAGACCTATTCTGCACATCTCCAAAAGTCCTAAAACTTCACGAGAGCATGTTTCAGAATATATAAAAAATATTGGGAGAAAGAAGTACCAGAGGGGGGCCACCCACCGTCCACGAGGGTGGGGGCGCGCCTTACCCCCTGGGCACGCCCCCTGCCTCGTGGGTCCCCTGGTGGCCCTCTGATGCCCATCTTTGGCTATATGGAGTCTTTCGTCGAGGAAAAAATCATAAGCTAGATCGCGGGACGAAACTCCGCTGCCACGAGGCGGAACCAATCTAGGGCTCCGGCGGAGCTGTTCTGCCGGGGAAACTTCCCTTCGGGAGTGGGAAATCATCACCATCGTCATCACCAACGATCCTCTCATCGGGAGGGGGTCAATCTCCATCAACATCTTCACCAGCACCATCTCATCTAAAACCCTAGTTCATCTCTTGTATCCAATCTTTGTCCCAAAGCCTCAGATTGGTACATGTGGGTTGCTAGTAGTGTTGATTAGTCCTTGTAGTTGATGCTAGTTGGTTTACTTGGTGGAAGATCATATGTTCAGATCCATTATGCATATTAATACCCCTCTGATTATGAACATGAATATGCTTTTTGAGTAGTTACGTTTGTTCCTGAGGACATGGGAGAAGTCTTGCTATAAGTAGTCATGTGAATTTGGTATTCGTTCGATATTTTGATGAGATGTATGTTGTCTTTCCTCTAGTGGTGTCATGTGAACATCGACTAAATGACACTTCACCATTGTTTGGGCCTAGAGGGAGGCATTGGGAAGTAATAAGTATATGATGGGTTGCTAGAGTGACAGAAGCTTAAACCCTAGTTTATGAGTTGCTTCGGAAGGGGCTGATTTGGATCCATATGTTTCATGCTATGGTTAGGTTTACCTTAATACTTCTGTTGTAGTTGCGGATGCTTGCAATAGGGGTTAATCATAAGTGGGATGCTTGTCCAAGTAAGAACAGTACCCAAGCACCGGTCCACCCACATATCAAATTATCAAAGTACCGAACGCGAATCATATGAGCGTGATGAAAACTAGCTTGACGATAATTCCCATGTGTCCTCGGGAGCTCTTTCCATTATATAAGAGTTTGTCCAGGCTTGTCCTTTGCTACAAAAAGGATTGGGCCATCTTGCTGCACCTTATTTACTTGTATTACTTGTTACTCGTTACAAATTACATTATCACAAAACTATCTATTACCAATAATTTCAGTGCTTGCAGCGAATACCTTGCTGAAAACCGCTTATCATTTCCTTCTGCTCCTCGTTGGGTTCGACACTCTTACTTATCAAAAAGGATATGATAGATACCCTACACTTGTGAGTCATCAGATAGCCTTTACTGTGCTTATTTTGCAAGTCTACATGTTGCTGTTTCAAAACAAAAAGTTTATTGATGTTGCAAAAATTCCCTAGAAATTCTAGTATATGATAAAATGTTTAAAATTTTTGCAAAATAAGATATGATAAATTTTCTGCAATGTGGTATTTTTTTCATAATTTTTGGATTTTAATAAGTATTGATACTCTTGCATTCTTTACAGATTGTATTGGTTTGGCAGATTGTTGTTATGTTTGCATTGTTTGCATATGTTTTCTTAACGATTCTATTTGAGGATAGGAGTATTAAATATGCAGAGGCATTTATTATCCAATGTTGAATAATAATTTTAGTGATTTTCTATAGTAGAGAATGGTAAGGTTTTTGCATTGGTTTATACTAACTTATCTCACGAGTTCTTGTTGAGTTTTGTGTGGATGAAGCTTTTGAGATTTAGGAAACCGTAATATGAGAAGAATTAAGGAGACAAAAAAGCTCAAGCTTGGGGATGCCCAAGGCACCCCAAGATAATATTTCAAGAAGTCTCAAGCATATAAGCTTGGGGATGCCCCGATAGGCATCCCACCTTTCTTCTTCAACAATTATCGGTTAGTAACGGTTGAGCCTAAGTTTTTGCTTCTTCACATGATGTGTGCTATTCTTGGAATGTCGTTTTATTTTGTTTTGCTTGCTGTTTTAATAAAATAATTAGATCTAAAAGTTTTTAAATAAAATAGAGTCCTCAAATAGTTGCCAGGGAGGCTAGGTAAGCAGCACGCACATCCCGTCAACGAAGCTCTTTTCTATAGAATTGCTCTAGTGCTTCACTTATATCTTTTTTAGCACGGTGTGCTTTAGCATTTTTGAAGAAATTATCTCTTGCTTCACTTAAATAATTTGAGAGAAAAAATATTATGCTCATGACATTCACTTATATTTGTTTGAGATTATCAAAAGCAACACAAGAAAATTAGTTGCAAAGTGATAGATATTCAAGAAGGATATAATAAAAACTTTCATGAAGATCATTGGACAAAATAAACTTGATTCCTGATAACCCACAAGTATAGGGGATCGCAACAGTTTTCGAGGGTAGAGTATTCAACCCAAATTTATTGATTCGACACAAGGGGAGCCAAAGAATATTCTCAAGTATTAGCAGCTGAGTTGTCAATTCAGCCACACCTGGAAACTTAATATCTGCAGCGAAGTGTTTAGTAGCAAAGTAATATGATAGTAGTGGTAACGGTAGCAAAAGTAATATTTTTGGTTTTATAGTGATTGTAACAGTAGCAACGGAAAAGTAAATAAGCGAAAAACAATATATGAAAAGCTCATAGGCATTGGATCGGTGATGGAGATTATGTCAGATGTGATCGATCATGCAATAGTTATAACATAGGGTGACACAGAACTAGCTCCAATTCATCAATGTAATGTAAGCATGTATTCCGAATATAGTCATACGTGCTTATGGAAAAGAACTTGCATGAAATCTTTTATCCTACCCTCCCGTGGCAGCGGGGTCCTATTGGAAACTAAGGGATATTAAGGCCTCCTTTTAATGGAGTACCAGACCAAAGCATTAACACATAGTGAATACATGAACTCCTCAAACTACGGTCATCACCGGGAGTGGGCCTGATTATTGTCACTTCGGGGTTGCCGGATCATAACACATAGTAGGTGACTATAGACTTGCAAGATAGGATCAAGAACTCACATATATTCATGAAAACATAATAGGTTCATATCAGAAATCATGGCACTCCGGCCCTACTGACAGGCATTAAGCATAGCAAAGTCATAGCAACATCAATCTCAGAACATAGTGAATACTAGGGATCAAACCCTAACAAAACTAACTCGATTACATGATAAATCTCATCCAACCCATCACCGTCCAGCAAGCCTACGATGGAATTACTCACGCACGGCGGTGAGCATCATGGAATTGGTGATGGAGGAAGGTTGATGATGACGATGGCGACGGATTCCCCTCTTCCGGAGCCCCGAACAAACTCCAGATCAGCCCTCTCGAGAGAGTTTAGGGCTTGGCGGCGGCTCCATATAGTAAAACGCGATGGATCCTTCTCTCTGATTTTTTTCTCTCCCCGAACACGAATATATGGAGTTGGAGTTAAGGTCGGTGGGGCGTCAGGGGACCCACGAGGCAGGGGGCGTGCCTAGGGGGTAGGCGCGCCCCCACCCTCGTGGACAGGGTGTGGACCCCCTAACACGGATTCTTCTTCTAGTATTTTTTATATATTCCAAAAATAATCTCCGTTGATTTTCAGGTCATTCCGAGAACATTTGTTTCTGCACAAAAATAACACCATGGCAATTCTGCTGAAAACAGCGTCACTCCGGGTTAGTTGCATTCAAATCATGCAAGTTAATGTCCAAAACAAGGGCAAAAGTGTTTGGTAAAGTAGATACGGCGGAGACGTATCAACTCCCCCAAGCTTAAACCTTTGCTTGTCCTCAAGCAATTCAGTTGATAAACTGAAAGTGATAAAGAAAAAATTTACAAACTCTGTTTGCTTTTGTTGTTGTAAATATGTAAAGCCAGCATTCAAGTTTTCAGCAAAGATTATGAACTAACCACATTCGCAATAACATTTAGGTCTCATGTTTACTCATACCAATGGCATAATCAACTAGCGAGCAATAATAATAAATTTCGGATGACAACACTTTCTCAAAACAATCATAATATGATATAACAAGATGGTATCTCGCTAGCCCTTTCTGAGACCGCAAAACATAAATGCAGAGCACCTTTAAAGATCAAGGACTGACTAGACATTGTAATTCATGGTAAAAGAGATTCAGTCAAGTCATACTCAATGTAAACTAACAGTAATGGATGCAAATGATAGCGGTGCTCTCCAACTGGTGCTTTTTAATAAGAGGATGATGACTCAACATAAAAATAAATAGATAGGCCCTTCGCATAGGGAAGCAGGGATTTGTAGAGGTGCCAGAGCTCGGTTTTGAAACATATATGAATAATATTTTGAGCGGTATACTTTCATTGTCAACATAACAACCGAGAGATCTCGATATCTTCCATGCTACACACATAATAGGCGGTTCCCAAATAGAATGGTAAAGTTTATACTCCCCCTCCACTAACAAGCATCAATCCATGGCTTGCTCGAAACAACGAGTGCCTCCAACTAACAAGAGTCCCGGGGGAGTTTTGTTTGCACTTATTTTGATTTGATTTGCATTAAGCATGGGACTGGGCATCCCGGTGACCAGCCATTTTCTCGTGAGTGAGGAGCGGAGTCCACTCCTATTGAGAATAACCCGCCTAGCATGGAGGATACAAACAACCCTAGTTGATACATGAGCTATTCGAGCATACAAAACAGAATGTTTATTTGAAGGTTTAGAGTTTGGCACATACAAATTTACTTGGAACGGCAGGTAGATACCGTATATAGGTAGGTATGGTGGACTCATATGGAACAACTTTGGGGTTTATGGAGTTGGATGCACAAGCAGTATTCCCGCTTAGTACAAGTGAAGGCTAGAAAAAGACTGGGAAGCGACCAGCTAGAGAGCGACAACAGCCATGAACATGCATTAAAATTAATCAACACCGAATGCAAGCATGAGTAGGATATAATGCACCATGAACATAAATATCGTAGAGGCTATGTTGATTTTGTTTCAACTACATGCGTGAACATGTGCCAAGTCAAGCCACTCGAACCGTTCAAAGGAGGATACCACCCTATCATACCACATCACAACCATTTTAACAGCGTGTTGGCATGCAAGGTAAACCATTATAAGCTCCTAGCTAATTAAGCATGGCATAAGCAACTATAATCTCTAATTGTCATTGCAAACATGTTTCTTTCATAATAGGCTGAATCAGGAACGATGAACTAATCATATTTACAAAAACAAGAGAGGTCGAGTTCATACCAGCTTTTCTCATCTCAATAAGTTCATCATATGTCATCATTATTGCCTTTCACTTGCACAACCGAATGATGTGGATAATAGTAATAGTGCACGTGCATTGGACTAAGCTGGAATCTGCAAGCATTCAATTCAAGAGAGAAGACAAGTTAATATGGGATCCTTGTTAGATCAACAATAATGCATATAAGAGCCACTCAACATTTTCATCATGGTCTTCTCCTCTCGACCCCCAAAGGAAAGAAAAGAAACAAAACTATTTACACAGGAAAGCTCCCAACAAGCAAAAGAAGAATGAGAAATCTTTTGGGGTTTTCTTTTTAAATACTACTACTACAGGCATGGAAAGTAAACTAACTAAAAGATACAACTAATTTTTTTGGTTTTTTCTTAAGGTTTATCAAACACACGAGAAGAAAGCATAAAAAAGGGAAGTAAACTAGCATGGATATTACAATGAAAAAGTATGAGCACTGACAACTAGCATGAGTGTGTGAACAAGAATGTAATGTCGGTGAGAAATATGTACTCCCCCAAGCTTAGGCTTTTGGCCTAAGTTGGTCTACTGCCACGGCTGGCCTGGCGGATATCCAAAGTTGTAGTTGGGGTCGTACTGTGATGCAGCAGCTATTGCCTCATGAGCTGTCGCTTGGAGGTGAGATGTCTCTGTCCTCCTCTTATACTCGTTCGCCTCCTCCCTCGTTATAACATATCTCCCCTTTGCCTGAAAGTCAAAGAAAGCGGGAGCAGGGAGAGCAACGTGATAGGTGCGTCGTCTGTCAAAGATTAGTCGGTACTGGAGGGACTAGTCGTTCCTCTCAACAAACTGATGACGAACCATGGCATCATAATCTAGATAAGAAGGAGGCAACTCAATATCATCTCCACATATGGGTATCTCAAGAAAGTTAGCTATATGAGTTGCATAAATTCCACCAAAGAAATCTCCATGAATACTATTATTATGCAACCTACGTGCAACAATAGGCCCCAAGCTGTAATATTTATCTCCTAAAATAGCGCTCATGAGAATGCTAAGATCAGGTACACACATGTGACATGCTTCATCTTTACCATTTATGCACCTTCCTATGAAGAGAGCAAAATAATGTATAGCGGGAAAATGAATGCTCCCTATGGTGGCTTATGTTACATCTCTAGATTCCCCCACAGTTATACTAGCAAGAAAATCTCTATATTCAGATTTGCGAGGTTCAGTAACATTACCCCATTGTGGGAGCTTACAAGCAGTGTTAAAATCTTCTAAGTCCATGGTATAAGATTTATCATAAAGATCAAACAGGACAGTTTGAGAATTGCGTGATGATGAAAATTCAAACCTTCTCACAAAGGAATCAGTGAGGTAGTGGTACTGACGGCACTTATCTACCATGAAGCTCTCAAGATCGGTATTACACACATATGCTTAAAATTCCTCCTTGATTCCTGCTCGAACCATGAAGTCCTCTGACGGCCATTCACTAGGCCACACTTGAGCATCCCTTGGTGGTTCATCGTCCGCATCGCGTATTGCGGGTCTGGGTCCTTGCTTCCTTGAAGAACCACCTTGGTACATTTTCCTAAACATATTTCTTCCTCTGAAAAATTTCTGAAATTTTTAGCAACTTAAAAATAAGGGTGAACCAAACTCAACAGAATTGATAGGAACTACTCCTACAAGTGCCTAGAGGCCATATCATGCATTAAAACTACTTGGGACCATATAAATTTGACATGAAAGCTCAAGAACAGGGTCACCTAAGCAGCAAAAATTTGCAATGAATAAAGCACTAGAACAAAAACTAATTGGACCATTGGAGGAGTCACATACCAAAGAACAATCCCCCAAAGCAGTTTTGTGAATGGATCTTCGAGCAAGGAGATCGAAAATGGCAGCAAGATGAGCTAGAACTCGTGCTTGAGCTGGTTGGTGATTTTTTTTTGGGAGGAAGGAGTGTGTGGTGGCTAGAATAAGTGGAGGTGGGCCATGTGGGGTCCACGAGGCAGGGGGCACGCCCAGGGGTGGGCGCGCCCTCCACCCTCGTGGGCACGTGGTTGCTCCCCCTGCTGTGTTTTCAGTGCTAGATATTCTAAAATATTCTAGAAAAAATCATATTTAAATTTCAGGGCATTTGGAGAACTTTTATTTTCGGGGTATTTTTATTGCACGGATAATTCAGAAAACAGACAGAAAATACTATTTTTGCTTTATTTAATATAAATAACAGAAAGTAAAAAGAGGGTACAGAAGGTTGTGTTTTCTAACTTCATCCATCTCATGCTCATCAAAAGGAATCCACTAACAAGGTTGATCAAGTCTTGTTAATAAACTCATTCCGAATTACATGAAACCGGAGAAATTTCAAATAACACTATGTTACCTCAACGGGGATATGCATGTCCCCAACAATAAGAATATCATATTTCTTCTTGACAGTAGGAAGAGGAAATTCAAAACCTCCAATAGTAATAGTTGAAATTTTTCCAATAGAATTGATACTGTGGACTTTAGGTTGTTTCCTCGGAAAGTGTACCGTATGCTCATTACCATTAACATGAAAAGTGACATTGCCTTTGGTACAATCAATAACAGCCCCTGCAGTATTCAAAAGGGTCTTCCAAGAATCATAGACATACTATCGTCCTCGGGAATATCAAGAATAACAAAGTCCGTTAAAATAGTAACGTTTGCAACCACAACAGGCACATCCTCACAAATACCGACAAGTATAGCAGTTGATTTATCAGTCATTTGCAAAGATATTTTAGTAGGTGTCAACTTATTCAAATCAAGTCTATGATATAAAGAGAGAGGCATAACAATAACACCAGCTCCAAGATCACATAAAGCAGTTTTAACATAGTTTCTTTTAATGGAGCATGGTATAGTTGGTACTCCTGGATCTTCAATTTTCTTTGGTATTCCACCCTTAAAAGTATAATTAGCAAGCATGCTAGAAATTTCAACTTTCGGTATCTTTCTCTTATTTGTAACAATATCTTTCATATATTTAGCATAATGATTCATTTTAAGCATATCAGTCAAATGCATACGCAAAAAGATAGTCTAATCATTTCAGCAAAACGCTCAAAATCCTCATCATCCTTTTTCTTGGATGGTTTAGGAGGAAAAGGCATGGGTTTATGAACCCATGGTTCTCTTTCTTTACCGTGCTTCCTAGCAACAAAGTCTCTCTTATCATAACATTGATTCTTTGATTGTGGGTTATCAAGATCAACAACACGTTCAATTTCTACATCATTATTATTGCTAGGTTGAGCATCAACATGAACATCATCATTAACATTTTCACTAAGTTCATGTTCATTACCAGATTGTGTTTCAGCATCAGAAATAGAAATATCATTGGGATTCTCAGGTGTGTCAATAATAGGTTCACTAGAAGCATGCAAAGTCCTATCATTTTTCTTGAGAGGATGATCAGGCAAAGCATTAAGTAATTGGAGAAGCCTCCCCCAAGCTTGTGGGAGACTCTCTTCTTCAATTTGCACAAAAATATATATTTCCCTTAAATCAGCTTGTTTCTTATGAGCGGGGAAATATTTAGCAAAGAAGTAGTAAATCATATCCTGGGGACTACGCACACAACCAGGATCAAGAGAATTAAACCATATCTTAGCATCACCCTTTAATGAGAACGGAAATAATTTAAGGATATAATAGTAGCGAGTTTTCTCATCATTAGTAAACAGGGTAGCTATATCATTTAATTTAGTAAGATGTGCCACAACAGTTTCAGATTCATAGCCATAAAAAGGATCAGATTCAACCAAAGTAATTAACTCAGGATAGACAGAGAAATCATAATCCTTATCAGTAATAAAGATAGGTGAAGTAGCAAAAGCAGGGTCATATTTCATTCTAGCATTCAAAGACTTTTCTTTAAGCTTAGCTAATAGTTTCTTAAGATCACTTCTATCATTGCAGGCAAGAAAGTCTCTAGCAGTTTCTTCATCCATAACATAACCCTCGGGCACAACAGGCAATTCATATCTAGGGGGAGAATCTTCATCCTCACTTTCATCAATATTATCAGTTTCAATAATTTCATTCTCTCTAGCCCTAGCAAGTTGTTCATACAGAAATTCACCAAGTGGCACAGTAGTATCAAGCATAGAAGTAGTTTCATCGTAAGTATCATGCATAGCAGAAGTGGCATCATCAATAACATGCGACATATCAGAATTAATAGCAGAAGCAGGTTTAGGTGTCGCAAGCTTACTCAAAACAGAAGGTGAATCAAGTGCAGAGCTAGATGGCAGTTCCTTACCTTCCCTCGTAGTTGAGGGATAAATCTTGGTTCTTGGATCTTTCAAGTTCTTCATAGTGATAAACAGATATAAATCCCAAGTGACTCAAAGAATAGAGCTATGCTCCCCGGCAATGGCGCCAGAAAATAGTCTTGATAACCCACAAGTATAGGGGATCGCAACAGTTTTCGAGGGTAGAGTATTCAACCCAAATTTATTGATTCGACACAAGGGGAGCCAAAGAATGTTCTCAAGTATTAGCAGCTGAGTTGTCAATTCAGCCACACCTGGAAACTTAATATCTGCAACAAAGTGTTTAGTAGCAAAGTAATATGATAGTAGTGGTAACGGTAGCAAAATTAATATTTTTGGTTTTATAGTGATTGTAACAGTAGCAACGGAAAAGTAAATAAGCGAAGAACAATATATGAAAAGCTCATAGGCATTGGATCGGTGATGGAGATTATGTCGGATGTGATCGATCATGCAACAGTTATAACATAGGGTGACACAGAACTAGCTCCAATTCATCAATGTAATGTAGGCATGTATTCCGAATATAGTCATACGTGCTTATGGAAAAGAACTTGCATGACATCTTTTATCCTACCCTCCCGTGGTAGTGGGGTCCTATTGGAAAATAAGGGATATTAAGGCCTCCTTTTAATGGAGTACCAGACCAAAGCATTAACACATAGTGAATACATGAACTCCTCAAACTACGGTCATCACCGGGAGTGAACCCGATTATTGTCACTTCGGGGTTGTCGGATCATAACACATAGTAGGTGACTATAGACTTGCAAGATAGGATCAAGAACTCACATATATTCATGAAAACATAATAGGTTCAGATCTGAAATCATGGCACTCGGGCCCTAGTGACAAGCATTAAGCATAACAAAGTCATAGCAACATCAATCTCAGAACATAGTGGATATTAGGGATCAACCCCTAACAAAACTAACTCAATTACATGATAAATCTCATCCAACCCATCACCGTCCAGCAAGCCTACGATGGAATTACTCACGCATGGCGGTGAGTATCATGGAATTGGTGATGGAGGAAGGTTGATGATGACGATGGCGACGGATTCCCCTCTCCGGAGCCCCAAACGGACTCCAGATCAGCCCTCCCGAGAGAGTTTAGGGCTTGGCAGCGGCTCTGTATCGTAAAACGCGATGAATCCTTCTCTCTGATTTTTTTCTCCCCGAACACGAATATATGGAGTGGGAGTTGAGGTCGGTGGAGCGTTAGGGGGCCCACGAGGTAGGGGGCGCGCCCCCCACCCTCGTGGACAGGGTGTGGGCCCCCTGACGTGGATTATTCTTCCAGTATTTTTTATATATTCCAAAAATAATCTCCGTTGATTTTCAGGTCATTCCGAGAACTTTTATTTCTGCACAAAAATAATAGCATGGCAATTCTGCTGAAAATAGCGTCAGTACGGGTTAGTTCCATTCAAATCATGCAAGTTAGAGTCCAAACAAGGGCAAAAGTGTTTGGAAAAGTAGATACGATGGATATGTATCAATTCCTCGTAATAGTTTTGAGATATGATGATGTGATATGTGAGTCATGTTGATGAGTAATTATGCTTTAGTAAGAATATTGGTGTTAAGGTTTGTGATTCCCTATGCAAGCACGAAAGTCAATAGTTGTGCAATGAAATTACATCCTACTTGTGGTGCATTATTCAGTGTTAATTATGCTCAATGCTCTCTTATGAGGTTATTCGTTTCTTGGTCGGTCGCTTCTCAATCTTTTGCTAGCCTTCATTTTGCACTAAGTATGATCACTACTTGTGCATCCAAAATCCTTTAAACCAGTTTTGCCACATGAGTCCACTATACCTACCTATATGCGGTATTATTTTGCCATTCTAAGCAAATTTGTATGTGCCATCTCTAATTTTAAAAATAAATCTCGCGAGGCGCGCGGTGAGGGGTGGCCAATATTTTCAATGCTAGATGTGTTATTCTCACGATGAGTGTCTATTCACTTGTCATTGCACGAGAGTAAGGCAAAGGTATTAGGGATGCCCAGTCCCGAAATGAAAAATGAATTTACTTTATGTTGTCAAATAATAAATTCGTTGGGAAGTGTTGGTATGGAGGGCACCCGTGGATACGGTTAGCCATGGAAAGTGAAAGTATGGTGGAAAAAGGAATAAACTTTATTTTTTGTTTGGGAACCGCCTATGATATATCTAGCATGGAAAGTGTTGGGAGCTCTAAGTCGTTTTCATTGGTGGGAAAAGTATGCCTCTCAAATGTTTTTTTATCTCTCAATTTTCGCTTTGAGCTCTGGCACCTCTACAAATCCCTACTTCCCTCTGCGAAGGGCCTTTCTTTTACTTTATGCAACTTTTATTTTTAATTTGAGTCTCCATCTTCTCTTATAAAGCACCAACTTGGGGGCACTATGATCGTACTTGTGCATTGGGTGTAGCTAATATGCGAGTGTGTTTCATGAATGGATCAATGATTGAGCATGATGGGCTAGGGATAACTTATTTTAGCATTGATATTTTGAAAGACATGGTTGCTTGTTGACATGCTTGAGTATTTAAGTCCTCATGTAAAAACTAGACTATTGCTTTGAACAATATAAAAGTACAAATGTACATGCTACAAAGAAAACAATATGAGATGACATGTTAGGCAGCATTCCACATCAAAAATTCTGTTTTTTAGCATTTACCTACTCGAGGACGAGCAGGAATAAAGCTTGGGGATGCTGATACGTCTCCAACGTATCTATAATTTTTGGTTGTTCCATGCTATTATATTATCATTCTTGGATGTTTTATAGTCATTTTATATCATTTTTTGGGACTAACCTATTGACATAGTGCCAAGTGCAAGTTGTTGTTTTTTGCATGTTTTTTACATCGCATGAAATCAATATCAAACGGAGTCCAAACACCGTGAAACTTTTTGAGGATTTTTTTTATGGACCAGAAGACTCCCGATGGGCCAGAGCGGCACCTGGGGGTGCCCCGAGGGAGGCACAACCCACCAGGGCGCACCTGGGGGCCCAGGCACTCCCAGGTGGGTTGTGCCCACCTCGGTGGCCTCCCGCACCCCCTCTTTACCCTATATATTCACAAATATTCCAAAAACCTTTGGGGTTAACCTAGATCAGAAATTGGGCCACCGCAAGGCTCTGTAACCACCGAAAACCAATCTAGACCCTTTCCAACACCCTGCCGGAGGGTGGAATCATCTTCATCATCCCGACGGCCACCATGATGAGGAGGGAGTAGTCCACCCTCAAGGCTGAGGGTTTGTACCAATAGCTATGTGTTTAATCTCTCTCTCTCTCGTGTTCTTGAGATGTCACGATCTTGATGTATCGCAGGCTTTGTTAATATAGTCGGATCATATGGTGTTTTCCCTTCTCTATCTTGTTGTGGTGAATTGGGTTTTCCCTTTGAGATTTCATTGTTATCGGATTGAATACTTTTATGAATTTGAGAACACTTGATATATGTCTTGCAATTGAATACTCGTTGTGATAATGGGGTATCGTATTGATTCACTTGATATATGTTTTGGCACTCAACTCGCGGATTCCTGAGGTGACATTGGGGTAATCTATGCATAGCGGTTCATGCACGTTCTTGTCTTTGTTTCTCCGGTAGAAATCTTGGGGTACTCTTTGAAGTTCTTTGTGTTGGATTGATATTATGAATATGAATTTGCTTTGGTGTTATTTTAGTATGAACTCTTGAATAGATCGAACGGAAAGAATAGCTTTGAGGTGGTTTAGTACCATACAAACAATTTATTCTTATGTTCTCCGCTAGATAGGAACTTTGGAGTGATTCTTCATCGCACTTTGAGGGGTGGTTATATGATCCAATTATATTAGCATTGTTGAGAGGTTGCACTAGTGAAAGTACGGACCCTAGGTCTCATTTTCAAGCATTGCAATACCGTTTTTGTGCCCGTTTACTATTTGCTACCTTGCTGTTTTTATTTATTCAGATTATAAAAATATATTTCTACCATCAATAGTATACTTTTATCACCATCTCTTCGTCGAACTAGTGCACCTATACAATTTGCCATTGTATTGGGTGTGTTGGAGACACAAGAGATTTCTTGCATTTGGTTGCAGGGTTGTTTGAGAGAGACCATCTTCATCCTACACCTCCCACGGATTGATAAACCTTAGGTCATCCACTTGAGGGAAAATTGCTATTGTCCTACAAAACTCTGCGCTTGGAGGCCCAACACGAGTCTACAAGAATAAAGTTGCGTAGTAGACATCAGTAATCCCGGAGTGGATCACTGGACAGCGGTCAAGAACATCCTGAAATACCTGAAAAGGACTAAGGATATGTTTCTCATTTATGGAGATGACAAAGAGCTCGTCATAAATGGTTACGTTGATGCTAGCTTTGACACTGATCCGAATGACTCCAAGTCGCAAACCGGATACGTATTTATATTGAATGGTGGAGCTGTCAGTTGGTGCAGTTCCAAGCAAAGCGTCGTGGCGGGATCTACGTGTGAAGCGGAGTACATAGCTGCTTCGGAAGCAGCAAATGAAGGAGTTCATATCCGATCTAGGTGTAATACCTAGTGCATCGGGTCCAACGAAAATATTTTGTGACAATACTGGAGCAATTGCCTTAGCGAAGGAATCCAGATTTCACAAGAGAACCAAACACATCAAGATATGCTTCAACTCCATCCGTGATCAAGTCAAGGAGGGAGGCATAGAGATTTAGAAAATACATACGGATCTGAATGTTGCAGACCCGTTGACTAAGCCTCTTCCACGAGCAAAACATGATTAGCACCAAGACTCCATGGGTGTTAGAATCATTACAATGTAATTTATATTATTGACTCTAGTGCAAGTGGGAATCTGAAGGAAATATGCCCTAGAGGCAATAATAAAGTTGTTATTTATATTTCCTTATATCATGATAAATGTTTATTATTCATGCTAGAATTGTATTAACCGGAAACTTGATACGTGTGTGAATACTAGATGAAACAAACTGTCCCTAGTATGCCTCTACTTGACTAGCTCGTTAATCAAAGATGGTTAAGTTTCCTGACCATAGACATGTGTTGTCATTTGATGAACGGGATCACATCATTAGGAGAATGATGTGATGGACAAGACCCATCCGTTAGCTTAGCATAATGATCGTTAAGTTTTATTGCTATTGCTTTCTTCATGACTTATACATATTCCTTTGACAATGAGATTATGCAACTCCCGAATACCGGAGGAACACCTTGTGTGCTATCAAACGTCACAACGTGACTGGGTGAATATAAAGATGCTATATAGGTGTCTCCGAAGGTGTTTGTTGGGTTGGCATAGATCGAGATTAGGATTTGTCACTCTGAGTATTGGAGAGGTATCTATGGGCCCTCTCAGTAATGCACATCATGATAAGCCTTGCAAGCAATGTGACACATGAGTTAGTTACGGGATGATGCATTACGGAACGAGTAAAGAGACTTGCCGGTAACGAGATTGAACTAGGTATGAGGGTACCGACGATCGAATCTCGGGCAAGTAACATACCGATGACAAAAGGAATAACGTATGTTGTCATTACGGTTTGACCGATAAAGATCTTCGTAGAATATGTAGGAACCAATATGAGCATCCAGGTTCCGCTGTTGGTTATTGATCGGAGATGTGTCTCGGTCATGTCTACATAGTTCTCGAACCCGTAGGGTCCGCACGCTTAACGTTCGATGACAATTTGTATTATGAGTTATGTGTTTTGGTGATCAAATATTGTTCGGAGTCCCGGATGAGATCACGGACATGATGAGGAGTCTCGAAATGGTCAATAGGTAAAGATTGATATATTGGATGATAGTATTCGGACACCGGAATGGTTTTGGATATTCATCGGAGTACCGAGGGGTTACCGAAACCCCCTGGGTAAAGTAATGGGCCAACATGGGCCATTGGGGAGAGAGAGGGCATCCCACAAGGGGTGGCGCCCCCCCCCCATGGGCAGTCCGAATTGGACAAGGGGAGGGGACGCGGCCCCCCTTTCCTTCTCCCTCTCCCTCTCCTTCACCCTTTCCTCCTCCGAAAGAAGGAAGGGGGGCCGACTAGGACTAGGAGTCCAAGTCGCCCCCCCCCCCACCCACATGGTGCGACCCTAGGGATGGCCTCCTCCCTCTCCTCCTTTATATACGGGGGCAGGGGCACCCCAAAGCACATCAATTTGTTCTTAGCCGTGTGCGGTGCCCCCCTCCACAGTTTACTCGTCCGGTCATATTGTCGTAGTGCTTAGGCGAAGCCCTGCGCGGATCACATCACCATCACCGTCACCATGCCGTCGTGCTGACGAAACTCTCCCTCGACACTTTGCTGGATCAAGAGTTTGAGGGACGTCATCGAGCTGAACGTGTGCTGAACTCGGAGGTGCCGTATGTTCGGTACTTGATCGATTGGATCGCGAAGACGTTCGACTACATCAACCGCGTTAAACTAACGCTTCCTCTTTCGGTCTATGAGGGTATGTGGACACACTCTCCCACTCTCGTTGCTACGCATCTCCTAGATAGATCTTGCATGATAGTAGGAAATTTTTTGAAATTGCATGCTACATTCCCCAACAGTGATGACGGAGACCGAAGACCCCTCCCCTCTCTGGAGCCTCGAACGAGCTCCAAATCTGGCCTCCCGATGAAGAACAGGAGATGGCGGCGGCTTTGTATCGTAAAACGCGACGAAACTTCCTCTCCTATTTTTTCTGAAAAATAGGATTTTATAGCGTCGGAGTTAGGGTCAGCGGAGCCTCGTGGGCCCCACTAGCCACAGGGCGCGCCAGAGGGGGGTGGCGCTCCCTGGTGCCTTGTGGGCAGCTGGGGGCCCCCTCCAGTGGGTCTTGGTTCCAGTATTTTTTATTTATTCCAAAATAATTCTCCAAAAAGTTTCGTCTGATTCCAAGAACTTTTATATCTACACAAAAACAACACCATGGTAGTTCTGGTGAAAACAGCGTTAGTCCAGGTTAGTTTCATGCAAATTAGAATTCAAAACAAGAGAAAAGGCGTTAGAAAAGGTAGATACAATGGAGACGCATCAAGGGGTAGCCCCAAGTACACATATGGGCCAACCCAAGGCCCAGGCCAATCAAGAATATAGTCCAGAAGACTATGGGACAAGGGGGAGGCATCAGATACTAGGGGGATACTCGCGGGAGGACCAAGTGCCTACAATCGGAACATAAGACCCCTGACAAATAAGACCCAACATTCGGTCATCTAAGATAGGAACAAACGGATGACCTACAGACGGTTGTGTCCCAGGAAGCCACGACCCCCATGAATCATTAATTACCACCATCACCCAATGGTGGTATAATCTAGTTAAATACGACGTTTACCAGCAGTAATAGCCACGAATAGTCAGTCATGCATACGACCATCAATAGCATTAATATCAGTTCATTATGACACCCCTCCTAGCACACTCTATATAAGACAGAAGGAGGGCACCAGACCGAGGGTTGAACTCTCTCAGACCGAGGAGTATGGTATGACCTCCGCCACAGTGGGCCCAAACATGTATAATTTCTTGAGCGTGCTACCAATCATACTAATAGATAGATGTGATTGTCTCTTTCACCCCTGTAGTATTATCAGGATTATATCTATGAAAAATAATTTTAGAATACTTAAAAAAAATAGAACATCATTAATTTTTAAAGAGAAAAGTATGTTTTTGGTCCCTCAAATTTCCAAAAAGTACAGATTTTGTCCCTTAAGATTTTTTGGTATACATTTGGTCCCTCAAGTCTCAAAACCGGACAAGTTTGGTCCTAAACTAGATTTTGACCCCATTGACCGGGTTTGACCGCCACAAAACCGCTCGATGAACAGTAAATTCGAGTTTTTTTAAAAAAAAAATCCAAAAATTTTTGGGGTCCAATATGCTTACATGCATAAGGTGCGACCAAATTTTCGTGGTCTTTCGACAATCGAGGAGCTCGGGACAAAAAGAACAACAATATATGTCCAATGAATAGTAAATTCAAACAAAATCAAAAAAATTCAAAAAATTCTGAAATTTTTTGGGGTCCAATATGGTTACATGCGCAAGATGCGACCAACATTTTGTCATGAAATGACGTAGGACGGGCTCTAGCAAAAATAAACAATTTCTGGCTATTTTTCGTGAGCGAAAAATTGTTTTTTTTTTGCCACGAGCTCCTTTAGTCTCGAAACACCACGAAATTTTGGTCGAACCTTGAGCATGTAATCATATTAGACCCCAATAAATTTCAGGATTTTTTGAATTTTTCGGATTTTGTTTTCGAATTTACTGTTCATTGGACGTAGATATTTTTTCTTTTTTTTCCACGAGCTCCTCGAGTGTCGAAAGACCACGAAAATTTGGTCGCACGTTGCGGATGTAAGCATATTGGACCCTAAAAAATTTCAGATTTTTTTTAAGATTTCTTTTTTAAAACTCGAATTTACTGTTCATTGGCGATTTTGTGGCGGTCAAACCCGGTCAACGGGGTCAAAATTTGGTTTAGGACCAGACTTGTCCGGTTTTGAGACTTGAGGGACCAAATGTATACCAAAAAATCTTGAGGGACCAAGTCTGTACTTTTTGGGAATTTAAGGGACCAAAAACATATTTTTTCTCTTTTTTAAATTGTATGGAACACTTTTTCAAATTGTGAATAAAATTTTGAAAAACATAGACATTTTTCAACATTCTGATTTTTATTTAAAAAAGAACATTTTTAAATATATTGGACTTTCTCGAATTTGCTATTAAAACAACAGAAATAAAAAGGAAACAAAAACAGAAAAGGGGAGAAACCCCCAATTAAAATGATTTAGGAACCTTCTAAAAGGTTTTCAAAACTAGTAAAAACCGGAAACAAATCATTCTACTCAACACGGATCGGCCATGGAAAAAAAGTTCCCAAAACTGAGATCGATAAACCTATATGGACCGCCCGCCTCGTTATTTCCTTGTGCAAAACAATGACTATTGAACGCGATGAACATGACAGTAACTAACAAAGGAGTATTCCTTCGGGAGCCCTCGCAAGGGTCACCTGGGGTGAGCTGAAAGTGCGCCACTTGGTGCACTCTGAGCCGTCGCCACGTGTCGCACTTTGGGTGCGCCCTTCAATTTTTGTTTTTTTCGCATGCGGTTTCGTCCTTTTAGACGTTTTTCTGGGTTTTTTCAGCTTGGTTTTCCCACATTTTTTCTTAGGTTTTGGACCCAAAAATTCGATTTTTTCCCAGAAAAACATGTTTTTTTTGCTTCCGTAAGACACTAATTTGTTTTCCGAGATGCACGGTCAAGCCTCTCGAAAATGAAAAAAATGTGTTTTTTCCTGCCGCGAGATGCACGGATTTGCTTTCACGAGAGGCAGAGTCATGCCTATCAGAAATAGAAAAAAAATGTTTTCTCTTTTATTGTCCTTCCGCGAGAGGCACATATTTGCTTCGTGTCTCTTGGAAACGAGAAAACACGATTTTTTTTTCCTTCACGAGAGCTACACCCGTGCCTCTCGGAAACAAAAAAAACACGTTTTTGCTCTTCCACGAGAGGCACATATTTACTTCTTGTGGAGGCACGGATTTGCTTTCGCGAGAGTGCCTCTTAGAAACAAAAAAAATTATTTTTTGTTCCGCAAAAGACACATATCTATTTCTTGTGGAGACAAAGATTTGCTTCTGCAAGAGGCACAATCGTATCTCTTTCAGAAAGGGGGAAAAGTGTTTTTGATTCGGTATTTTCATCTGGTTTTTTGTTTAGCAAGGAATCCAACGGTGAAAGCAGTTCAAAATTTGAACGCACGGTTAAAAAATAAAACATTTTAAATAAACGAATTTACGACAAATGGTAAACTTACAAGTTGTGACAAGCGACGCACATGCAGTGCACTACTTGTTGTAAACTGAAGATGTGAAAGTGACCTTTACAAAGAGTGTTCCTTAATGAATGATCTCGAATGAACATCAAGAAAAATTCCTTCTATACACGCCAATGGTTTACAGTTTCAACCATATTTATCTTTTTCTGGATGTGGGAGGCCCAGCAAGCCACGCTAACCCCTTCGGCCATCTAAAACTATTTGGGCTTTGAGAACCAAGGCTATATCTCGGCTGTGACTATACCTCGCCTGACGCGAGGTGGAAGACATCCTTGCCACTGGGAGACGGTGTTGGGCTGGCTCAGTGGGGACGTGGGTCGTCACGCTGACATGCCGATGTTACACTATTTTGTATTTTCTTAAATTTTTATTTTACATATCTAAATGAATATATTTACTAACTGAAATTTACTTAAAAAATAAAACAGAGATTTTGCAAAAATGTTAACATTGTACAAAAAACATGGATACCTTTCAAAAAAAACAGTGGAATAATGTCTCTACGATTCATAAATATGTTTGTGAACTCTTTAAGAATGGTTATACAATGTTAAAAACTATATTTTCATAGTATTAAAAACGATTCATACTATTAAAAAATTGGACATTTTAAGTAAATATCTCGCATTGCAAAAAGGTGTTTATGTCGTTTAAAAGGTATTCATATAATATATGCAAATGTGCACGTAATTTGAAAGACAAGTATTAACTATTAAAATCTAACTTATAATTTTAAAAATAGTGCCCAAGTACTCAAAAGATTTTTCAGTTCAAAACATGTATTAAAATAAAAATATACACCACATATTTGAAATATATTCAAGGTATATCAAAAAAGTATATGTCTATACTAAAAATGTGTATGGTGTAGTAAAAAGAGTAGTCGTGTGTTCCAACTAAAACTGACAAAGAAACAAAAGTGAAAAAGGAAAGAATCAAAGAAAACCTACATATAACAAAGGAAATAAGAAAGGCAATGTAAAACTGGCGAAAAAACAAAGAAAACCAGACTTATAAACGACCAAAAAAGAAAAACAAAGAAGACAAGAAAGAAAAAAACCAAACAAATATAGAAAACAAAACAAGAAAACCCGACCCAGACAACTAAAACGGGACAAAGAAAACCCACACAAAAAGCACCGACCCAAAACAGTGAAAAAAGGCCCAAAAGAAGAAAAAAAACTCAGAAAAAAACGTATGAACTGCTACAGTACAGGCCGGGCTGGTCGCGCCATGCGTGAGGCAAGGGGAGCATACATCTAGCCAATTCACTAATTAAGGAGCATTCATCGCAAAGGTCACTCCTACCTCCCATGTGCGCCACTCGTTGCAACATGAGAGTTTTCTCTTTTTTCATAGATTCGTTTATTCAGAATATTTTATCTCTTAAACAGTGTTTACAAATCTCGAACTGCTTGCACCGTTGGATTCCTTGTGTCAAGATCTACAAAACTAGATTTCATGTTGATAGGTTTTGCCAAACTTTTTTCAAAAAAAACCTGACGTAAAAACCGAACCGGAAGCACTTTTTTCCCTTTCTAAAAAAAGGCACGACTGTGCCTCTCGCGGAAGTAAATATGTGCCTTCATGAGAAGTAAACCTATGTCTCTCGTCAAAGAAAAAAAACGTTCTTTTTCGTTTCTCTCACAGAAGTAAAACCGTGCCTTTTGCGGAAGAAAAAAAACATATTTTTTTTCGTTTAGGCACGACCGTGCCTCTCGCGGAAGAAAAAATAAAACACATTTTTCCGCTTCTATCATGGAAGCAAATCCGTGCCTGTTGCGGAAGGAAAGAAGACAACAAGTTTTTTTTGTTTTCGGGAGGCACAACCGTGCCTTTCAGGGAAGCAAATATGTCCCTCTTGTGAAAGTAAAAAATAGAAATGTATTTTTTTTGTTTCCAAGAGCCCTGGTTGTGCCACTCATGGAAGCAAAAAAAGAAAGTTTTTTTCTCGCACATTTTTTTCCTAAAAGCTAAGAAAGACAGGTGGTAAACTGAAAACCCAAAAAAAACAATCTCAAAAGCCGAAAAGGCATGCGGAAAAATAAAAATAAAAATAAAAACAAAGGTAGGGCCGAGAGCGTGACACATAATGCCTTCTCAGCCCACTTCAGATGACCCATGCGGGGCTCCTGAACGAGTACTCGCTCGTTAGCTACATCTAGTTATAAGCGACGTATAGCTCCCACGCTATATCTCGCCTATTATAAGATGTAGCCCTGGATCAACTGTGGGGCCCGTACATATGGGCTGGCCTGTTAGCTCTTTTTCTTGCAGTTTCTATTCACTCTATAGCTTCGTTAATGTAGATGTTTTTTTCTTCTTTTTTCATGTACATCGGCCACATTGGTTCGGTTTTATGCATTTACTTATTTTTCTTGTTTTGTTCTTTTCCCTTTGGTATTTTATTTTTTCTCTGTTTTCAACAGTTTTCTTTGTTTTTCACAGTATTTTATTGTTTTGTGTTGGTTTTTCTTTCATTTTCTTTTACTTTTTTGTTTATTTTGTCTTTTTCTCAGTTTTAGCTTTCTAATAGTATTTCATTGTGTGTCACTGTTTTGCATCGGCTTTTATATTATTTTGTCCTTCTATTTCTTTATTTTTCTTCTTCTTTTGTTTTTCATTCATTTTTTCTGTTTTCTTTGTTGTTTTCTTATTTTCCACTCATGTCCTTTTTCCCATATACATTTTTTGTATACAACAGATTTTTTTTGTATAATTCTAACTTTTTCAAATACATAATTAATATTTTCTGAAATATATGTTTTGATGCTTCTATTTTCTCATACAGAATGTACATTTTTCGTGTACAACATGAACATTTCTTAAATATATTCTTCATTTTCAATATAATATTAGCATGTTTTCAAATATATATTTGATGTCTAATTTTTTCCGTACATATTGTACATTTTTCTTACATCCAAACTTTCTATGCAAGTTAAACCTTTTTCAAATACATTACTTACATAATTCTTATATATATATAGGAAAATGGTTGTGTACTCCTAGGAGTACGTACTCCCGCTTCTCATATACCACATAGATGAATCTTTTATACCACTTTATTATTTTTAATATACTTCATTAGTAATTATTAGATACCCCAAAATGAGTTTCATGAAAAAATTCATGTGAGTCTACATATTTTTAAATGTTTACGTATGTACTGATGTGTTTGTACGTGAAAAAGGTATATTACAAAAAATACATTGCAGATGATATTTTTTCAACAAAACTCATATTAGGGTATCTTAGAATATTTAATGAAGTATATTGAGAATAATAAAAAGGTATAATTAATGCGTATATGATATATATATATATATATATATATGTATATGGACTGATTATTCTTCACCCCCCCCCTCCCTTTTATTTTAACATCAATGAACCATAATTTTATGTTTCATAAGTTTTGTCTCATTTCAGACGTAAAAAGAGAACGTAAGAAAATATATAATTATCGTAAAAAATATTTTGTGTTACGTAAAATTATAAATGTAAAAACATAGTCTAAAATATACATAAAATGCAATATTTCTGGTCTTATGACTTACATTTTTTCAAATGCTATTTATTTATGAAATGATCGTAAGATTAACTCGGGTGAAGAATACTTATTCTGCACCTTGGGTGATGAATAGACTTTAAATATATTATTTCTACTTTTTTTCATACACTTTGTACATTACTCATATAACCTGAAATATTTTTATGCTCATTATTTTTTTCAAATATATGATTAAAATTTTCTAAAATACATATTTTGACGTCTAGTTTTTTGCACACACATTGTAAATTTCTAGTATACAGCTGAAACATTTTCTAAGCACTTTAAACATATTTCAAGTACATGATTAACATTTTTCTAAACACATATTAAACTTTTGTTTGAATACGTTTAAGCATTTTGAAATATATGTTGAAACCTTTTTTCAATGATATGAACATTTTTTGAAAAATATGCTAACTATGTTTTACATTGTGCTAGTATTTTCTAAATAAATGCTTATTTTGTTTCAAATATATGTTATGGTTTCTACTTTTCTTCATACATGTTATACATTTTTTTATACATCAGAAACATATTTCTATATGCTTGTACACTTTTTCTTAAATGCGTGATTATTATTTTTTTCAAATAATTGTTAAATAATTTTTCAAAATCGCATCGTTTAAACAATTTAAATAATTTTATGTTTTGAAAATATGAGCACAAACAGAACTACATGCATGCTCCCAAACTCACGCGTGCTATTGCTCGCGGGCGGCGGTCCACCTGGTCCATCCGTCTATGTACGAGGCGATGCACGCGAGGGTTTCTTCCAAGTTCGTGTGGGCCCATAGATGCCTCAGAGATTTAATTGTGACCCACCCAGTCGTGTAAGCGTAACTCCTATTGAACGAACTATCCAGCGCTCGCCCCCATCGTTGCGGTGGCTATGGCCGATGTTATTGCTTGCTATTGCTAATAATTATTAGATGGCAGAGACTCGGAATACCGTCAACATGCAGCAAAGATGGACTAAGCCTAAACCAGAAAATGTATTTAACTTAATGTTGATGGAGCATTCTTCGAGGAGGAAGGAGCAGAAGAGAGAAGTGCTTCAAAAAAAAGGAGCAGGAGAAGTCGTAGCAATTCTAAGGGATGAGAGAGGTACTTTTCTTGCGGCCAAGTGTTCTTACGTTCCGTATGCTGCAGATGTGATGATCGCGGAGGCAAGAGCAATGAGTGAAGGTCTTAACTTCGCTTATCAGCTGGGTTTCTCTCATGTTGAAGCTGAAAGGATTCTCTTAATGTGATTGAATTTTGCACTGGGCAATCAAGATGGTGGGATACTACAGCGGCTATCTTTGCAAAGTGTATCAAGCGTAGCTACGTTAGTGGGAAGCTCACCTTTAGGTATTCTTTTTGTTTCGCAAATCAAGCGGTGCATGTGCTAGCTAATTACAATTTTGTAATAGGTTTTTGCTTAGCTGGACAGACGAGCCTTCAGACTGTCTGATTACTGAGCCTGTGGACGGTGTAATGCCTTGTTAAATTTAATAAAACTAGTCATGGTGGTCTTTTTTGAAGAAAAAAAAAGTCTGATATCAGAGTAAGGTTTGCATTTCGAATAGTCTGGATCAGGTTGTGTATAATGCATCGTATGTTGCTGATCGCCGAAACTGACGGCTGACATCAATCTTTAACGGCTCCAGTCCTGACCTCCCACTGAGTAATAAGCAGCGTTCTCCAAAGGCATAGAGCAAACAACCCGAAGGCAGTGCTACGAAGAAGAAAAATATTCAGCAGGCCGTGCTCAGACAAAAAATTACGGCCCTACACTTAAGCAAACACACTGGTTCTGAACTTCTGATTGAGGGATAGCATAGTTTCAAATCTGAATTATCGGCAGGCCACGCCCTTCACCGTTCCAGCGTTCTCAGCTGCTCACTCAAGTCTCGACACGCGTCCCTCCCAGCATACTGGGCCCCCTAGGTATGAGGTAGCTGAAATACTCTTCTCTGCTTGTATTTCTCGCTCTGAAAGGGAAACGTATCGTGTATACGAAGACAAAAGATGGTACGCAATAGCCAATAGGTCCACAACGAAAAGGACATTTGTCAAGTGGATAAACACGAGACCCAACAGATATATATGCCAGACAGAAATTTTGTTTCTTGCTGCTCAGTTAAATGTCATTTCAAATAGTTCAACTCAAGATTTAACTCGAAAATAATTCCTTTGTTTGTAAAAATAAAATAAAATAAAATAATTTAATGTGGGTTCATATGACCTTTAAAAAGTCAAATTATTGAGACTTGCCAGCACCTGCAATATGAGCATAAAATTTAACACTCACTACATACAGCTCGCCAGTTTTTAGGGAGGAGCAAGAACCAGCCGGTAGTTTTTGAGCACTGCTACACGGACGACGGTGGCTAGCCGAAATTCAGACGACATGCATATCGCACCATTTAGGGGCAAGTTAAAACAGCAACAGGCGGTTGGATTAGAGATCGTGCGCATGCCGTTCAATAGGACGTCGTCTGTCAAGTAGTTTTGGTAGTCTTTTTATAAAAGGACCCCCGGCCTCAGATTGATCCATGCAGCCTCAGAACCAGCCAGCAGTTGAATTGTTAGGAGGGTAGTATTACCCTCGGCTCATTAGGTTCTGAGTGTGTCACCAGGGTGGAATATTCTCTCGGTGGGAAATGATCTTTACAAATTTGTGGTGATTTATCAACCTTAAGGCTTTCTTCGGTTCGGAGGGAGAAAAAGCGAAGGAATGAATAAATAACTGCATAGGTATAGAGTTGAGTGGGAAGAGCAAACTTATGGCATGTTCGATTTGCAGGAAAATGCACTATTGAGAAGTACGATGGAGAGATGGGTGTCAGTACTGATTATAGTTGTTTATTGTCTTGAAAAGGATGACCTCTCACACCTCTCATGCAACTGCATTGTTTATTCGGCTGCACCACCCTAGAGCCAGCTCTTAGCCTCGGGCCTCCACGAGAACATGAGGTTTTAGTGGATTTTAGATTTCCTGTGAAAAGTACAGGTTTGTGTGACTATCCAGTGGAACAGACGACTGAGATTCCTCTGAAACAAACGCACAACGGGTAGGAATTCCTATGGTAACCCTTCCTCCAAAAGTTCCTGCAAAATTCCTGTATACCGAACGGGGCCTAAAGCTCTGTGACTCTAGCCTTCAGTAGGGACTCTACGAATGAGTGCAAGCAGTGGTGGTGTTCGTCGTTATAGTTTCTATGTTGTACTTGATGTTTATTAAATATACTTCTGGTAAAATTTCAAAAAGAAAGGGCATGTCAGTAACGTCCTATGTATGTTGGTCACATCACACAGGACAAAGATCTGGATGTGCAATTGGCACTTGACATGGCTTGGATCATGAAGCGCGCCCCAGTGGACCGCAGGGATGGGCTTGATGTTGATGCCCTGGCTAAGCTCACTCCCCTCCAAATCTCACTTGGCTGTCCCGTTTTGGAGGAGGATCCAGCACCTTCACCGGTTTCACAAAGAATATGCCATTTTTGGTGAAACTGAGTTGAGCTTTCAAAAGGTAAAGTGAAGCTCAGTGTGCATAGACGGCAAACGACTTACTGTAAACACTTTTTGGGTCATATACGTATATTTTTACTGTATTTTGGGTACACATAACACATGTATAGTGACCTACTACTGCAGCGTACTTACTGCTGAGTTCGACTGTTTGTATTGAGCTTTCGTCAGAGCAACGAAAGAGACGGCGAATACACCGTCAATGTTGCTGTCGTGGTATATTGTCATTTGTAGCTTTGTAAGTCGGGCAAATCGACGTATACTTGGTCTCCAATCATCTGGGGTTTGGAGCGACGTGGAGCATCGATTGCCTATGCTCGTTCCTGGCTCAGGAGCGTAACAAAAGCGACCCGTTGGGGAAGCGGCTAAAATGTCGAAAGCGCACGGCGCGACTGTTGGTGCACAACAACTGCTGAATCCCTTTAGCCACGTAGACGCGGCCATGGCATAGTTATCCCCAGTTTCTACGCGGAACTGGGAGATGGTAGTGTGTGCTGGAGACTTGTTGTATCCCGGCTAGCTCCAGCTGCGCCTGATAACGTCTCTCCAGCCTCTAGGTTACTTTGCCTCGAGCATTTTCACTCTCCCTTCACAATTACAAGGATGCGAGCTTCTTTTCTTTTCTTTTTAAAATGGGGTTGAAATGTCCGACCTCTGTTTCGATTGATGCACACAGTCCTATTAAAACGTGTGCATAAGCAGTATATATACATATATATGTTAGGAATCAAGCTAGGATGGACTGCTATGGTGATTTTGCTGCGGCAATTCGAGTTCCTGTATCTCTAAGCTTTGGGGGTGATATTCTACATTGTCGGCTACAATAATGCCCAAATTAATTGTAAAACGTTTGTTTTTCCTCTGATTCAATAATGGACACGTCGTGTATATATGCAGCGATATCGGTCCTGCATAAGATCCAATATCGCATGTACCTTATAAAACGATGTTATTTTGTTTGGATCTTGGCACTAGCAGCACGATATTTCTGAACAAGGCAAGCCCACGTGCACCTACCATCTACACAATCTGCATGCATCTCTGGCAAACATAGATATTCAATCATATACCCCAAAAAAAAACATAGGCAATCATACATACATAGACGGAGGGATTTTCTGGCAAGTCCATATATGTGCTGTGAAATTTCTTCAAGTCGTTTGGCAGTCTAGTTAAATTCGTAAATACACAAATCTACCCCGGTGCCAATTACAGCTCCATATCAACCCGATGACCAAGTTGGTCTAGGATGATCAATGTGCAGCGAAGCTGGTGTACAGTGCAGGTGTTTGCAGGTTATACATACATGTACTTTTCTTTTTTGAAGGAACATACATGTATTCTATCAAGCGGTCGGCTTGGTAAGCTATCAATAAAAAATTGTAAACATACATGTATTTTTCTCATAAAAGAAAATTATTTGCTCCGTCATGAAATACATGTGTCTACGCAGCTATTATATAAGTGGAAGAGATCGACCGGTACGGTATCTACTCTCTGTTAGACGCGTTTACATGGCAAATCTTAAGGAAAGTGGATCCTCTAACATCAAGAAGAGAAGTCACCTAAGCTACAATTCTCTAACTTTCCTGCTTCACATTCATATGATTAAGACTAAAATGACTTGAATTAATTTGCAAATTACAAATCTATTGTATACATTTACAAAAAATACATGCAAACAAAATTATGATGCAATAAAATTAATTTTAAATTTATTTACATGAACAGTAACCACACACATAACCTGCTACAGTAGATAATTACATTATTTGCTACAGTGCCTGTGACTTTCAGTACAATTCTCATATCCCATCGGCATCATCACATCAACGCGAGTCCGAGCATTTTGTAGTCGCATCCTGACCTCGCTGCTACATTCCAATGTGGTAATCAACCGCTATATTCCACACCATCAACTTTACGAGAATGATACAAATCACTCGCGAGGGGACCCTGCGGCCCGAGCACTGTTATTTCAACGCATTTGAGCGTGGACGTTTCTTGTTTGCTTGCATGTAAACACGTAGCTGCAGGCATCCTTCTTCCCACAGGGACCACATATATTAGGATGACTGATGCAGGATTTTCATTTCAGTTTATTGTTGATGGACTCTCGAGTCTTGATTCTGGATTGATATTCAGGTCATAGTTAACAAGATGAAAATGCATGAATCATTCACGATTGATCAAAGTAGAGATGGCTAAGATGCACGTTGCGATCTTTGTGCCAATTTTTCTTTTTAAATGAAAACAAAGGTCATTTTCACTCGTGCACTTTGGAGTTTCCCCGTAGATCTAAACACTAATTAATTAACACCACAGTAAAAGTTATTACCCCTAAACATTAGTTTGTGATACGATTTACCCTATTTAGCATAAATTCCTCTAAAATTCCCGATTTCGCAAGTTCGTTCCACTTTTTCACCCCTTTAGAATTTTTCTCATTCTATATGATCGGGTCCACTATTAGTTCGACTTGACTAGTTGAGTCAACTTCCATGTCAGTAGCACATTCTTGCAAGGTGTGTCTAACGAAAGTACACGGGAATGGGGCGAGTTGCTAAAGCTAGACCAGCTCCCACGACTTAGATTAAATCGCACTTGAGTAAGTCGTCCAACCCCCACCGGCCCACCCCCAAGTGCGACCAAAGAATTCAAAAGTGAAAAGCGGGTGGTGCTAAAGTTGTACCGACATGGTCGTTGCTCCATTGGTTCACGGAGGAGATAGGGCACAACCTAGCGAGAATGAAAGGATGAAAACATCTTAGCAACATGATTGTTCTTCCCTCGACAATCGCCAACATTCACTCGAATGGGTCACCTCATGTGCATAGACCTAGAAAATGCCTCTATTGCACTAACTTGTGCATGGCGAAATGAGGACAAGGATGAGGTGCTACCTAAGTTAAGGGAGTTGGTCTGGCTTACCATTAGGGTGCAAGTGTCTTTATGACGTATTGATGACGCCACATGCACACACGATTGCGCCTGCGGTTTGGAGGTTGAGTCAAACCAGTCCCGTGGAACTGACAGTGGGATGCATCTGTTAGAACGAGGCAAAACCCTAAAAGGTGGAGCAAATTTTCTTAAAGGGGAGATTTTGGAGGAAGTTTTGTTAAATGGGGTGAGGGGGGGGGGGGGACATAAACCATGATGAAACATAAGAAATCCGTCATCCAAGCATGTATTTGTAATTTTGAAAACAACACAAATGCGAGAGTATTTTGGAAGGTTCTTTTGTCAATTTGTAGGAACAAGAAACATGTATATGGAAACACTTGTTAATGGCTACAATGGGTAATAGTTTCCATTTGTTACTAGAGTTCTTGTTTAGTCAACTGTTAATTTACATGTAATATGACTTTCCTATTTTGTTGCAGTAATTTCATGTCAGTACTTCAATTACATCACAGTTATGCTACCCAGCGTATTGGGTGTCTGCAATTAATTGTGTTGTAGTGCTAAGATTGTATTGCATTCCCATAGTCTATTTTGGATTGGCTCACAGATAATTGCAGTCTCAGTGGAGTCATGTGTTATGTTGGTTTTTGTAACATGGGAGGTCTTGGACTTTGTGTGGTCACACACAGAAAGATGCTTACTCTATTCGTAATATGTATACAATGTGGTAAGAAATATACTGCCCAATATATAAGGCGTGCGTCATACCTACTCCAGACATATGTCATGCACACCTTTCTTTTCTTGCAAAATAAATAATGTCAGTATCTTTCGTGTCCTTACGCGGAGGGCATACATATGATCAATATAAATTATAAACATTTTTTTTGCGAGAGAAATTATGGACCCATTTGAGACCAATGTATGCATGGCCATTTGATAACTAAGAGCAACTCTAGCAGACCACGCAAAATCTCGACCCGCAAAACGCGTCTGCAGTTTCATGAAGATCTCGTTTGTGGGTCGAGCACTAGCGCGGCCGAACAGAAACCGTAGATGAAACTGCATAATTTGAAAAAAAAAACAGTTTCGCGGGAGAAATTGCACCTCGTGGACGCGAGTAGTTCATCACGTACTACATATATTTTACATGATCAAACACTACAAACACTAGTTCATACTACATACTACATCAGTACTAGTACTAGAGGGGTGGGGATCACCGGCGGCGAGCTCGTGGCCATGGACGACGCCGTGGAGGAGCTCATTCCTCCTCGTCGGAGCTCCTCGTGATGGCGCCGGTGCTCCGCCTCCTCGCGCACGCTCCGCTCGGCAATGGCGACTGCAACCGCGTCGACGTCGACGACGAAGTCCTCCGGCCCGACGACTCCGCGGCAGCCGAGCTCCTCCTTGATGGGGACGAACTCGAAGTCGTTCGGCTCCTCCGACCATCCCCTCTTCACGGGGAGAAGGCCCGCGCTGGAAGAGGAGGAGCTCCCGGCGTAGGAACATCTCGCCGCGGAGGAGAAGGACGCGGCAGAGGACGGGGTATGGCCATGCCGACGGTCGTACTCGTCCGTCTCGCGGACGCGGAAGCTCGGCGGGGGCGAGAGGCCGCGGTTGGTCCACTTCCTCGCCCCGCGCTTCCTCGCGCCGACCGACTGGACGCACCGGATTTGCTGCCGGAGCCGCGTCCAGAGCTCTACATGCGGCCCCACATGGCGGCTGGAGGCGGAAGGTGGTCGCCGGCGGCGAGAAATGTGGAGAAGGGGGTGGGGAATTGCGTGGCTCAGCGGCGGCGGGGGATAGGATTTCGACCCGCAAACGCGCCGCGGAACCGTATATATAGTGGTCGGGGCGTGCAGTTTGCGGGCCGCGGCAATTTTTTTTACGGGCCGGGCAAGTATGCGGGCTCTGTTCTGGCCGAAAAATTGGGCCGAACCCATATACTCGCCAAAATTTTACGATTTTCGTGTCTTTTGCGGTGTCTGCTAGAGTTGCTCTACGGCTGTACAAGCCCATATGAGTGTTTGCTTCTATTTTAAACAACCCTTCATTGGTACGCATTAATTTTCTGATATGCAAAATAAAATAAAAACGAGGGAGCATAAGAAACAATAAAATATTTGAAGTTCTATATTTGTTCCAAGTCAAACTTTTTAAGGTGTGACCAATTCTAAATATAGTATGAAAATATATTTTACGATAAATCTAATACAATTAATTTGGTGTTGTGTATGTTGATATTTTTTTATATTTGGTCAAATATCAAGATGTTTGTTCTGAGCAAAATTATAATTTCATAAATTAGTACAGATTGAGTAGCACTGAGATGTATGGTGGAATTTCAGAACACTATTTGTTTATTTATTTACCTGACTTTGCCAGTGAATTTTTAATGGAAGAGAACCTTTTGTAGGGGAGAATGGAAGAGAAACTACTAGTCAGTCCGAGAATGACTTTTTTCATTCCCAGCCGTAGCCGGTCCCACTGCCAGCGACGTAGGAAAACCACAGCAACCGCGAGGGCGACTGGGAAAGGCCCGTACGTCACGTAGCCAAACGGAACGGCCCTACCAAAAATCCAGCAGGAGCCAATCAGAGGCCTCCTCGCTGGATGGATATTACCCACCAGCCAATCAGAACGCAGATAAGGCCCGAGAGTGCGCCCAACGACGCACCAAAAGCGCAAAGTACACACGACGCGGGCCCACGAGTAAAGCGTACGAGCCGGGGGCCCACCTCCGCCCCTTCTGCTATAAACCTAGACCCGCGATATTTTCGCCGCAAATATATTTTGGCACCTACAGTGAACCGCAAGCAGCCAGTGCGCGACGCGGCGGTGAAACGGAGTAGCTGCTGGCTTGGTGCGGAGGTGCGCGCCAGCGGCTTTGGTTTTCATTTGATGAGCTGCTCGGGGAAGGCGGCGGACGGCGCGATGGGGAGCAAGGCGGCGCGGGCGTGCGACGGCTGCCTGCGGCGGCGGGCGAGGTGGTACTGCGCGGCGGACGACGCGTTCCTGTGCCAGGGGTGCGACACCTCGGTGCACTCCGCGAACCCTCTCGCGCGGAGGCACGAGCGGGTGCGCCTGCGGCCCACGTCGCCGCTGCTCCCTGGTGCGGCCCCGCGGGAGAGGCGCCGCGGCGACGAGGTCGTGCCGGCGTGGTTCAAGCGCAAGGCGCGGACCCCGCGCTCGCAGGCCAAGAGCGTCGGGCGCCTGCTCTCGAGGCGGCTCGTCGTGCCGCAGGCGTCCGGCGGGGACTCGCCGGAGGAGCAGAAGTGCGACGTGGAGACCGACGAGGAGGAGCTGCCGTACCGCGTGCCCATCTTCGACCCCGCCCTCGCGGAGCTCTGCTCGCCGCTGACTCTCGAGGAAGCGACGACGGCCGTCGCGTCATGCTGCAATGAGGACGGTGCCATCGTCGAGGACCCGACAAAGCCAGCTGCGACGCCGTCTCCGGTGCCGGTTCAGTTCTTCCCCGACAGCCTCGTAAACTTGGGCCCGACGGACGCCGAGCTCATGGAGTTCGCCGCGGACATGGAGGCCCTTCTTGGCCGGCCGGGCATGGACGACGGCGACGAGGAGGAACCGTTCTGCATGGAGGCATTGGGCCTCATCGAGCCGATGGACGTAGACGGCGGGCGAGTCAAGCTGGAGATCGACCCCATGCGAGCGTGCGGCCTCGAGCAGAAGCCGGAGGTGTCCGGCGATATGTTCGACATCGACTTCGACTACGACTCGCCCCTCGGGACACCGGACGAGAACGCGGCAAGCAGCGGTGCCAGTGCGGACGCCCAGTTCACCCCGAGGAGCCTCGCGCTCAATCTAAACTACGAGGCCATCATGGAGAACTGGGGGAGCTCGCCGTGGGCCGACGGCGAGAGGCCGCACGTCAAGCTCGATGACTGCTGGCCACACGACTACTACTCGCTGCAGGAGGGCGCTTGGATGATGGGAGGAGTGGTTGGCCATGGCGGGGAGGGGTTGGGGACGCCGAGGCTGAGGATGGACGGCGGCAGGGAGGCGCGGGTGTCGCGGTACCGGGAGAAGCGGCGGACGCGGCTCTTCTCGAAGAAGATCCGGTACGAGGTGCGCAAGCTCAACGCCGAGAAGCGGCCGCGGATGAAGGGCCGCTTCGTCAAGCGGGCCAACGGCGCCGGAGGCGGCGTGCCCGTCGCCATCGCCACGGCGTGCGTCGCGTAGCTGCCGATCGTGCAATGCTGTCGGTGTGCATGCATGGCTCTGCAGGCTGCATGGCGCGCGCGCACACACACAAAACAACTCGTCGAAACTGCTCGTAATTTAGTTACTTTCCTTTTTCAGTTATTACGGTATATGGTGCATTCAGCTGAGTATCCAAGGAATTTCAGGTCGCTCTGATCAGCTAGCTCGCGCTAGTTAGAGTCGAAGAAATGAATAACGGAATAATATTAAGTTTTTCACTTTAGCTATATGTTAGGCGACTGAATTTTCATTTTGGATCAGTCAAATTTGTTGCCGTTGATTCAGTGTGCATTATGAAACGTGTGTAAGAGGTCCCATGGATTTGACTGACGCTGTTATTTATTCAGTCGACTTCCTGCCTTTCCTTGTTAAGTGCATGATGCAGCCCCCATGATGTCTCCACTTCGTGACTCTTGCACTCACATGGATGGATGAAATGCATGAAAATTTTAGTGTACGTGCATGCCTTTTTCCTTGTGCTTGCTTCTGTTTTTTGCACGTGTTTGCTTTTTTTCCTTTTTAGTTGAGATTTTTTTATGTGTATTTTTAGATGTTGAGTGTGTGTAAATGTATGCATGCAAGTACTACATGTATATACTACTCCCCCATTTCATAATATAGTGCATGTAGATTAAATTTTACAAACTTTGATCAAATTTATAAAGAAAACTATTTATATCTACAGTACTCCCTCCATACCGGTGCACAAGTCATTTTACGAAAATCAAATAATCTCAAAACAATTAGGCGCGATGCATTAAATCCCACCTCGTTTCTTGTTTCTTGACATGAATAAAGAAATCAATCAATAAGAGACGTTGGGCGTGTATGTTTTTAATGACTTGAAACTACCTAGCACGGCCTGCAGTGGTTAATTCATTGCATGCAATGATATTAATTTTTTTTCTAACCGGGCTCGCACCCCTTTCCATTAATTTTGCAATCAACGGAAATATAATGTACCAGTAGTTTTTCCAAGACAACCAACCCAAAATAAGATTGAAAGGGGAGGAGCGAGCTGGAGCATCGACAGGAAACCCACCGCAAGAAGACCCTAAAACAGATCAACTGCCATGGGACGAAAACCTGACGACACCAACTAGCCACTACCCTAACCACCAGCGAAATAATGCATAACCTGAGAGACTACATAGCCTACTCAGGGTAGAAAGAAGCAATTCTCCAAAAACACATAAGACTCCAGAACGGGCATCAAACCCCAGTGGACTACAAACCAAGTAGATTAGCCGATCTGGATCCCCTCTCCATCCTCCAGTCGCATCACATCTCGCGACTGAGTCCTGTCCGCCAGAGTTGCTGCCACATACGTCAATCTCTTCACGCCCGCCTGAAACTTCGACATATCTTCTTCTTTCAGCAATCCTGCCCAGTACAACATAAAAGAACATGCACTGAAAACAGCCTCCAGTGGAGAACGAGCATTATAATTGTCAAAAGTAACTTTGTTTCGAAGACACCATATCCCCCAACACAAAGCAGCAATGATCATCATATAAAAAATTTCCACCAGGGAAAAACTTATACAACCACGCCCAGCTTTGCCAGAGGGATCGTGGGCAACTGGATGCTCCATCCGTAAGTCCCAGGGTCCCCCAGACTGTACGAGCAAGAGGACATGTAAAGAATAGATGGTTTGCAGTTTCCATGTTCTTGCAGAAAGAGCAAACAGGATTCCCGGGCCAATTCCTCTTCCTCAAATTATCCCGGGTAAGCACAGCATTTTGGAATAGCTGCCACAAAAATATTTTGATTTTCAATGGGATACTAGCTTTCCAGATCCACTTATAGTTAGGACCAGCTAAATCCCTCTCCAACCATTTATACACTGATTTAGTGGTAAGTCTCTTGTTCTTGCAAAACTTCCAAAACACTGTATCAAGGATATTGTTCAAAGCATATTTTCTCGCCTCAGAAACCACCCATTCCCATTGATCATTGATCTCCCCAAACAGCCTACGCCTGAAACCCAGGCTATAGTTTTTTGCCACAAAATCTGCAATAGTCCCATCCTGATCCTGGCATATACTGAACAAGATAGGGAACTTTTCACATAGTGGCACAACAGCTATCCATGAGTCATGCCAAACCCTAGCCAAGTTACCACTATTAATCTTGACTGCCCTCCTAGCCATATATGTCTCCTTAACTTTCATAATCGCTTTCCAGCAAGGGGAGTGAGGGAGTCCTGGATTAGGGGGTGTCTGGATGGCTGGACTATACCTTCGGCCGGACTCCTGGACTATGAAGATACAAGATTGAAGACTTCGTCCCGTGTCCGGAAGGGACTTTCCTTGGCGTGGAAGGCAAGCTTGGCGATACGGATATGTAGATCTCCTACCATTGTAACCGACTCTGTGTAACCCTAGCCCTCTCCGGTGTCTATATAAACCGGAGAGTTTTAGTCCGTAGGACGAACAACAATCATACCAAAGGCTAGCTTCTAGGGTTTAGCCTCTCTGATCACGTGGTAGATCTACTCTTGTACTACCCATATCATCAATATTAATCAAGCAGGACGTAGGGTTTTACCTCCATCAAGAGGGCCCGAACCTGGGTAAAACATCGTGTCCCCTGCCTCCTGTTACCATCCGACCTAGACGCACAGTTCGGGACCCCCTACCCGAGATCCGCCGGTTTTGACACCGACATTGGTGCTTTCATTGAGAGTTCCTCTGTGTCGTCACTTTTAGGCCCGATGGCTTCTCCGATCATCAACAGCGATGCGATCCAGGGTGAGACTTTTCTCCCCGGACAGATCTTCGTATTCGGCGGCTTTGCACTGCGGGCCAATTCGCTTGGCCATCTGGAGCAGATCGAAAGCTACGCCCCTGGCCATCAGGTCAGATTTGGAAGTTTGAACTACACAGCCGATATCCACGGAGACTCGATCTTCGACGGATTCGGGCCACAGCCGAGCGTGCCGCACTGTCACGATGGGCATGATTTAGCTCTATCGCCGAACAATGCCCTGGAGGCCGCACATGTGTCCGCTCCGACCCCTAGCTCAGAGCCGATCACACCAACCGAGGATGGGTGGTTAGACACCGCCTCGGGGGCTGCAATTTCTACGGCGATCGAGCCGAACACCAGCCCTATTCTCTGCGAAGCCCGTGACTCCAAGGAGCCGGACTCCTCTCCAGACTCCGAGCCCTCCGCACCCCGACCGATCGAACCCGATTGGGCGCCGATCATGGAGTTCACCGCCGCGGACATCTTTCAGCACTCGCCCTTCGGCGATATTCTGAATTCACCAAAGTCTCTCTCTTTATCAGGAGAGCCCTGGTCGGACTATGGTCAACAAGGTTGGGATGCGGATGATGAAGAAATTCAAAGCCCACCCACCACCTACTTCGTAGCCACTGTCGATAATTTAAACGACGTGCTCAACTTCAACTCCGAAGACATCGATGGTATGGACGACGATGTAGGAGATGAACACGAACCAACGCCTATAAGGCACTGGACAGCCACCTCATCTCATGATGTATACATGGTGGACACACCCAAAGGAAGCGACGACGAGGAACATAGGGATGCAACGAGGGATCGTTCACTCGAAAAGCAATCAAAGCGGCGACGCAAGCGCCGCTCCAAGCCCCGCCTCGACAGAGACAGCAGCCATACAGACCCAGCCATAGACCAGGACGAGCCGGCGGACGACGAACATGCCTTCGAGCAAGCGTCCGAACAGGGAAACTTGGATAAACAAACCAAACACCCCGTCCCCGGCGAAAACAATAGTCCGGACAACCTTACGCCAGATAAACTCATGGAGCAGAAGAACCTCCACAAAAGGCTCGTCGCCACTGCGCATAGCCTGAAAAAGCAGAAGCGGAAGCTCAAAACTGCGGAAGATGCACTCAGAATCAGATGGAGCAAAGTATGCAACACCGCAGACAAATATGCCGGCAGTCGCCGCACAAAAAGCTATCCAAAATGAAAGCTACTGCCTGAATTTGACAAGGAGGCCTTAGAGCCCCCGCAGTCAAAAAATAGGAAAGCCATCCGGTCGGATGGACGACCGCATGGCCAGCATGGAGCGGCAAGCGGCGCCGCACACAAGCCGGCACGCGATCCACCAAAGGATCCGCATCAAAAAGATGGCCCAGCCAGATCTATATACGGGCCAAGAAAGCAAGTTCTAGTAAGCAATGCAACACAACAAATATCCGAACATCACGGCACACCCAAATACAGGGGTGCCGCACACCCCCTATGTTTCACCGATGAGGTGCTGGACCATGAATTTCCAGCGGGATTCAAGCCCGTAAACATAGAGGCGTACGGCGGAACAATAGACCCTGGGGTCTGGATTGAGGATTATATCCTCCACATACACATGGCCAGAGGAGATGACCTCCACGCCATAAAATACTTACCCCTCAAGCTCAAAGGGTCAGCCCGACATTGGCTCAAAAGCCTTCCCAAAAACACCATTGGAAGTTGGGAAGAGCTTGAGGATGCTTTCCGGGCAAATTTTCAAGGGACCTATGTCCGCCCTCTGGATGCAGACGATCTCAGTCACATAACTCAACAGCCCGTAGAGTCAGCCCAGAAATTCTGGAATAGATTTCTTACTAAAAAGAATCAGATAGTTGACTGTCCGGACGCCGAAGCCCTAGCAGCTTTTAAGCACAACGTTCGAGACGAATGGCTCGCCAGACACCTCGGCCAAGAAAAGCCAAGAACAATGGCCGCATTGACAAGCCTCATGACCCGCTTTTGCGCAGGAGAGGATAGCTGGTTGGCAAGATGCAGCACCAGCGACCCAAGTACATCTGAAGTTAGGGATGGAAACGGAAAACCCCGACGCAGCAAGGACCAACACCGGAATAAGGGAAACAACCCAAAGAGCACGGCGGTCAACGCCGGATTCAAAAGCTCGCGGCAGAATCAGGGAAAGCCGCCCCTCAAGGATAACAGGGACGAGCTATCCAACTTAAACAAAATTTTGGACAAGATATGTTAAATACACAGTACTCACGGGAAGCCTGCGAACCATACCCACAGAGATTGTTCAGTTTTCAAGCAAGCCGGCAAGCTCAACGCCGAACACAAGGGGCTCGACACACCAAGTGAGGACGACGACGAACCCCACAAGCAGAGCACCAGGAAACAAAAGGATTTCCCACAAGAAGTCAAAACAGTAAACTTACTTCACGTGACAAACAGAACGTCGCCACCAGAGATACGCGCCATACGGTCTATCCCAAAGGAGTCTCGCTAATGGTTGTTAAAACCAATCACCTTCGACCATCAGGATTACTCTAGAAGTATCCGGAACGCAGGCTGGACTGCCTTGGTATTATATCCAATAATCGGCGGACTCCATTTCACAAATGTCCTGATGGACGGCGGCAGTGGTCTAAACCTGTTATACCAGGACACAATCCGCAACATGGGGATAGACCCAAAAAAAATTCGCCATAGCAAAACCTCCTTTCAAGGGGCAACGCCAGGCCCGGATGCCCGTTGAATGGGTTCTCTCCGGCTAGAAGTTATGTTCGGCTCCCCCGACAACTTCCGTTGCGAACAGCTAACTTTCCACATCGCCCCATTCTCAAGTAGCTATCAAGCACTGCTGGGACGTGAAGCTTTCGCCCGCTTTAACGCAATACCGCATTATGCATCTCTTACGCTTAAGATGCCCAGTCCACGAGGCATCATCTCATTAAAGGGAAAACATTGAGTGTTCCTCCCATGCGGAAAACAATGCGGCTGCCTTGACAGCCCCACAATAAAGCGGCTTCACCAGCCAAAGCATCTAAACAGGTCGTCAAGACCACGGTCACGGCTAGACGAGTCCGGCATAAACATACAATTGATAAAGGCTTAATAGCCGTATACCCCTGTACTAGGGGCTCCGCGCATATAAAACAAGAGACAATAAAGCTCCATTTTACCCATTTCGATTTATACTTTGTCTATTTAGTATAACTCATGTTCGGCACGATCTTTCTTTAACTAAGTTCCTCTCTTTTACAGATGAACACCGTGCTACACCCGTCCAGGATACGGCACAACGGAGACACAGGCGCAGACGTGCAGCAGGGACCCGTTCCAAGGATTCTTTTCAGATTAAGACCCTGCGTAAACCTTTTTTACTGTCTCTTGTTGATACACATCCCCTGGTTTCTTGGTATAACCAAGGAGGAGGCTGGCGTTTTTGCATGTAGCCACGTCAGAGTTTTGCGCGTACCTGGACACTAGGGGCTTATTACTAAGGGCGTTATCCCGCCCGCCCTCATAAAGACCGAATACCTTAGGGAGTGTTCGGCGTCGCGAGTTTGGCCTTATATGCATCAGCTCCGAATCATGTCTTTGGTCAAATGTTGGGTTTGCCCGGCTCCTGTGTTTTGCTGCCTTACATTCCGCTCTATCGGCTAAGGCGGCACCAGGAGAACTACTGCGATTGTGCCCCAGCTCGTCCAGGCGAGCACCTCAGTAGAGAAAGCCGAAAACTGATTGTCATGATATAGCGTGAGACTGGTCAACCACTCGATGACTTACCGGAATCTTTAGGATTCCTCCGCATTAACGAAGGGCCGTTTCCCGGCCAGGCACATACGCGCCCCGAGTTTGGGCGAGTGCAGGCGCCACCAGGGGCTATATAAGTAACCTCACTATCAAACTCCTATGGCTAAGTGAAAGTGATAAAGTATCATAGTCCGATTGCCTAGTTCGCTGCGCTATCACCTCCTTTGTAGGACCAAGACGTTGGGTCAAGTGTGAAAATGCGCCTTCTGCGAACACCCCCGCATTATGTGCGTGGGGGCTGAAGCCGATGACTGCCATCTTTCAAATTATATATATATATATATATATATATATATATATATATATATATATATATATATATATATATATATATATTAAACGGCCGCACAGGAGGTATCATAATACTTGCAGGCACAAGTATAAAAAGCTTCTACAATTTATCAAAATATTGTTTTACAATAATCCATGCTATTCGAATATAGTATCCTTCGAGCACTGCGTCTCTATTAAACGAGCGCCTTGCAGAACTTCCTGAAAATAGTGCTCGGCAGGTACTCGGCTTCCATCCGAGTTTGGGGATGCAACAGCGGTGGCTTCCATTTCCGCCCAGTATGTCTTGACACGGGCAAGAGCCATCCGCGCACCCTCTATGCACGCTGACCTCTTCATCGCATTGATATGCGGCGCTGCACCAAGGAACTGCTACACCAAATTGAAATAACTTTTCGGCTCTGGCCTCTCTGGCCATAGATGACTCATGACATACTTCATGGCGAGTCCGGACAACCTATTTAGCTCGGCCCATTCGGCCAAACGATCGGCTAATGACAGTGGACGCTGGATTGTGGAACTGCGACCAGAAGAGCTTTTCCAGTTCGCTATCTTCTTGATCTCGGAAGTGTTCGGCCGCATCTGCGGCACTCGCTGCTAAATCCAGATAGGTGTTCGTCATACTCCACATCTGGTCAAACGGAGCATGTTTAGGATCACAGAACTTCCTCCGTAGCATAAAGGGCTTTCCAGCCGCGATCTCTCCGGCCTGACGCAGCTCCTCCTTCACAGCTCTCATCGCAGAGCGAGCATCCTTGGCATCGGCAACGGCCTTCTTCAGGTCCGTCTGTTTTGCCCGATCTTCTTTTTCAAGAAGCTTGCAACTGTCAGCAGCGTTCTTCAGCCTCACGGCCATCTCGGCCATTTCCTTCTTGCTTCGGCAGTGAGCAGCCTGTTCGGCTTTCAGCTCTTCAATTGCCTTTCCGGCAGCCGCATCACTTTTCCTGGCTTGCTCCTTGGCTCGGGCAAGTTCCGCCCGAAGATTCTCCATGGCAGCAGCACCATCTGCATAAAGCGCACACATTGTAAGATACTGGCATAAAACTCCTCTTACCAAGCGCCGCCGAAGGAATTATATACCTTGTGCCTCGTCAAGCCGCTTGTTGACAAACGCGATGTCGACATCTGCCACGTCAAGTTGCCGCTTTAGCTCGGCAAATCCATTAGTCCGGCTGGCCGTCGGACACTTTGCCACCTACGTATAAAGGCAGCATATTAGACCTGGGATTATGATCCTCTGTGCGCCGTCACTTTTGACAACACACAGAGTCTCAGGGGCTACTATCTACACAGGGCGCATCTTATTTATGCACAGCTGTCCAAAAAGGGTACATTATTTCGCGTACCTCAAAACCTGTCAGTAAACTCCTGACGGCCTCGTGCAATCCGCTCTCCGCGGATGAAATCCTTTCAATCACCGTACCCATCAATGCACGGTGCTCCTCTGAGATAGATGCTCGCCCTAGCAGATCCTTCAGCTCCTCCGACCGCACACCAGATGGCGCTGGACTCGTCCGATGGCCCTTTTCGAAGGACGGACGCGGAGGGCTTTGGGGGGCCATATGGCTACCTTCCGGCCCCGCCGGATTCGGAGAAACCCTCCGCGACGATACCTCAGGGTCGCCCGCCTCGCAAGGCGGTACGGCAGGGGGAGGCGTTCCGCTCTCCATCATCTCCGGAAGAAGATCCCCTGAAGACGAGCTCTGCTGAGAAGGGATAAGGTCCGAGCTACAAGGTAAATTTTCGATTACTTTTCTCAGATATAAAGCAGGGATTTCTCTTGTTTCTTAAAAAGAAAACTCCTCTCTACTTACGGCTCGGTGGAGGGCTGATCCCCTTGAGGGCATAATTCGGCCGAAATATCCCCCAGCACAGGACCCTCTGGCGAAGATTTCTTCCCCCGCTTTAAGGCCATGGTCTCCGGGTCTTCAGAGGCGGTTGTCGTGGTTCTAACTCTGACAGTGATGTAGGGGGGTGAATATGGAGAGGCTAGATCTTGGCTATTGGGAAGTTGTTACACGCGAGGTTTACGAGTTCAGGCCCTTCTCAGAGGAAGTAATAGCCCTACGTCTCGGAGCCCGGAGGCGGTCGACTGGATTATGCGTGTATGGATTACAGGGGTGCGAACCCTTCACACTGAGGAGGGGGGTGGCTTATATAGAGTTCGCCGGACCCCTCCTGCCCTCAGTAATGCAGGGTTTAAGGTACATTTAAAGTTGGGCGTTACTGGTAACGCCCCTAATAAAGTGCTATAATGATCATAAAGACTACTTAACAGCCGACCATTTGCCTGTGGAGTGACTTTAGGTCTCCTGGCAGTCGAGTGGTTGGCTTCATGGTCGAGTGATAGCTTCTTGGTCGAGTGTCTTGAACCCGTCGAGTGGGATACCTTCAAGTCGATTGAAAGGTGACTTCTTCTAGGGGTGTCCTAGGGTAGGACTCTTTGGTCAGGTCCGTGTCCCTACCCTAGGCACATGTCTTCATCATTAGCCCTCGAATGGATCGAGGTTAGAGTGGGGAAAGAGTTGGGGATCTTTCCGACTGGTTCTTCGGGCTATGTGAGCGCCTCGTTTTGGGTCAATCATCACGGATGACGTTGCCAACCTTTTTCAGTCGCCTTGATCCATTCCAGGCCTTTCGTCGAGTGAATTTCTTTGTTTGTGACATACCGAGCGCCGGCGCGATCGGGGTCTTCTGTTTTGACAAGGTGTCCTGCGGCCCACGGATGTCGCGGGATTCGGATTTTGGGAAGCGCGCGGGACGGGAGCGGCCGCAGTAATCGAAAGCGATAAAGCGGAAGCCCCTCGATTCCCGCGTCGCCTTTTTCGCCACGTACTGCGCGCGCGTCTGCTGCGGGATTTGACTGGATGGCCTGGGCCTACCAGTCAGCCACTCGGAAGCGGTCCCTTATAAATCGCTAATTCGGGGTTTTCAAGCAGTGCGCTCTCTTCTCCTCCTTTCTTCCGCCTCTCCCCCTTCGCAAGTCCTTCCGCCACCTCCGTTCTCGCCCCAGCGCAGCAGGCCCGTGCGAGACTTCGCCGGCGACGATGACAAAGAGCAAGACCTCCGCTCTGGAGCGCGCGAAGAAGGCGGCGGCGGGGAAAGGGAAGAGGTCTGCTCGGGGCGGATCCTCCTCCAGGACCGCTCTGCCCAAAGGTTGGATCCAGGGCGACTGGATGCCATCGGTGCTCCGGCAAGAGGATCTCGACGACATGGTCGAGGGGGGAGTCATTCCCCATGAAGTTGCGCGTCTTCCAGGGGGAGAGATCGAACCTCAACCCCGCGACGGTGAGTGCGTGCTCCTAGCCACCCACATCGACCGAGGGTTTTCTCTGCCGCCCCATCCTTTCTTTCGGAGTTTCCTGAATTTCTTCGGAGCGCAGCTCCACCACTTCACTCCCAACTCCATTGTCTACCTTGCTGCTTTCATCTCCATGTGTGAGGCTTTCTTGGGTTGTCGACCCCATTGGGGACTCTTCAAACACATCTTTACCTGTCGTTCTCAATCGGTCAAGAAGGCTAAGTCGAGTGACGAGAGGACGCAGGTGATCCAGCTGTGCGGGGGCCTGGCGATCTAGACGAGGGGGAAGAGTTGTTTTCCATCTATCACCTTCCCGGAGTCGGTCCATGGCTGGCAGTCGACCTGGTTCTACTGCAAGGACGAGGCGACCCCCGGACAGTCGACTGGTCTTCCTCCTTTTTCCCTCGACCGAGCCGAGAAGCCCGCCTCTCTGAAAATCGCACCGGAGGAAAAGGCCCAAGTCAAGGTGCTGGCAGGTCGAGTGGTTGAGCTTGTCCATGAGGGCGTGACTGGTATGGACCTGCTGGAGGTCTTTCTTCAAAGGCGCATCCAACCGCTCCAGGCCCGCGACCATCCGATGTGGCTGTATTCGGGTCTTGACGACACCACTCGGGTCCACCCGGAGGAGGTCACCGACGAGATGGTGGAGGGGTGGCTGTCGAGCATCACGGGGAACAAAGACAACCCCCGAGGAGCCAGGAGGGTAACCCCACTCGACAACTCATATGAGGTGGACCAGGTATGTCTTTGTGCTCCCGACTGATATCTTGTCTTCTGCATTGGTCTTCTTTGAATAAGTCGATTGACTTTCGTCTTGCCTGTTGTTTTCCAGGCGACCATCAAGATGTACTCGACGCCCAACGGGGCACAGGGGTCGACTTAGGAAGGGGAGGCGAGCGGAGGCGAGAGCGGGGACGACCAAGGCGAGTGGGAGTCCGACGGTGAGAGAGAGGAAGGTGACGACATCTTCTCCTGCGAAGGGAAGGAGGAGGAGGTTGACCC
>NC_041392.1:177653630-177656531 GCF_002162155.2 Triticum dicoccoides
GGAGGGGAGATCCAAGCTCACCCATGATCTAGCGCGGGAACGTGGCAAGGCGACCACTCCTGTTGGGCAGTCGTCGAAACACCCTCGGACCTCTTCTCCTCCACCGACTGGGAAGGCTCCCAAGCATCCACGAGCGACGCCATCCAAGCCGCCCAAGGCTCTGGCCAAGATGAAGATAGCTGTTCCTACCATTTCCGGGTAATAATAAGACTTGCTTTCCTTTGTCGACCGTGGACGGATCCTTGGTCGATTCACTGAACCAACTGATTGACTTTCGAGATTTGCAGCGGTGCTACTTCTGAGGTCTCCGCCAGGAACGACGACCAAGAGATGGAGGACGCTGTTACCTCCAACCCTGGTACGATTGCTGACGTCGTGCCTTTGAGTCGACTGAACTTTTATTGCTATTCTGGTCGATTGAATGTTTTCCTTGTAACTCCTCCTCATGTTATCGACCTCCCGGATGACGACGACGACGGTCCGTTGAGAGTGAGGAGGCACAAGAGGGCGTCGGCTGACAAGACCCCCCAATCCGCTCCGGCGTCCGAGGCCGTGGCTCGGGATGGTGGTGACACCACTCGGGCTTCTGTGACCTTCGCCGTTCCTCTGGCGAGTGCGTGGCCCTTGGCATCGACTGCGGATCCACCTTCGCTTTTTGCTGCGTACCCCGTCCCTGAGGACCAAGCGGCTGCTGCAAAGGAGGCTATACGCCAGGCGGGGATCATGATGGAGCAAGTGAAGATGGCTCGGGAGGCCAGCCAAGCAGCCTATGACGCGAGTTCGGCTCTTCAGAGCAACGTCTAGGTCAGTCGACTCGACACTTGGTCTGTTATGATATGTTGTTTAAAGAGTCTCTTTTCCGAAAATCTTTTGTATCTGTATCTGTACACCCACTGGGTGTGTCTGCCAACCCTTTGGACGAGTGGGGGCACGCTAAGTGCACCCACTGGGTGTAGTCCCCGAGACTACGGTGGACTGCTGGCAGTCGACTGTAGTCTTTACATTGTGTTGCTGTAGCTGTATGTCTTCACTCGGTTTGGTCGGACCAGGTCGAGTGGAATTGTATCCGGTCGACTGCGGGCAGTCGACTTTTTTTTTGGTCGAACCAGTGGGGGCACGCTGAGTGCACCCACTGGGTGTAGTCCCCGAGACTACTGTCGAATGTTTTTGATTCGGATGTGGTCTTAGAAACGTCATCATTGTCTCTTAGTTACTCGGAAGCAACTTATCTTGGACGTCTGTCGACTGATTTTCCTTTTTACAGAAATCTTGCGAACTTCTAGCTCGCTATACTGAGTTGGAGAATCAGCAGATCCAGCTCAACCTTAACTTGAAGCTTGCTCAGGAGAATTTGAGGAAGGCGCAAGAAGAAGCGAAAGGTATGGCTGGTGAGGTTCTCTATTCTTAATGGGTGGCTTTTCTTTCTTCTCCATTCTTGATGTTGGTTCCACTCGACGCGCCACAGATAAACTGGAGGAAGCTCTGAAGAAGAAGGACCAAGACCTTGCAGAGGCACAGAAGGAGGCCTCAAGCAAAACGAAGCTTGCAGAGGAGAAATTGGCTTCGGTCGGAGCTCTTGAACAGGAGAACTCCAGACTGAAAACCGCTCTCGAGACAGCTAATCGAGATGCCAGTCGACTGAAGAAGGAGAAGATGGCTCTGCACGACAAGGCGGGTGAGCTGGTGGGGAAGGTAAAAGATCTAGAGGCTTATCTCGGTGGACTTGCCAAGAAGTTGTTTGTCATGCCCGAAGGTAATTACTCTACTCCGACTGTCTTGCAGTTTGCCAAGCCTGCGTAGGGCCACTGTCTTACTCTTGAATCGTGTTTGCAGAATTCTGTCAGAACTTTGAAGAGGAGACCAGTCGAGTGGAGCCAAGCTTGGATCCCGCCAATTCTCTCGTGAAGGACGAGAATGCCATGAACGTGCTCCGACTGGAGTCTCGTGTTACCAGCGTCGTTGATTATCTTGCTCGGCTGAAAGTTGCAATGTCGCGGATCGACACATCACTCTGGCCTGGGACGACGCTTCAGAACGACCTCGAGTCTCTGATGGCTCGACTTAACGATGTCCCAGGTCGAGTGGCGGAATGGAAGAAATCTTCTGCTAGATGCGGCGCTGATGTCGCTCTGTCTCTGGTCCGCGTCCATTGCAAGGAGGCGCGAGAAGAAAAGCTGGCGGCCATCCAAGTTGCAAATACCAGGAAGCACAGCTTTCAAGACTTCATGGAGACCTTCATCGCTGCTGCCACCCATATTGTTGACGGGATCGACTTGGATGAGTTCATCGCCCCTTCCAGTCCTCCTCCTGAGGAGTGAAAAACTTTAAATTTACCTCGGAATGCCGAGTGGATTTGTAACCGTTAAACTTTGCCTTAAATTTGCCTCGGGATGCCGAGTGGACTTGTAACAGTTAAACTTTGCCAAGCCGTGGGCTCGAGTACTTTGAGGTCTGGGACCTTTTAGGCTTTATCCGAAATCGATTTCTCGTCGGGCATCTTCATGGTTAGGTTCGTCGAGTGGAACTTGATCTTCACCCGGAATGACCTTGTATTAGCAGTTAACTCGTGGATTGGGTCGAGTCTTGAACTTAGGCGAGCACTGGGCTGCAGCTAAGCCCCCGAGTGGGAGGTTTGCTCTCCACTTGGTAGGATTTTTAAACACTTAGGCGAGTGCCGGACTGCAGCTAAGCCTCTAAGTGAGAGAATTTAGGCGAGTGCCGAATTGCAGCTAAGCCCCCGAGTGGGAGGATCGCTCTCCACTCGGTAGGATTTTTTCAAACTTAGGCGAGTGCCGGACTGCAACTAAGTCTCTAAGTGAGAGAACTTAGGCGAGTGTTGGACCGTAGCTAAGCCCCCGAGTGGGAGGTTTGTTCTCCACTCGGTAGGATTTTTAAACACTT
>NC_041392.1:177657063-177662644 GCF_002162155.2 Triticum dicoccoides
TTTTCAAACTTAGGCGAGTGCCGGACTGCAGCTAAGTCTCTAGGCGAGAGAACTTAGGCGAGTGCTGGACTGCAGCTAAGCCCCCGAGTGGGAGGATCGCTCTCCATTCGGTAGGATTTTTTCAAACTTAGGCGAGTACCGGACTGTAGCTAAGTCTCTAGGCGAGAGATCTTAGGCGAGTGTTGGACTGCAGCTAAGCCCCCGAGTGGGAGGATCGCTCTCCACTCGGTAGGATTTTTAAACACTTAGGCGAGCACTGGGTTGTAGCTAAGCCCCCGAGTGGGAGGTTTGCTCTTCACTCGGTAGGATTTTTATTTCAAACTTAGGTGAAACGGATTCGCGGCTAACTCACCCACTGGGGGATTCCGTATGTAAACAAAAGTGACAACAATTGATGGAACACTCTTGCCTTTGATAAAAATGAACTGCAGGAATTTTTCTTATTACATCTCGTCCAAGGGAGAGCTCAAGTGTAAAAGGGGCGTAGTAGTTCCGCATTCCAAGCTCGAGGCTCGTCGATCTGGCAATCAACATTGTAGAGGTGATACGCTCCATTGTGGAGGACTCTGGTGATGATGAAGGGGCCTTCCCAAGTAGGAGCAAGCTTGTGTGATTTCTGTTGATCCACTCGGAGGACCCAATCTTCTTCTTGGAAGGCTCGACTCTTCACATTCCGGGCGTGGAATCAACGCAAGTCTTGCTGATAAATGGTCGATCTGATCGTGGCCATCTCCCTCTCTTCTTCTAGGAGGTCGACTGTGTCTTGTCGGGCCTGTTCTGCTTCATCTTCGGTGTAAAGCTCGACTAGGGGCGCGTTGTGAAGAAGATCACTTGGCAGAACCGCTTCGGCTCCATAAACCAGAAAGAATGGAGTTCTTCCAGTCAACCGGTTAGGGGTGGTCCTCAATCCCCACAGAACTGACGGAAGCTCGTCGACCCAAGCACCTGCCGCGTGCTTGAGATCACGCATCAGCCGAGGCTTCAGTCCTTTGAGAATCAAACCATTTGCTCTTTCAGCTTGTCCATTCGACTGAGGATGCGCGACCGATGCGTAGTCGACTCGTGTGCCTTGAGAGGCGCAAAAAGCTCTGAACTGGTCCGAATCGAAGTTTGACCCATTGTCAGTGATGATGCTATGAGGGACTCCATATCTGAATGTTAGTCCTCTGACGAAACTGATAGCAGTGCCAGCGTCGAGGTTCTTGATAGGCTTGGCTTCAATCCATTTGGTGAACTTGTCGACTGCCACAAGCACATGCGTGAATCCGCTCCTACCTGTTCTCAGTGGACCAACCATGTCCAGTCCCCAGACAACAAAGGGCCAGATGACTGGAATGGTCTTCAGGGCTGATGTAGGCTTGTGTGACATGTTGGAGTAGAACTGGCAGCCTCCACATTTGTCGACTATCTCTTTTGCCATCTCATTTGCTCTAGGCCAGTAAAATCCCGCTCGGTATGCTTTAGCCACAATGGTCCGAGAGGACGCATGGTGGCCACAGGTCCCCGAGTGGATATCATCGAGGATTATCCGACCTTCTTCTGGTGTTATGCACTTCTGACCGATTCCAGTCGCGCTTTCTCTATACAACTGCCCCTTTATGACTGTGAAGGCCTTGGATCGGCGAACGATCTGTCGAGCCTCTTCCTCGTCTTCTGGGAGCTCTTTCCTTAGGATATACGCGATGTACGGTATCGTCCAGTCGGGAGTGATTGCCAAGACTTCCATGATTAGGTCGACCACAGCAGGAACTTCGACTTCAGTCGGATCTATGGCACTTTTCGGTTGTGGGGCTTCTTCTGTGAAAGGATCCTCCTGGACTGACGGCGAGCGGATGTGCTCCAGAAACACATTGCTGGGAATGGCTTCTCTCTTGGAGCCTATTTTTGCCAGATCATCAGCTGCTTGGTTTTTCAGTCGGGGGATGTGATGAAGCTCTAACCCCTTGAATTTCTTTTCTAGCTTTCTCATTGCATTGCAATAACCAGTCATAGCTGGACTTCTGACGTCCCACTCCTTCATCACCTGATTAACCACCAAATCTGAGTCACCATAGACCATGAGGCGACGGACGCTGAGTGAAATGGCCATGCACAACCCATACAAAAGTTCTTCATACACTGCTTCATTGTTGGAGGAATCGAAGTGAATCTGGAGAACATATCTGAGCTTATTTCCTTGGGGGGAGACTAGAACTACCCCAGCACCGGAACCATTCAGCATCTTAGATCCATTGAAGAACATGGTCCAGTGCTCCGAGTGAACTTGAGTCGGCAGTTGCTGTTCAACCCACTCGGCGATGAAATCTGCGATTGCTTGGGACTTGATAGCCCTCTTTGCTTCAAACTTGATATCTAAGGGAAGGAGTTCAATCGCCCACTTGGCCACTCGACCAGTTGCATCTCTGTTATGCAAAATCTCTGACAGTGGGGCATCGCTGACGACTGTAATGGAGTGGTCAGAAAGTAATGTGCAACCTTCTTGGTGGTCATATAAATCCCATATACAAGCTTCTGGTAGTGAGGGTATCTTTGTTTCGAAGGTGTCAAAACTTCAGACACATAATAGACTGGGCGCTGAACTCTGAAGGCCTTTCCTTCTTCTTCTCGCTCGACCGTAAGTACTGTGCTGACAACTTGCCCTGTGGCTGCAATGTAAAGCAGCAGAGGCTCTTTGCTGATTGGGGCGGCAAGCACCGGCTGGGTGGAGAGCAGAGCTTTGAGCTCTGCAAATGCTGCATCAGCTTCCGGAGTCCACTCGAACTTGTCAGACTTCTTCATCAGTCGGTAAAGGGGCAACGCCTTTTCACCGAGACGATAAATGAATCGACTTAGGGCGGCCAAGCAGCCTGTAAGCTTTTGGACGTCGTGCACGTGAATGGGACGCTTCATCCGGAGTATGGTGCCAACTTTTTTAGGATTGGCATCGACCCCCCGTTCGGAAACGAGAAAACCGAGTAACTTTCCACCTGGAACTCCGAATGTGCGCTTTGATGGATTGAGCTTGATATCATACCTCCTGAGGTTGGCAAATGTTTCGGTAAGGTCAGCTCGCAGGTCGGAACCTTTGCGTGACTTGACCACAATATCATCCATGTATGCCTCCACATTTCGACTGATTTGAGTGAGTAAACACTTCTGAATCATTCTCATGAACGTGGCTCCGGCGTTCTTGAGGCCGAACGGCATGGTGACATAACAGAAGCATCCGAATGGGGTGATGAAAGCTGTTTTGATTTCGTCGGGTCCATACAGACGGATTTGATGGTACCCGGAATAAGCATCTAGAAAAGACAATCTCTCGCACCCCGCAGTCGAGTCGACTATTTGGTCGATGCGAGGGAGAGGAAAATGATCTTTCGGGCAGGACCGATTGATATGTTTGAAATCAATGCACATGCGAAGTGACTTGTCCTTCTTGGGGACCATGACGACATTGGCGAGCCACTCGGAGTGGTAAATCTCTCGGATAAACTCCGCTGCTAAGAGCCGAGCCACCTCCTCGCCAATGGCTTTCCTCTTCTGGACGGCGGACCGTCGAAGATGTTCTTTCACAGGCTTGAACTTCGGGTCGACTCGTAGACGGTGCTCAGCCAGCCCTCTGGGAACTCCAGGCATGTCAGAGGGTTTCCATGCGAAGATGTCCCAGTTCTCACGGAGGAGCTGGATGAGCGCTTCTTCCTATTTGGAGTCAAGCGTCGTTGAGATGTGAGTCGAGGCAGCATCGGGGTCGGTCGGGTGAATGTGGACTGTCGTTGTTTCACCGGACGACTGAAAAGCTGATTCTGAAGCAGGCTTCTTGGCTCGTAGCAACTCGCTTGGATCGGCAGTCTTTTGGTACTCTTGCAGCTCGACCACTGCCATCTGAGCATCTGCAATCTTTGAGCCCTTCTGAAAGCACTCTTCCGCCTTCTTCCGATTTCCTGTAACAGTGATCACACCTTTGGGGCCAGGCATCTTCAGTTTTAGATACACGTAACATGGCCGGGCCATGAAGCGTGCATAAGCTGGCCTGCCCAAAATGGCGTGATAAGCACTTTGGAAGTCCACAACCTCGAATGTCAACTTTTCCTTGCGGTAATTCTTTGAATCACCGAAAACCACATCAAGAGCGATCTGGCCGAGTGATTGGGCTTTCTTCCCAGGAATGACTCCGTGGAAACTCATGTTACTGGTGCTGAGCCTGGACATCGGAATGCCCATTCCTTTCAATGTTTCAGCATACAGTATGTTCAGGCCACTGCCACCATCCATCAGGACTTTAGTCAATCGAGTGCCTTCAACAATTGGGTCGACCACCAAAGCTTGCCTCCCAGGGGTGGCAATGTGCGTCAGGTGATCAGACTGGTCGAATGTGATGGCAGTCTGAGACCACTTCAGGTAACTGGGTGTTGCCGGGGCAACCATGTTCACCTCTCGGTTAATGACTTTCAGTCGACTTTTGCTTTCGACATCGGCAAAAATCATCAGGGTGGAATTGACTTGGGGGTATCCATCGTCACTGTCTTCCTTGTCCTCGACTCTGTCCGACTCTTTTTCCTTATTCTTGGACTGCTTTCCTTGGAACTGCTGGATCAGGAGCCGGCACTGTCGAGTGGTATGCTTTGGGTAAATAAAATTACCCTCTTCATCCTTCTTGGTGTGGATGTGACATAGCAGATCCAAAACATCATTTCCGTCTTGATCCTTGACTTTCTTGGGCTTCCAGGGGCCTTTGGGTTTTCCTTTGAAATTTCCCTGGGTTGCGGCCAGGGCCTCCCCAGGGGCGGCTGGCTCGGCCTTCCGCTTCTGCTTCCGACTGGAATTGCCTCCGGTTTCCTGGGCGACTGCTTTCTGCTTGCCACTCCGGAGTCGATCTTCATCTTCTCCATTAGCGTACTTGGTGGCAATCTCCATCATCCGATTCAGAGACATCTCTCCAGTTCGACCGAACTTCAGATTCAACTCTCTGTATTTAACACCTTCCTTGAAGGCACAAACTGCTTGATGGTCTGGCACATTCTCAACCGAGTGATGCAGCGTGATCCACCTCTGAATGTATTCCCTCAGAGTTTCATTCGGCTTTTGCACGCAAGACCACAACTCTGTAAGGCCTGCAGGTCGCTTGCATGTTCCTTCAAAGGTTGTGATAAACACTCGGGAGAGGTCCTCCCAAGTGTATATGCTGCTGGGTGCCAACTGATTTAGCCACGCTCTGGCTGAGCCCTCTAACATGAGAGGTAAAAGCTTCATGGCCACCTCATCATTGCCACTGCCAATCTGTACAGCCACTCGGTAATCTTCGAGCCAAGTGTCAGGCTTAGATTCACCGGTGAACTTGTTGATTCCAGTCGCCAGCCTGAAATTGGGAGGAATCACTGCGGCTCTGATGGCTCGACTGAAACACTCTGGCCCTGAAGCATGTACTCTGCTGCTGGCAGGCGCATCTCTGTTGTGGCCTTCTCGATGAGCTCTGTTCCTGTCAACCAAACCTTGAATGAGGATGGATCTCGCATCAAAGCCTGGGTCTCTGGGGTCGACTGGAATCCTCTGCCCAACACTATGAGGGCGTCTGTCATCTTGCCGTCGAGGCGCATGCGACCCA
>NC_041392.1:177662843-177707922 GCF_002162155.2 Triticum dicoccoides
GAATCGGTGATCATACTGCTCATTCCTCCTGTACTGATCATGCCGGTCACCACGTCCCTCACGCCTCGAGGGCGATCTCGGGCTGTGAGCCGACTCGACTGTATTTGTTGCGACAGATCGACCGTGGATTCTATCCCGCGACTGAGAGACAGCGGAATTCTGGTTTCCCGCCGCCCGGAGCAACGCTCTGATCTGTAACAAGCCCCTGCCAGCCTCCGACTGGGAGGGCTGAATTGATTCTGCTATACGGGCCGCAGCGGCCAAATTCTGAAATGGGGTTCGATATACCTGCGTCGGCGGGAAGAGCTGGCGTCGACTAGACTCAGGAGCCCGCTGACGCGCTCGCTCGTCGAGTGCTCGCTGGAGATTCTCCAGTCGAGTGCGCTCGGCCAAATTAACCAAACGCGCGTCCTCCAAGGCTCGGGCCTCGGGGGACTCACCGATGATAGGGGTGCGGAGGGCGTCCGTGTTCCGGCGGCGAAGCTCCTCTCGCTGTGATGACGTGAGAGGTTCGGGGAGATACTCATCGTGAGGATGCGACGGATCGCCCCCACCCGCGCCTCCACCAGTGCGAGGGAAACCAGGAGGACTGTGCGTCCCATCGACCGCCAGAACCTCCGCCGCTGGGTCGCTGCTGTCGCACTCGAATGCGGTCTCCGCGGAGCCATTCGACAGGTCTAACTGGCCGCAGAGGGATTCGTCGGGCTCGATCGCCGCGACTTGCGGGGTGGCCGACTGGCGAGCCACGGCATGTCTCACCCACCTCTGAAGTCTCGACCGACCAGAGAGCTTGCGCCGGTGGGAGGCAGAGCGGGGAGACGATACGGGGGCCGACCGATATTGGGTCGACGGTTGCCGTAGGAGAACGCCACGAACGCATGCACGGAAATGCGTCGCACCGCGGACGGGGAGCGCGTCGATGTCGAGTGGCGCCTCCTGAAGCCAGGCGGAGTCGTCGGCGATGAACGTGAGCGCGCCGAGACGGATCTCGCGGCCCTCCACCAAAACTCCGCACGAAACCATGATCAAAGGGGATCGGAAAAATCGCAACTTCTCCAATCAGGCGCTAAGACTGCTGCCCCACGGTGGGCGCCAACTGTCGTGGTTCTAACTCTGACAGTGATGTAGGGGGGTGAATATGGAGAGGCTAGATCTTGGCTATTGGGAAGTTGTTACACGCGAGGTTTACGAGTTCAAGCCCTTCTCAGAGGAAGTAATAGCCCTACGTCTCGGAGCCCGGAGGTGGTCGACTGGATTATGCGTGTATGGATTACAGGGGTGCGAACCCTTCACACTGAGGAGGGGGTTGGCTTATATAGAGTTCGCCGGACCCCTCCTGCCCTCAGTAATGCAGGGTTTAAGGTACATTTAAAGTTGGGCGTTACTGGTAACGCCCCTAATAAAGTGCTATAATGATCATAAAGACTACTTAACAGCCGACCGTTTGCCTGTGGAGTGACTTTAGGTCTCCTGGCAGTCGAGTGGTTGGCTTCATGGTCGAGTGATAGCTTCTTGGTCGAGTGTCTTGAACCCGTCGAGTGGGATGCCTTCAAGTCGATTGAAAGGTGACTTCTTCTAGGGGTGTCCTAGGGTAGGACTCTTTGGTCAGGTCCGTGTCCCTACCCTAGGTACATGTCTTCATCAGCGGTCCTCTTCTTCCCCTGAGGAGAGGAATTTTCGATTCCTCCCTTCCGGACAACCTCCTTTGAGGAGGCTGTAGCTTCCTTGTCCCCTCCCTCGCTTCCCTTTGAAGGCACAACCTCCAACATCCTGACTAGCACGGGACCCGGCGTGGTCTCGGGGAGGGGGGGCAGACACCTGATTAGCTTTGCTTTCGCTATCCACTCCTGTTTAAAGGATAGCTCTTTTAGGGGCATTTTTATGATAAATATACGGATAGTGAGTCCGGGCACAAGGCTACTTACTTGAGTCCTCCGTAGAATCCGGACACACTACTTGTGGTCCGAAGAACAATTTGTACATCTCCATGGGCGTCATGTCAAGAAAATGTTGGAGAACTCGTGGTCCCTCCGGGTTGAACTCCCACAGGCGGAGGGGGCGACGTTTGCAGGGCAGAACTCGGCGAATTAACATAACCTGCGTCACTACAACCAAACGGATGTCTCTTTCTAGGATATCTCGGATGTGGCCCTGCAACAGGGGGCACGTCCTTTGCCGGCCCCCAGTCCAGCCCCGTATTGACCCATGACGCCAGTCGTGGTGGGGGACCCGAGCGAAAGGCAGGTGGCGCCACCCACTTAGGGACCCTGGGAGCGGTAGTATAAAACCACTCTCGTTGCCATAAGCTGGACTCCTCTTGAAAAGAGCCCTCGGGCCATGGAGTACCAGCATTCTTGCTTATAAAAGCACCTCCGCACTCCGCATGCCGTCCCTCGATCATCTTTGGCTCTACTTTGAAGGTCTTGAGCCATAGTCTGAAGTGAGGAGTAATACGGAGGAAGGCTTCACACACGACGATGAATGAGGAAATATGGAGGATGGACTTTGGGGCTAAGTCGTGAAATGCCAGCCCATAATAATACATGAGCCCCCTCACGAAGGGATCCATCGGGAAGCCTAGCCCCCGAAGGAAGTGAGACATGAACACCACACTCTCACCGGGCTTGGGAGTGGGAATGACCTGCCCTTGAGCAGGCAGCCTATGCGAGATTTCGCTAGTCAAGAACCTGGCCTCTCTCAACTTCAGCACGTCCTCCTCCGTGACGGAGGAGGGCATCCATCGGCCTCGAAGGTCGGAACCGAACATTGTCGAAGGTCCGAAGCGCCTGAAATCTGGAGCCTTGGGTGTTGGAACTCGAGGTGAAGGGCGAACTCGTTTGAGATTGAAAGAAAGGAGTAAGGCCTTGGTCTCTTTATAAGAGGTTGAATACCAAGGGCCTTCCCCGTGACCGTTTGGGACTCGCCTTTGATCGAGAAAATATACCAACGGGTACGGTTGGGTTACCCACGCCCGTATTGATGAGAATCCCGGAATAAGGGGACATGATCTCTGCTTTAACAAGATGTGCCAAGGAAACCGCCTCGCTAAACGCGCTAAGATGGGACAATAAAACGATTCGAATAAAGACTTTGCCGTGGTGTGATGTCATGCTATGGAATACGTCGGCAGATTAGATTTGTGTAAATATTATTCTCTCTATGGCAATATGTGGAAACTTATTTTGCAGAGCCGGACACTACCTTTGTGTTCAAAATCTTCTATGAAGTACTTGGAGGAGGAACCCGCCTTGCAATGCCGAAGACAATCTGCGCGCTGGACTCGTCGTCATTGAAGCCTGGTTCAGGGGCTACTGAGGGAGTCCTGGATTAGGGGGTGTCCGGATGGCCGGACTATACCTTCGGCCGGACTCCTGGACTATGAAGATACAAGATTGAAGACTTCGTCACGTGTCCGAAAGGGACTTTCCTTGGCGTGGAAGGCAAGCTTGGCGATACGGATATGTAAATCTCCTACCATTGTAACCGACTCTGTGTAACCCTAGCCCTCTTCGGTGTCTATAAACCGGAGAGTTTTAGTCCGTAGGACGAACAACAATCATACCATAGGCTAGCTTCTAGGGTTTAGCCTCTCTGATCCCGTGGTAGATCTACTCTTGTACTACCCATATCATCAATATTAATCAAGCAGGACGTAGGGTTTTACCTCCATCAAGAGGGCCCGAACCTGGGTAAAACATCGTGTCCCCTGCCTCCTGTTACCATCCGACCTAGACGCACAGTTCAGGACCCCCTACCCAAGATCCTCCGGTTTTGACACCGACATGGAGTTTGAAAAATGACTACGAATATTAGCCATAGTTTTATTCTTGAAATATCTGGCCCGAATAATTTGTTGCGACAACCCATCTTTAGTTTCAAGCTTCCACCACCACTTGGTCAACAGACTAATGTTCTGCTTGTGGAGGTCCTTGATCCCCAGCCCACCGATTTTTTTGGACCTACAAACCCTAGTCCATTTCACCATATGATAAGCCCATTTATTGTTCTTCCTTTTCCAGAAAAATCTTCTCCGGTGTTTATCCATTTTATCAATAAAAGTCTTGTTGAACAAGAACATAGACATAAGATAAGAAGGTATTCCATCCAGGCTCGAGCCTAACAGGGTAAGCCTAGCACCAGACGAGGCTGCATATGCTATCCAAGCGTCTAGCTTTTTTACCATCTTAGCATCCAGAAACTCCAACTCAACATTTTTCAAAGTGGAGTAAGATATCGGTGTACCCAGATATTTCATAGGTAAAGAACCCACCTGACACCCAAACATGTCAGCATATGCTATATCAGTCTCATTATCCCCTCCTATAATAATAATTTCGCTCTTATTGAAATTAATTTTCAATCCAGACATGAGTTCAAACAAATAAAGCAGTAGTTTCACATTAACCGCTTTATCAATATCATGCTCGAAGCAAATGACAGTATCATCTGCATATTGCAAGATCCCCACTCCATCCTTAATAAGATCAGAAGCCAACCCTTTGACGAGACCATTTTTCTGGGCCGAGGTCATCATATTAGTTAGGCATTCTACCGCAAGATTAAACAGGACCGGAGAGTGTGGATCACCTTGCCTTACCCCTTTAGCACTTTGTATATAAGGTCCCATCTCATCGTTGATTTAAACATTGATCGTCCCATTTCTCAGGATCTGGTTTACCCAACCACACCACTTTTGGTTAAAACCACGTTTAACATGACATTCTAGTAAGAAGTCCCAATTGACTTTGTCATATGCCTTCTCAAAGTCAAGTTTGAGTATCACTCCTTTTTGTTTTTTGACATGAGTATAATGCATAATCTCATGCAAGGATAAAATGCCATCTACTATATGCCTCCCTTTGATAAAAGCATTTTGCTATATGCTAAACAGTTTATGTGCATATTTTCCAGCCCTGAGGTCCATGACCTTGGTAATAAGTTTGTACGGACAGCGCAATAAACAAATTGGTCTATACTGTTGTATCCTACTAGCATCATTCGATTTGGGTAGTAGGGTAATAATGCCATAGTTCAGCCTTTGTACATCTAGTTTCCCCTCATAAAACCATTCAAACATAGCAAATAAATCTGGAGCTATGACCTCCCAGCAATGTTGATAAAACTCAGCCGGGATATTATCAGGCCCAGGTGCCCGATTAGATTTCATGTCAAATAGAGCTTTTTTAATTTCCTCAATAGAAAAGGGTTTAGTCAGTTCATCATTGTCTTCAGAAGAAATCTTTTCTTCAAGTGGCCACAGATCCCCATCAATATGACAAAGGTTTCCAGGAGCAGGTCCGAAGAGATTTTTGTAATATTCAGTGGCATGCGCCAAGAGGTTTTTGGTCCCTTCAATAATGACCGCACCGCACTCTAGTGAGATCATAGAATTTTTCCTCCGGCAGCCATTTGCTACTTTATGGAAAAAGTTAGTATTATTATCTCCTTTCAGAAGCCATCTCTGAGTAGAGAGTTGGTGCCAATACAATTCCTCCTCCACATACATGTTATATAGCTCTAACAAAATTTCCAGTTTCCTGGTATAGGCCTGTCCACATAATCCAACAGTCTCCTCAAGCCCTTCCAGCTCTTGCAGTTCAAGCTTAATGATATTTCTTCTAATCTTGTTGTGCCCAAAAATATTGGAGCCCCAGCCTTTAAAAAATTTCTTTATTCTCTTCAGTTTTATGTTCGGGATGTCAATAGGGTCTTTGGTATACACAGGTCTCGACCAAATATCAGCAACCAGGGGTAAAAACTCTGGATTATTAAGCCAATTGTTATCAAACCTAAAGCACCTATTACCTGGTGCTCTAGAGGGAGCCAGACCTCCTTTCAAAAGCAAAGGATTATGATCTGATAACTCTCTCACTAGCTTACTAACTGAAACAAGAGGATACAAGTCCTCCCAGTCAGGTGACATCAATATCCTATCCAACTTCTCCAGGGTAGGGTTTTCCTGCTTGTTAGACCAAGTATAACATCCACCTGACATACTGATCTCTCTCAGGCCAAGGAGGTGGATGACAGAATTGAACACCTTAGAAAAATGGGACATGGAAGTTTTCTTGTTCTTCTCTCCACTATGTCTAAGGATATTAAAATCTCCTCCCACCAGATAAGGAATGTGGGTATTATTACACATATTAGACAATTCTGCAATAAATTCTGGTTTGTTTTCATCCTGGGCTGCTCCATACACAACCAGCAGAGCCCAGTTGCATTTCTTACCTTTATCAAAAAGGTCCATTTGAAGGATATATTTTCCATGTTTAACATTTATAAGATCAAATTTGTCTTTATCGACACCACCCAAAATACCTCCTGATTTACCCCTAGAAGGAATCCACTCCCATTTGAATTTACCTTCAGGGTCCAATTTCCTAAAATAGGAAGGATTATAAGTTTTTTTCATAGTCTCTTGAAGACCAATAAAATCCACATTATTGGCACAAATGATATCAGTGAGGCAGGTAGACATGCCTTTCTTGCCTGCCCCCCTACAATTCCAAAGCAATCCTATCATTTATATCTTGCAGGTTTCCCCCTCTCCCTAGTAGGTCTGCCAGGATTCAGGGCAGACTTACCCTCCTTATTTTTCATCTGACTCCTCGTGACAGGTCTGTCCATATCATGAGGGGACAAGACCTTCACTTTTTTCCGTTGTTGGGCATGTTTCTTTTTTTGTCTGGACTGCACCAAGATATAAGGCTCATCATCGTCTACATTTTCGTTATCCCGGGTTAATAGCAAGGGAATATCATTACCCAGCCCATCATTTATAGTAATAGGATCAGTGTTAGTTTCAACCCTCTTATCATGTAACAGGGTCCTAGATATCTCTAATTCCCGCAAAATATCTATCGTATCAAAGCTATCATCAGGAATATGCACTCCCATCATAGCAGCCCGAGCAACAATAGCAGTGTCATCTAGTGCAGAAAATTGATTATTCGAGTAAGATATATTTTTACCTTCAGCATCGCGCTTCTTCAGTCTGTTGGTTGCCATCTCCTCCACACGCTCCAATTTCAGAAATTGTCTGCGCGAAGCCCGCCCTTCAGGAGCCATATTTTCATGCATTGGCGATCCAGAAGGCGATTCAACAGTGTAAACACTGTGATTATCCCCTCCTTCAGTTGACCCTTCATCAAGAGGCACAATATGAGGCAATGCAATGATATTAATTAGCAAATAAACATTAAGTTCTCTCGTTTTTCCCTTCGCCTTGGTCGCGGTACACAACGTAAGGCCCTTCCCAGTGCTCCAAGGTGTACAGGTGCTAAGGGTGCCACATACATAGAAAAATGATGTGGCAAAGCAATTAAAGAGGAGAGAGAGCATTATGGTGACCCCAATAAGAACCAACGCTAAGCACGTGGACCTAGGCAATTAAATAGAGAAGGCTTAGCTACAAAACCAAAGCACCGATGCATTGAGGACATTAGTTGCTAAGCATTTTAATGCACTTAGCATCCCACTTTAGCACCAATGCATTGGGAGAGATCTAAGATGCCTTACACACTCGTACGGAGGGGGTACTAAACATATAAAACATGAAAATGTGTCTTATGATGAACCTAATGATATATGTTTGGCATTCTATATGTAAATGTTTTTCTTCACGAACTTGGTCAAAGTTGACGAGGTTTGACTTTTCAAAATAAAATATATGCACTATATTATGAAATGAAGGGAATATATTAGAGTACAGAAATTTCACTGATATATGTTTCTTTCTTGCATACTTATAAAAAGTGCAATTTTTGTACTAATTGTGTGGAATTTTTTTGTTCTAAGCTTTTATTTCACTTTCTTTCTTATTTAAAGGTAATACCAATGAAACTAACTCATTCCTTGTTTTTAACTTATTTTTTATGTAAATTCTATTATTATATGTTTGTTCTTATGTGTTTTGTGTGCAAATTCTATCATTTTTATATTTCTTTCTTCTTGAAGGGCGGTACCAATGCCACTACTTCATTCTTTATGAGAAAATGTTCTTTTCATTTTTGTGTGTGTAATAAGTATACACACAAGTACTATACAAGATGTGTGTAAATTATAGTACAATAAAAAATTGTAATATTATATGTTCCTTTTTGCATATTACTAAAAGTGCAATTTCAGCGCAAGTTGTGTGCAATTTTTTTCTCCTTTTCTTTCTTCTTAAAGGAGTTCATTGTTCCCTAGAAAACTTCATTATTTTGAATTTTTTTTATTTTTTTCTCCCTCTTTAAAGGGTTTCATTTTTTCATAGAAAACTTTATTATTTTAATTTTGATTTTGATTTCATTTTACTTTTTATTTTATTTTATTTTATTTCTTTAAGGGCAATACCAATATCATTCCACTATTAGATGTTTATCCTTGCATATTATAAAAAGTGTAATTTATATATCATCTTTGTGCAAAATTTGTCAACTTTTTTTCTTCTTCTTAATGGAGAATATTAATGCCACTTTTTTTTTATTTTTGCTTGTGTAAGTATACATGCAAGAACTACACAATATGTATGTAAATTATAGTAGATTGTGAAAATTGCACTATTATATGTTTATTCTTTGCGTATTACAAAAAGTGTGATTCGAATGTAATGTTGTGTGCAAGTTTTTTTATTCTTAAAGACCAATACCAATTATACTTAATCTTTCTTAGAGAACTTTGTTATTTTGATTTTGTTAATTTCTATATCATATATAATTACTGAAACTTATACAAAAGTTGTGCGTGCACATACGTGTAATGCATGTACTCAATCCATCCAGCAGAAATGTTTCAATGGTCATGTACACGGACACACCATCCATGTATGACACGCGGAACAATTGCATGCATGCATGTGCCTGCGAGGCCGATCGTTGCCACACACTTGGATGAATCCTACATAAAAAATGACTGGTCCTAAAATAAAATCAGTCGACCGACACATAGCCAGTCCCTAAGCTTTTCTTAAATGACGGTGAATGTTATTCGGTTTAACTTTTTCCAAAAGTAATCCAGAACTATTATCAGAGTTCACCGGAAGTATAAAGCACATCAAACGTAATAAAAAATTATATTGAGACTCCGAGACCGTTGAACAACCATTCATCGGGAGTTAATTGTACGGGTTGTTTTATTAGTTGCATAGTGTTAGAATATTGCCACCTGTGGCCTCACCAGGGCTGGAGAGGATGTACTACAGGAATTCAAATGACCCATACATATATTTGGTTACTTCTTCACCGACGCCAGAGAGTCCCCAGTCTATTCCTCCCATGGTAGTCAAAGACTGTCCATGGAAGGCCGGGTACCAAAAATACTAGGCTTACGGTAATTCCTCTACGGACGAATGCTATGGGACTAGCTGGGCTAGTCTCATTGATTCTCTTTCCCAATCTATCAGTGGTACCCAAATCATGATAAATCTAGCAAAAATAATTATTTTGACCTTATTAGAAAACTTTAATACAAAATGAACTCACTCGGAAATTATTTCATAATCTGATCCTTTTCAACAATGTCATGGCTTGTGGCGTTTATTACCCACATAGATACGCCAAACCAGGCAACATCTCTGACCTGTTCATGTAACGTGGCAGGGCAGAAACGCCAGGGTCAGTGGCGTTACTGGAAACTCCAGGGTCAGTGGCGTTGTTGCCCTAATTAGAAATGCCATTGACTGTGGCGTTTCTAACAAAGTGTGTCCATTGCCACTTGTCTATTAAGGAGAGAAATGTTGCCCGGTTTGGACAGTTTATGTGAGGCAGAAACACCACAAGCCATGGCGTTACCCGAAGGGCCAGATCCTGAAATAATTTTCAAGGGAGTTCATTTTATGCTAAAATTTCCTGACAAGGTCAAAACAGTGATTTTGGCCGATAAATCCTATGTCTCCACATCATGTTCGTAAGCACTTTTCGTAAAACCTACTATAGCTACAACAAAGTTCGGTCGGATACCCTTGGCAGAATAGGTTGTTAGTTCATGTGTGTGAGGTCCAACAAAACTAAAAAAGTTCATGTGAGGAGGGCGTTTTTTCTATACCGAACTTGTTGTCTCGGTGAGTCTTGGCTTGCCCTTGTTGTTTTCTAAAACCGGTTGGTTTTTCTTTTTTTTTTGTAGATCTGTTTTTCTAAAATATTTCATCTCTTGAATCATGCTTCCAAACCACAAATTGTTTTCACTGTTGGGTTTCTCTCGCCGGGATCTTCGAAACTAATCTCATGTAAATAAGCTTTGACGAACTTTTTTTGACAAAAGTATCAGAAAAAATGAAGAATTAAAACAAAAGAACAAAAAAAGGGAAATCAAAAACAAAAAAAGATCGAAAACCGAAAACAATCTATAAAAAATAACCCATAATCCCAGTTGTGTTTTTCACTTTTTTTGGAAGTGCAATTGTGTTTCTCGTGGAAGCATAGGCTGTGCTTTTTCATTTTCGGAATGCGGAGATGTGCTTTCCTTCTTGTGGAAGCAAAGACTGTGCTTTTCCTTTTTTGAAAAGCAAAGTTGTTGCCTTTTCCTTTTTGAGAAGCACAAACTATGTGTTTTCCTTTTGTGGAAAGCATAATTTTTTTACCTTTTCAGGAAGCACAATTATGCTTTTCGTGGAAGCATAGGCTGCAGAAGCACGTATATGCTTTCTCATTTTTAGGAATCACAGTTGTGCTTCTTGTAAAAAAACACTGCTTCCAAAAAGAATATAGTAAAAATCAAGCAAAATCTAGACAACAAATACAAAACAAAACAAAACCCAAAAACACATGCAGAAAAAAAAAACTGAAATCCCGAAGGTGCGTCGAGCACATGACACATGGCGGCGGATGGCGCACCACATAGTGGACTCACAGACCTAAGAAATTGACCTTTGCGGCCTTATCTGGCTAGGCCTAACGGAACATAATGGCCGATATGGTCAAACATGCACCCTGGCCGATATGGTGGGCCTAAATAGGTGGTTTCATCTGTTTCATACTAGCGATCACTATCTTGGTTTTCCATGGCCTAATTTCTCTCTTATGTTTTTTCTTTGATAATATTTGTATTTTGGTTTATTTTTATTCTCATTTTATATTTTAAAATTTCCCTTTTATTTTTATTTTTAATATTAATAGTTTTATTTTTACCCACAAACACGCCCCTTCACTTTTAAGTAGTAAAAAATGCATATTTTTTTTCATCATATGAGTACATTTTTTAGCGTGTCAAAAATTGCTAAACATATACTGAATATTTTCAATATGCTATGATATTTTTTTTCATAAATTTAAAGAATTGTTCAAAATAGTACATGTCCTAAAAAATATTCTACTACTTCAATAATATATTCATACAATTTTTTAGAAACATGTGTATTCTACTAAAATAAAGTGTTCATAGTTTTTAAATACACAATGAACTTTCTTTAGCATGTTCATGCAATTTTCAAAAACTATACATGCTTTTTAAAAAAATTGTTCATGTTTTAGAAAATTATATGCACTACAATAAAAAATTGTTCATGTAATTTAAGAAATCCGCCCCACATATTTTGGGAATGTTCATTTAACCCAAAATAAGCGTTGAATTTTAAAAGAAATCATGTTTTAAATGGAAACATAATGACCAAGTGGAAATCAGAGCAAACAGGGGAAACCTCAAAAACCATATCCACAAGGTTTTTTTCCCGGGAAACCATGACGTTTGTTTGTTTTTAGGAAAACCAAGACCATTGGCACCGCCACACCCTGAACTGGGCCTCCAGGCTATGACACGGACGCGAGTGTCAGCCTTGTAAAGGTCCATGTAGTAACTGCCCCAATCAGTATTTTTGGGAGCTCCTGTTTCGCGACAGGCGCGCCGATAATTGGGCGTACAGTTTTTGAATTCAATAGATAAATTTTGAATTTAATAAACATTTTTTTAAAATCTATGAACAAATTTTAAATTTGATGAACATTTTTTTAATTCGATAACATTTTTTGAATTTTATGAAAAACAAAATGTTCAGAAAATTGGAATAAAAATTCACAAAAAGGTGAAAAACTAAATAAGAAAAAAGAGAAAAGAAAAAGGGGAAAGAAAAAAGGGAAAAAGAAAAAGAAGGAAAAACGAAATGAAAGAAACCGGAAAATGGCCCGGCCCATACAAACACCCGCGCGCGAGGGGTGGTATGCGCCAGGTCCGTCGCGAGCGACCTGCGTGCCATATAGGATTCCCCAGTATTTTGACCCTTTAATCCCAGTCCAGTTCACCTTTGCCGAGACTCCTATTTGTAAATCACTGATTGAAATCACTCTCACCTTTTTAGGTTGTGACAAGTGCGTGCATTACATGTGCGTCACTTGTCACAACCGTGTGTCCAATCTATGAGTTTTTTCTTTTTTCGTAGATTCGTTTGTTTAAAGCATTTTATCTCTTAAATCATGCGTTCAAATCTCGAAATGTTTTCATCGTTGGATTCCTTATGTCGAAATCTTTAAAACTAGATCTCATATTGATAGGTTCTGATGAACTTTTTTAGTAAAAAGCCGGAAGAAAAAACAGAACCAGGAGCACTTTTATTTCCTTTCCGGAAGTCGTTTCCGAGAGGCACGGCCGTGCCTCTCCGGAAAGCAAATCCGAGCCTCTCACGAAAAAAAAGAGAAAATACATTTTTTCGTTTATGAGAGGCATAGCCGTGGCTTTTGCGGAAGCAAAAACATGTCTCTCATGAAAGAAAAAAAAAGACATAGTTTTTCTCCGTTTCCAAGAGGCACGGCTGTGCTTGTCGTGGAAAAGAAAGAGATTTTTTTTCTGTTTTCAAGAAGCAAAACCGTGCCTCTCATGAAAGGAAAAAAAATAAAAATACGTTTTTTTCGACAGGCGCGGTCGTGCCTTTCGTGAAAGCAAAACCATGCCTCTTAAGGAAGCAAAAGAAATGCGTTTTTTATGTAATTCTTTTTTCTTTTTTTGTCAAAAAGCTAAAAAAGTCCGGTGAAAAAGCAAAAGGTTGAAAACGCTTTGGAAAAAACCATCTAAAATGCCGAAAACGCGTGAGAAAACAAAATCCGAAGGGAGCGCCCAGGACGCTACACGCGGTGGCGCGCTCTCAGCCCACCGCAAGTTTTTTCTTTTGAGGATCAACCCACCGTAATTGATTGTTGCGAGACTCCCGAGGGAGCGCTCGCCAGCTAGATGCTCTCTCTTGTTTGACTTTGACGCTCATTAGCTTGAAAAGAAAGTTCGCACAGGTTTCGTGCGTAATGGGCCGTCAGCCCACTCTTGCAATGTGTGGCAAACTCTGTTGCGGTTTCTATTATTTGTTTTTCGTTTCTTCAAATTTTCAGCCGGTTTTCATCTAAAACCCAGCTGCTTGTACATTTTTTAAGATTTAAATATATATTCTCTCCGTCTGATAATATAAGACATTATTACATCTAATATGAAAGACGTTATTACATCCAATATGTGAGCATATTGAATGTAATAATGTCTTATATTTTGAGACAGAGGAGTATATTTAAAAGTTCATCATTCATTAAAAAATGTTCAGTGTATGTTTACCAAAAATCAAGTGTGTATTTAAATTTTGTCATGTGTCCATTACAAAAAGTTTGCCATGTATTATAAATATGTTCATCGCATATTAAGAAAATGTTCACTGTATATTAAAAAAATCACCATGCATTATAAATTATTCATCGTATATTAAGAAAATTTTCAACCTAGATTACAAAATTGTTCAATGTTTATCTACAAGATGTGTAACTTAGGGCGTGTTCGGCAACGCTCCAGCTCCCAGTTTCCTCTACTCCACGCATGAAGCTGAGCCGAACGCATTAGCTCCATGGAGTAGAAATCAAGAAGCTGGCGAGCGTCCCAAGTGCAAAAACTGAGGAGTTGGAGAAGCTGGCCTTTTCCAGATCTCAGAAAATGATGAAGTTGGAGTTGACTGAAATTATAAGGCAGTGCCACCGCCAAGTGACTGGATCAAACCGGTACGAGAGAAATCGTCACGAGCGAACATAACATGCACTAGCCAACCTGCCACTTGGGCTGAAAATAACGTTCACACTCACCAAATCCGACTGGGCCTATAGCCCACGCTTCTTTCACAGCCACTTGGGCCCTCAGCCCACTCCAAAACTGCGACCAAATTGGCCGAATACATGGGCTATCGACTGGGAGCTGGTACTTCAAGAAGCTGACGCTGCCGAACGATTTCCAGGTCGCTACCTGAAGCGAGAAGCGACACGAGAAGCCAGATTTGGGAAGTTTTGCAGAAGCTGGAGTGTTGCCGAACACGTCCTTATAGTACCTAAATGTTCTCTGTACTAAAGTATTGTTGATGGTATCATTGAAACAATGTTCATTGTGTATTTGAAATAATTTTCATCATATATAATACAAACCTAAGTTGTCGTTTCTTAAAGTTTGAGATTGCAATACTTATATGAAAAAGTTTCAACTTGATAAGCTCAAAACCCAAATATGAGAAATGTGTGTCTTCATAGGATACCCAAAAGAGACAGTTGGGTACACCTTCTATCATAGATCCGAAGGCAAGATATTCATTGCTGATAATGGATCCTTTCTAGAGAAGGAGTTTCTCTCGAAAAAAGTGAGTGGGAGAAAAGTAGAACTTGATGAGGTAACTGTACCTGCTCTCTTATTGGAAAGTAATTCATCACAGAAATCTGTTCCTGTGACTACTACACCAATTAGTGAGGAAGCTAATGATGATGATCATGTAACTTCAGATCAAGTTACTACCAAACCTCGTATGTAAACCAGAGTGATATCCGCACCAGAGTGGTACGGTAATCCTGTTCTCAAACTTTTCAAAATTTTAAAATTACTATAATTCTTCTTGTTCTCTAGGGCATATTTCCTTCAGTCTCCCACTTGCACTAGAGTCAATAATCTAGATTACACAGTAATGATTCTAACACCCATGGAGCCTTGGTGCTGATCATGTTTTGCTCGTGGAAGAGGCTTAGTCAGCGGGTCTGCAATATTCAGATCCGTATGTATCTTGCAAATTTCTATGTCTCCCACTTAGACTAAATCCAGAATGGAATTAAAGCGTGTCTTGATGTGCTTGGTTCTTTTGTGAAATCTGGATTCCTTTGCCAAGTCAATTGCACCAGTATTGTCACAAAAGATTTTCACTGGACCCGATGCACTAGGTATGACACCTAGATCGGATATGAACTCTTTCATCCAGACTCCTTCATTTGCTGCTTCCGAAGCAGCTATGTACTCCACTTCACATGTAGATCCCGCCACGACGCTTTGTTTAGAACTGCACCAATTGACAGCTCCACCGTTCAATATAAACACGTATCCGGTTTGCGATTTAGAATTGTACGGATCAGTGTCAAAGCTTGCATCTACGTAACCATTTACGATGAGCTCTTTGTCACCTCCATATACGAGAAACATATCCTTAGTCCTTTTCAGGTACTTCAGAATGTTCTTGACCGCTGTCCAGTGATCCACTCCTGGATTACTTTGGTACCTCCATGCTAGACTTATAGCAAGGCACACATCAGGTCTGGTACACAGCATTGCATACATGATAGAGCCTATGGCTGAAGCATAGGAAACATCTTTCATTTTCTCTCTATCTTTTGCGATGGTCGGACATTGAGTCTTACTCAACTTCACACTTTGTAACACAGGCAAGAACCCTTTCTTTGCTTGATCCATTTTTAACTTTTTCAAAACTTTATCAAGGTATGTGCTTTGTGAAAGTCCAATTAAGCGTCTTGATCTATCTCTATAGATCTTAATGCCCAATATGTAAGCAGCTTCACCGAGGTCTTTCATTGAAAAACTCTTATTCAAGTATCCTTTTATGCTATCCAGAAATTCTATATCATTTCCAATCAGTAATATGTCATCCACATATAATATCAAAAATGCTACAGAGCTCCCACTCACTTTCTTGTAAATACAGACTTCTCCAAAAGTCTGTACAAAACCAAATGCTTTGATCACACTATCAAAGCGTTTATTCCAACTCCGAGAGGCTCGCACAAGTCCATAAATGGATCGCTGGAGCTTGCACACTTTGTTAGCTCCCTTTGGATCGACAAAACCTTTCGGTTGCATCATATACAACTCTTCTTCCAGAAATCCATTCAGGAATGCAGTTTTGACATCCATCTGCCAAATTTCATAATCATAAAATGCGGCAATTGCTAACATGATTAGGACAGATTTAAGCATCGCTACTGGTGAGAAGGTCTCATCATAGTCAATTCCTTGAACTTGTCGAAAACCTTTTGCAACAAGTCGAGCTTTGTAGACAGTAACATTACCGTCAGCGTCAGTCTTCTTCTTGAAAATCCATTTATTCTCAATTGCTTGCCGATCAATGGGCAAGTCAACCAAAGTCCACACTTTGTTCTCATACGTGGATCCCATCTCAGATTTCATGGCTTCTAGCCATTTTGCGGAATCTGGGCTCACCATCGCTTCTTCATAGTTCGTAGGTTCATCATGATCTAGTAGTATGACTTCCAGAATAGGATTACCGTACCACTCTGGTGCGGACCTTACTCTAATTGATCTACGAGGTTCGGTAGTAACTTGATTTGAAGTTTCATGATCATTATCATTGGCTTCCTCACTAATTGGTATAGGTGTCCCAGAAACCGGTTTCTGTGATGTACTACTTTCCAATAAGGGAGCAGGTACAGTTACCTCATCAAGTTCTACTTTCCTTCCACTCACTTCTTTCGAGAGAAACTCCTTTTCTAGAAAGGATCCATTCTTAGCAACGAATGTCTTGCCTTCGGATCTGTGATAGAAGGTGTACCCAACAGTCTCCTTTAGGTATCCTATGAAGACACATTTCTCCGATTTGGGTTCGCAACCCCAAACTTTCAGAAACGATAACTTTGCTTTCTTGCCAAACCACAGTTCATAAGGCGTCGTCTCAACGGATTTCGATGGTGCCCTATTTAACATGAATGCAACCGTCTCTAAAGTATAACCCCAAAACGATAGCGGTAAATCAGTAAGAGACATCATAGATCGCACCATATCTAGTAAAGTACGATTACGACGTTCGGACACACCATTACGCTGTGGTGTTCTTGGTGGCGTGAGTTGCGAAACTATTCCACATTGTTTCAAATGTAGACCAAACTCGTAACTCAAAAATTCTCCTCCACGATCAGATCGTAGAAACTTTATTTTCTTGTTACGATGATTTTCAACTTCACTTTCTAAAATTCTTTGAACTTTTCAAATGTTTCAGACTTATGCTTCATTAAGTAGATATACCCATATCTGCTTAAATCATCTGTGAATGTGAGAAAATAACGATATCCGCCACGAGCCTCAATATTCATCGGACCACATGCATCTGTATGTATGATTTCCAACAAATATGTTGCTCTCTCCATAGTACCGGAGAACAGCGTTTTAGTCATCTTGCCCATGAGGCACGGTTCGCAAGTATCAAGTGATTCATAATCAAGTGATTCCAAAAGTCCATCGGTATGGAGTTTCTTCATGCGCTTTACACCGATATGACCTAAACGGCAGTGCCACAAATAAGTTGCACTATCATTATCAACTCTGCATCTTTTGGCTTCAACATTATGAATATGTGTATCACTACTATCGAGATTCATAAAAAATAGACCACTCTTCAAGGGTGCATGACCATAAAAGATATTGCTCATATAAATAGAACAACCATTATTCTCTGATTTAAATGAATAACAGTCTCGCATCAAACAAGATCCAGATATAATGTTCATGCTCAACGCTGGCACCAAATAACAATTACTTAGGTCTAATACTAATCCCGAAGGTAGATGTAGAGGTAGCGTGCCGACTGCGATCATAGCAACAGAACCAGTATCAAATACCCAGGTGCTACTGCGAGCTCTAGTAAGGTACACATCAATAACATGTATATCACATATACCTGTTCACCTTGCCATCCTTCTTATCCGCTAAATACTTGGGGCAGTTCCGCTTCTAGTGTCCAGTCTGCTTGCAGTAGAAGCACTTAGTTTCAGGCTTAGGTCCAAATTTGGGTTTCTTCTCCTGAGCAGCAATTTGCTTGCTATTCTTCTTGAAGTTCCCCTTCTTCTTCCCTTTGCCCTTTTTCTTGAAACTGACGGTCTTGTTGACCAACAACACTTGATGCTCCCTCTTGATTTCTACCTCCGCAGCCTTTAGCATTGCGAAGAGCTCGGGAATCGTCTTATCCATCCCTTGCATGTTATAGTTCATCACGAAGCTCTTGTAGCTTGGTGGCAGTGATTGAAGAACTCTGTCAATGACACCATCAACAGGAAGATTAACTCCCAGTTGAGTCAAGTGATTATGATACCCAGACATTTTGAGTATATGTTCACTGACAGAACTATTCTCCTCCATCTTGCAGCTATAGAACTTATTGGAGACTTCATATCTCTCAATCCGGGCATTTGCTTGAAATATTAACTTCAACTCCTGGAACATCCCATATGCTCCATGATGTTCAAAACGTCGTTGAAGTCCCGATTCTAAGCCGTAAAGCATGGCACACTGAACTATCGAGTAGTCATCAGCTTTGCTCTGCCAGACGTTCATAACATCTGGTGTTGCTCCAGCAGCAGGCCTGGCACCCAGCGGTGCTTCCATGATATAATTCTTCTGTGCAGCAATGAGGATAATCCTCAAGTTACGGACCCAGTCCGTGTAATTGCTACCATCATCTTTCAACTTTGCTTTCTCAAGGAACGCATTAAAATTCAACGGAACAACAGCACGGGCCATCTATCTCCAATCAAACATAGACAAGCAAGATACTATCAGGTACTAAGTTCATGATAAATTTAAGTTCAATTAATCATATTACTTAAGAACTCCCACTTAGAAAGACATCCCTCTAATTTTTTAAGTGATCGCGTGATCCAAATCAACTAAACCATAATCGATCATCACGTGAAATGGAGTAACTTTCAATGGTGAACATCAATATGTTGATCATATCTACTATATGATTCACGCTCGACCTTTTGGTCTCAGTGTTCCGAGGCCATATCTACATATGCTAGGCTCGTCAAGTTTAACCTGAGTATTCTGCGTGTGCAAAACTGGCTTGCACCCGTTGTAGATGGACATAGAGCTTATCACACCCGATCATCACGTGGTGTCTGGGCACGACGAACTTTGGCAACGGTGCATACTCAGGGAGAACACTTTTATCTTGAAATTTAGTGAGAGATCATCTTATAATGCTACCGTCAATCAAAGCAAGATAAGATGCATAAAAGATAAACATCACATGCAATCAATATAAGTGATATGATATGGCCATCATCATCTTGTACTTGTGATCTCCATCTCCGAAGTACTGTCATGATCGACATCGTCACCGGCGCGACACCTTGATCTCCATCGTAGCATCGTTGTCGTCTCGCCAATCTTATGCTTCCACGACTATCGCTACCGCTTAGTGATAAAGTAAAGCATTACAACGTGATTGCATTGCATACAATAAAGCGACAACCATATGGCTCCTGCCAGTTGCCGATAACTCGGTTACAAAACATGATCATCTCATACAATAAAATTTAGCATCATGTCTTGACCATATCACATCACAACATGCCCTGCAAAAACAAGTTAGACGTCCTCTACTTTGTTGTTGCAAGTTTTACGTGGCTGCTACGGGCTTAGCAAGAACCGTTCTTACCTACGCATCAAAACCACAACGATAGTTTGTCAAGTTGGTGATATTTTAACCTTCGCAAGGACCGGGCGTAGCCACACTCGATTCAATTAAAGTTAGAGAAACTGACACCCGCCAGCCACCTGTGTGCAAAGCACGTCGGTAGAACCAGTCTCGCGTAAGCGTACGCGTAATGTCGGTCCGGGCCGCTTCATCCAACAATATCGCCGAACCAAAGTATGACATGCTGGTAAGCAGTATGACTTATATCGTTCATAACTCACTTGTGTTCTACTCGTGCATAACATCAACGCATAAAACCTGGCTCTGATACCACTATTGGGAAACGTAGTAATTTTAAAAAAAAATCCTACGCACATGCAAGATCATGGTGATGCATATCAACGAGAGGGGAGAGTGTTGTCTACGTACCCTCGTAGACCGGCAATGGAAGCGTTGACACAACTAGAGGAAGTAGTCATACGTCTTCCCGATCCGACCGATCCAAGTACCGAATGTACGACACCTTCGAGTTTTGCACACGTTCAACTCGGTAACGTCCCTCGAGCTCCGATCCAGCCGAGTGTTGAGGGAGAGTTTTGTCAGCACGACGGCGTGATGACGGTGATGATATTCTACCGACGCAGGGCTTTGCCTAAGCACCGCTACGATATGACTGAGGTGGAATATGGTGGAAGGGGGCACCGCACATGGCTAAGGAACGATCACGAAGATCAACTTGTGTGTCATGGGGTGCCCCTGCCCCCGTATATAAAGGAGGGAGGGGGAGGTGCGGCCGGCCCCTAGGGGTGCTGTGACGCCCGGATAATTAAGCTATAGTAATCCCACGTTAACGATGCCACATCACCTTGGTTATTGTTGCTAATCTCGCGTTAGTTCGAAACCGATTCAAATTCAAAATTAAAAAAATCAAGCAAACAATAAAACTTTTCAAATATTAAAACTAAAATGTTCAATAAATAGTAGATAAATTAGAGGCTATGATAAAGTTGTAAACAACATTATTGAAATTTGATAAGTAACATAAATAACCTCAAATAGTGGCTGAAAACATTATTTATTAACCTTTTTATTAATACAAAATAAATATGAAATGATATTTACTCCAGACTAGTTTTTGGTGGTAGGATATATTGTGCTGTGATTTGTGGTCGAGCTCTCATGTTTTACCAAACTCATTTGGTGCCCAAACAATTAGCGAAAATAGAAAATAAAATAAAGAAAAGGGAAAAGGATAAAATGGAAAAACAAAACTTACAAAAAAAAGGAAACCCCCTCGCTCCCCTGGGACTTGGCCCATTCCCACACAGCCGGCCCACTACCCCCTCCCTCGGTCGACCTCCTGTTCCCCCGACTGGGGTCGCTATAGGGGGCGCCCCGCCGGACCAGCTCGACGGCGCCGGCGAGTGGATAAGGACGCCGACACCGCGCCCCCTCGGGCTCCCCACCCCACTTGCTCCTCGCTCTCTCCCCCCTCCAGATCGGCAACGCCCGAGCAGGCCCATGGCCGCGCCGCCGTGCTAACCCCGGCCACCGTCGTCCCCGAGCCCCTCCGACTAGTCCCTGAGCGTCGTCATCCTCCTCTACGTCCTCCACGCCGACGATTTGTATCCGGGGAGCTCTACAGCGCCGGATCCCCTTCATCGTCTTCCTCGGGTCGCCGCTGTCGCCATCGACTCCGGCCACCGCCACCCTCCCGTCTACGTCGCGCCGCTGCTGCTACTAATTCGTCATCGGGCCCCCGTGCGCCCACACGGTGAGCTCCCGCGCCCTGCTTCCCTTTTTCCTTGTCGCCGTAGGTCGCGTCCCGCCTCCCCTGCCCGGAGTTGCGCCGTTGCGCCCGAGAACGTGCACGCCCTGGCTCTGGCCGGCCATGGCCGCGCCCACGTGCCTCTAGCTCCTCCCCGCGTCCCCATGTGCGCTTATGTTGCTGCCCCTGCTGGCCTGCTGCTGCTCGTCCACACGCAGTGCCTCCTCCTGCCGCTGACCGCCGTCGCGCTGCTCACTGCTGTTGTTGCTGCCGCGCATGGCCGCCGCGGCCGCGCCCGCGCGCTAGCCACCGCGTCGCGCCGCCCACTCCCTCTGCCCGTTGCTGCTCCTCCCGCGCGTGGCCTCACCGCCGCTGCCTAGCGCCTGCACCGCGCCGTTGCACTCCGCTGCCGCTTTGTTACAGGTAACGTTCAGTTACTATAGCTATTGCTAGCTTTTCTAATTCTACATTGATTAGCCATCTGGACAGCCCCTAAACTGCGGATAAACACTGTTAATAGGAGCAAGAATAATATTTCTAGGTAGTACACTTGTCAAAGCTTAAATGTTTCCATTGGACCAAATCAATTTGATGCAGGGATTAATTCCTATGAAAATCACAAAATGCTACTTTTCTAAACAGAGAACAGAATTAACCCCTAGCACTGTGTGTGCGTGTGTTGTGTATGTATGTGTGTTGTGTGTACAGCGCGCGTGTGTGTAGCGCGTGTGTGGCCGGCTGGACTCTGTCCACTAATGGCCGGCCCTTGTTAATTAGGCTATGTTTAGCTTAGGATTAGTTTGGTGCTAACTAGCCCTTTTAGCAAATGACAAGTGGGTCCCATCTAAATATATTAGATAAATATTTTGAAAATTATTAAATCAGTGGCATATGGGCCACCACCTCTCCTTTTGACTAGTCACATTGACTTGGTCAATTTGGATTTAAATTAAACACAAAATTCTAGAATATTGATAAAACTTTGGAAATTCATACAAAAATAATCGTAGCTCGGATGAAAAAGATTTATATATGAAAAATGATCAGAAAAATAAGACGAGTCCGAATATGCTTCACGTTCATCAGTCACATGCCTCCAACACAACAAACATGGAACCTCCCCCTTCAGATCGTCCGATCGGTAAATGCCCAAAGCCCGGGAAATATCCACAGATATTTTCCCGCTCCGTCTGTAACGTGTAGCACCACGTTAGGTCATCCCTAGGACCGCGTATTGTCATAGTTATGCTTTGTGATGCATTTGTTTGCTCTGTATTTATTGTTTCCTCCCCCTCTTCTTCCCCGGTAGACCCCGAGACCGGCGTTGGTGTGACTGAGTACGACTACGTCACCGACGACCCTTCTTGTGCAACAGAGCTTCCAGGCAAGCCCCCCCCCCCTTTGATCACCAGATATAGCCTACTCTTCTCTATACTGCTTGCATTAGAGTAGTGTAGCATGTTACTGCTTTCCGTTATTCCTATCCTGATGCATAGCCTGTCCTTGCTACTACTGTTGTTACCATTACCTGCTATCCTACTGCTTAGTATAGGATGCTAGTGTTCCATCAGTGGCCCTACACTCTTGTCCGTCTGCCATGCTATACTACTGGGCCGTGATCACTTCGGGAGGTGATCACGGGCTTATACTATATACTTTACACAGTTACATTACCTGTGGTACTGTTCGGAGTTGGGGGCTGAAGGGGCAGGTGGCTCCATCCCGGTAGAGGTGGGCCTGGGTTCCCGACGGCCCCCGACTGTTACTTTGTGGCGGAGCGATAGGGCAGGTTGAGACCACCTAGGAGAGAGGTGGGCCTGGCCCTGGTCGGTGTTCGCGGATACTTAACACGTTTAACGAGATCTTGGTATTTGATCTGAGTCTGGCTACTGGCCTATACGCACTAACCATCTACGCGGGGACATTTATGGGCACTCGACGTCGTGGTATCAGCCGAAGCCTTCGTGACGTCAGCGACTGAGTGGCGCGCGCCGGATTGGACCGTAAGCCTGCTCTTGTATTAAGGGGGCTAGTTCTGCTTCCGGCCGCGTACGCAACGTGCAGGTGTGCAATGGGTGATGGGCCCAGACCCCTGCGCCATAGGATTTAGACCGACGTGCTGACCTCTCTGTTGTGCCTAGGTAGGGTTGCGACGTGTTGATCTTCCGAGGCCGGGCATGACCCAGGAACGTGTGTCCGGCCAAATGGGATCGAGCGTGTTGGGTTATGTGGTGCACCCCTGCAGGGAAGTTAATCTATTCGAATAGCCGTGATCTTCGGTAACAGGACGACTTGGAGTTGTACCTTGACCTTATGACAACTAGAACCAGATACTTAATAAAACACACGCTTCCAAATGCCAGATACAACCGGTGATCGCTCTCTCACAGGGCGACGAAGGGAGGATCATCGGTTAGGATTATGCTATACGATTCTACTTGATGCTACTTGGAGGACTTTAGTCTACTCTCTTCTTCATGATGCAAGACGGAGGCTGCCAGAAGCGTAGTCTTCGACAGGATTAGCTATCCCCCTCTTATTTTGGCATTCTGTAGTTCAGTCCATCGATATGGCCCCCTTACACATATATCCATGCATATGTAGTGTAGTTCCTTGCTTGCGAGTACTTTGGATGAGTACTCACGGTTGCTTTCTCCTTCTTTTCCCATATCCCTTCTACCTGGTGGTCACAACCAGATGTTGGAGCCCAGGATCCAGACGCCACCGTTGACGATGACTCCTACTACACCGGAGGTGCCTACTACTATGTGCAGCCCGCTGACGACGACCAGGAGTAGTTTACGAGGATCCCAGGCAGGAGGCATGCGCCTCTTTCGATCTGTATCCCAGTTTGTGCTAGCCTTCTTAAGGCAAACTTGTTTAACTTATGTATGTACTCAGATATTGTTTCTTCTGCTGACTCGTTATGATCGAGCTCTTGTATTCGAGCCCTCGAGGCCCTTGGCTTGTAATATGATGCTTGTATGACTTATTTTATTTGTAGAGTTGTGTTGTGATATCTTCCCGTGAGTCCCTGATCTTGATTGTACACGTTTGCGTGTATGATTAGTGTGTGATTGAATCGGGGGCGTCACAAGTTGGTATCAGAGCCGACTGCCTGTAGGAATCCCCTTTCCAAACTCCTGGGCCGAAGTTGAGTCTAGTCGATGAAAACTGTTTTACTAACATGGCTGTGCGGCCCATGGGCCCACGTCTCCATTGGGTGGTATTAGGGTCTTTTACTCCTCGATCTTTACTCTGGGACTCTAATCTCTCCCCTATTCGGGTTAAATGATTTTGCAAAAAGGACTAACTTTAGGTTCTCGAAAGACTTTCTCCCGGAGAGACCCTCACTCTAGATGATCGCTTGCTGCACCAGACGATTCGGAAAGATACTCTCCGAGGTTTTCCCGAGACCCTTGTGCCCATCGCCCTTGCAAATTCCCTACCACTGTTATATTATTATGGATAACTACATACACTTGTCCTTTCAATCCCATTGATCTTGTTATTACAAGATACCCTGAAAATTCTCTCTATTGTTCCGAGGATACCTTGTGCCTACTGCCTTGCAGTTCATTACCCACATGATCACCCCAACGGATAATTCCTCGCACTTACCGAGTATCCGACCATCCCCAGTTGTTTATGTGTTTCACTAAGTTCTTTGAAATAATATTCAATATTCTGAAAATCCTTAGCAGCTTATTGCTCTTGAAATTCTTGCTTGCTTGCATTATGGTTAATCCCATAAGTATAGTAATCTTATGGGCAGCCTTTGTTACTATCATTTTGAGTACATTGATTCAATATGTTGCAAATGCTCGGAATCCTCAATCAGATCCTAGGATTCATCCTTTCGGCTCAGACATCGCCTTAAACATGAGCTGGATCTCGACCAATCAAATTGATGTCGATTTTACCCCTAAGCTTACTCAAATTATCCCTCCTTAATCAGAGTGTTTGCTTCTGATCGTTTGATTTGAAAATCATAATCCCTTTGCATTTGAGCTCTAGATTAGTCAGTGTTTCTATAATTCAAAGCCCTTGCTTTGTTTTGTCCTCTGATCGTGTACCAATACTCACGTCAGCTCCATTATGGACCGGCAGATCCTTTGTTGGGTTTTATCCAACAGTGTCCTTCATACTCAATAACCTTGTGGGCCTTCTCTCAGATACATAATGCCTTTGGTAAATTGTATCCTCTGCTTTCTCAACCATGCTCAGCTTTCGAGCTGGTGGTATTTACTATTGAAGCTTGTGGTATATATTTCCACGATACCCTGATGGGTTGAACCTATGCCTTCCTTAATATGTGTGAACTCGAAAGTTTTCACGAGTCATACACTTCTGGTATTTTGCCAGATAAAATTTCAACACTACAACTTCTTCGAAAGTGAGAAGTGAATGAAAGGTTATGCATTGGAGAAGTGGGAGTTGACCTTGAACTTTGTGTTCATGCCCATGGACACGATGTAGATCTTATCATTAACGCTTCTCTTAAAATTAATTATTCCTTTGGTATAAGTTCATCTTATATCTGGGATCTGGCCTTTTGCAATCGTGGTTCCGACCATGTTCTCCTTTAAATACCATTTCGCGTGCAAGTTTAAGCGCTTGTCTTCTGTAGAGCAATACCCCAGTCCAACCTCTACTTTGATCCGTCGTCGAGTATTACCCCCTCTGGTATCTCGGGATTATCACGGAACTGCATAACTTCTTATGAGTTCTTCTTCAAGTATTATTTCACACTAATTCCAAAATTTTCCCCGGATTCTGAGTTGTTAGACACTCAAGGACACCGATAGTGAATCAAGTCTGTACTCCGATTCAATAACTATAAGTAATTTTCATTGCTTACGAGTTTAATAATCCTTCAAGTCATTCCTAGCCCGGTTGGCTATATCATTATCGTGCTAAATTTTAACCTTTGCTACCTAGTCCAGATTCCTGGGTGCACCCTTCTATCATTGTTCAGTTGTCTATGTTTCCCTCGAGCATACATCATTATATCATTTGATCTGACAAATGATATTTCCTTGTTCACATAATTGTGGAAATCCATCCTTTGGAAATCTCAATGATTTATTGTTGAGCCTATCAGCCACCTCCTCATCCTCTCCTTGGTTTACTGATGAACTCTTGTTTCAGAGCTCACTTACATAGATCATTTCTGAGAATCTCACAATGTCATCTCGTCAAATTGTATTGCACATTTTCTTCTCAGGCATCCTGAGTCTGAGGTATCCTGACACCAATCAAATCTGAATCTCGGTCAGATGTGATGGTTGGAACATATTTCCAAGAGTTATAACGTTGGTCTTTGTATGACCCGATAAGGTGGTGTCATACCTAGCCCACCTGGCCGGAGGCCCTATTGTTATAGTTCTTCCTTTTAGCAATATTGTCCATTCTTCCATGAGGAAATTGTAAGACTTATTCTATAAGTTGTTCCTGATGGATCATTTTTGTTTCCAAAGTCTGATCTTCACCTGTTGACCATGTCAATGCTATCTCGAAGCATGTTTGTGGTACTCCGGTCTTCCATAATAACATTTGAAGCGCAATGCTTAATTTTTCTTTATCAATTATCCTAACACCATTGTATGGGTAATGTCATGAAATTTCTCTCCCCTACCTAAAGGGTTTTCTACATTATATCCTGTCATGGATATCATGCTCCGCTTGTCCTTGGAAAGAATATACCCTTGAAATATGTGTTTATACACATTTTCCTTTCCATTGTTCTATTTAATCTGATAATCATATTTTCCTTTCCATTGGTTGGTTTAACGTTTTTTGTGATCTATATGACCTAAGCAGTAATATTCTCCTGCTTATGTAAACACCTCGGTGTACAATTCTGTCAGCAAGACCTTGTTACTATTGTTGATGACATTCTGGTAGCCACCGATGGATGAGAACTTTGCCTATTGGTCCGCCTCGTTTCAATGAGCAGGAAAAAGGTTCTCTTCGTCCCTCGCCCTTGGTACCGATGTTGTTGCCAACATATAACTGACAGGCTACCCGCTAACATGCCTTGCTATCATGACCATGCAAGATGTCACCTCTCCTCCTACTTTTATCCCACATGGTGGGCCCATAACCCACGGTTCCACAGGATCGAAACCCGACTCTCCTGTACACCCCCGGTTTCCAAAGTTATTCCTCGCGCGTGATCTCATATGTAATTCACGAGCCACCTTCCTAGTGACCTATTCTGGTATCAAACGCAATACTTATTCTCGTTGCTCTGAACCCCTCTTCACGCCCTGTTTCAGACGTCGAACCATTGCCTATCCATTTGAAACTTCTCATGGTACCTTCTTACTTTGCTCTCGATATCTTCTTAAGTTTCAATTCGAGAGATACTTATGCTTCTTCCCTCGAGTTAACCGTCTGATGCTCAATCCTGTTAAAATCCGTCCTTATAGAGTTTTCCCTCTTAACCTTTCGTAGTACGGCGAAGATCCTGAAGAAAGGACGTCGACTTCATCATGATGACCTGCAGCAGAGAAATGAAGACATCAACGTAGTGGGTCTACCTCTTCGAGAAGAGTAACCAAGACCAAGAAGATTCGGTAGAATTTCGTAACCAGATTTTTCGCCCTTGCTCCACCTCTTAAATCTCGGGACGAGATTTCTTGTAGTGGGGGGGAATTGTGACGCCCGGATAATTAAGCTATAGTAATCCCATGTTAACAATGCCACATCACCTTGGTTATTGTTGCTAATCTCGCGTTAGTTCGAAACCGATTCAAATTCAAAATTAAAAAAATCAAGCAAACAATAAAAGTTTTCAAATATTAAAACTAAAATGTTCAATAAATAGTAGATAAATCAGAGGCTATGATAAAGTTGTAAACAACATTATTGAAATTTGATAAGTAACATAAATAACCTCAAATAGTGGCTGGAAACATTATTTATTAACCTTTTTATTAATACAAAATAAATATGAAATGATATTTACTCCAAACTAGTTTTTGGTGGTAGGATATATTGTGCTGTGATTTGTGGTCGAGCTCTCATGTTTTACCAAACTCATTTGGTGCCCAAACAATTAGCGAAAATAGAAAATAAAATAAAGAAAAGGGAAAAGGATAAAACGGAAAAACAAAACTTACAAAAAAAAAGGAAACCCCCTGGCTTCCCTGGGACTTGGCCCACTCCCACACAGCCGTCCCAGTACCCCCTCCCTCGGTCGACCTCCTGTTCCCCCGACTGGGGTCGCTACAGGGGGCGCCCCGCCGGACCAGCTCGACGGCGCCGGCGAGTGGATAAGGACGCCGACACCGCGCCTCCTCGGGCTCCCCTCCCCACTTGCCCCTCGCTCTCCCACTCGCTCTCTCCCCCCTCCAGATCGGCAGCGCCCGAGCGCGCCCATGGCTGCGCCGCCGTGCTAACCCCGACCACCGTCGTCCTCGAGCCCCTCCGACTAGTCCCTGAGCGTCGTCATCCTCCTCTACGTCCTCCACGCCGACGATTTGTATCCGGGGAGCTCTACAGCGCCGGATCCCCTTCTCGTCTTCCTCGGGTCGCCGCTGTCGCCATCGACTCCGGCCACCGCCACCCTCCGTCTACGTCGCGCCGCTGCTGCTACTAATTTGTCACCGGGCCCCCGTGCGCCCACACGGTGAGCTCCCGCGCCCCGCTTCCCTTTTTCCTTGTCGCCGTAGGTCGCGTCCCGCCTCCCCTGCCTGGAGTTGCGCCGTTGCGCCCGAGAACGTGCACGCCCTGGCTCTGGCCGGCCATGGCCGCGCCCACGTGCCTCTAGCTCCTCCCCGCGTCCCCATGCGCGCTTATGTTGCTGCCCCTGCTGGCCTGCTGCTGCTCGTCCGCACGCAGTGCCTCCTCCTGCCGCTGACCGCCGCCGCGCTGCTCACTGCTGTTGTTGCTGCCGCGCATGGCCGCCGCGGCCGCGCCCGCGGGCTAGCCACCGCGCCGCGCCGCCCACTCCCCCTGCCCGCTGCTGCTCCTCCCGCGCGTGGCCTCGCGGCTGCTGCCTAGCGCCTGCACCGCGCCGTTGCACTCTGCTGCCGCTTTATTACAGGTAACGTTCAGTTACTATAGCTATTGCTAGCTTTTCTAATTCTACATTGATTAGCCATCTGGACAGCCCCTAAACTGCGGCTAAACACTGTTAACAGGAGCAAAAATAATATTTCTAGGCAGTACACTTGTCAAAGCTCAAATGTTTCCATTGGACCAAATCAATTTGATGCAGGGATTAATTCCTATGAAAATCACAAAATGCTACTTTTCTAAACAGAGAACAGAATTAACCCCTAGCACTGTGTGTGCGTGTGTTGTGTATGTATGTGTGTTGTGTGTACAGCGCGCGCGTGTGTAGCGCGTGTGTGGCCGGCTGGACTCTGTCCACTAATGGCCGGCCCTTGTTAATTAGGCTATGTTTAGCTTAGGATTAGTTTGGTGCTAACTAGCCCTTTTAGCAAATGACAAGTGGGTCCCATCTAAATAGATTAGATAAATATTTTGAAAATTATTAAATCAGTGTCATATGGGCCACCACCTCTCCTTTTGAGTAGTCACATTGACTTGGTCAATTCGGATTTAAATTAAACACAAAATTCTATAATATTGATAAAACTTTGGAAATTCATACAAAAATAACCGTAGCTCGGATGAAAAAGATTTATATATGAAAAATGATCAGAAAAATAAGACGAGTCCGAATACTCTTCATGTTCATCCGTCACATGCCTCCAACACAACAAACATGGAACATCCCCCTTCGGATCGTCCGATTGGTAAATGCCCAAAGCCCGGGAAATATCCACAGATATTTTCCCGCTCCGTCTGTAACGTGTAGCACCACGTTCGGTCATCCCTAGGACCGCGTATTGTCATAGTTATGCTTTGTGATGCATTTGTTTGCTCTGTATTTATTGTTTCCTCCCCCTCTTCTTCCCCGGTAGACCCCGAGACCGGCGTTGGTGTGACTGAGTACGACTACGTCACCGACGACCCTTCTTGTGCAACAGAGCTTCCAGGCAAGCCCCCCCCCTTTGATCACCAGATATAGCCTACACTTCTCTATACTGCTTGCATTAGAGTAGTGTAGCATGTTACTGCTTTCCGTTATTCCTATCCTGATGCATAGCCTGTCCTTGCTACTACTGTTGTTACCATTACCTGCTATCCTACTGCTTAGTATAGGATTCTAGTGTTCCATCAGTGGCCCTACACTCTTGTCCGTCTGCCATGCTATACTACTGGGCCGTGATCACTTCGGGAGGTGATCACGGGCTTATACTATATGCTTTACACATTTACATTACCTGTGGTACTGTTCGGAGTTGGGGGCTGAAGGGGCAGGTGGCTCCATCCCGGTAGAGGTGGGCCTGGGTTCCCGACGGCCCCCGACTGTTACTTTGTGGCGGAGCGACGGGGCAGGTTGAGACCACCTAGGAGAGAGGTGGGCCTGGCCCTGGTCGGTGTTCGCGGATACTTAACACGCTTAACGAGATCTTGGTATTTGATCTGAGTCTGGCTACTGGCCTATACACACTAACCATCTACGCGGGGACAATTATGGGCACTCGACGTCGTGGTATCAGCCGAAGCCTTCGTGACGTCAGCGACTGAGTGGCGCGCGCCGGATTGGACCGTAAGCCTGCTCTTGTATTAAGGGGGCTAGTTCTGCTTCCGGCCGCGTACGCAACGTGCAGGTGTGCAATGGGTGATGGGCCCAGACCCCTGCGCCATAGGATTTAGACCGACGTGCTGACCTCTCTGTTGTGCCTAGGTAGGGCTGCGACGTGTTGATCTTCCGAGGCCGGGCATGACCCAGGAAAGTGTGTCCGGCCAAATAGGATCGAGCGTGTTGGGTTATGTGGTGCACCCCTGCAGGGAAGTTAATCTATTCGAATAGCCGTGATCTTCGGTAACAGGACGACTTGGAGTTGTACCTTGACCTTATGACAACTAGAACCGGATACTTAATAAAACACACGCTTCCAAGTGCCAGATACAACCGGTGATCGCTCTCTCACAGGGCGATGAGGGAAGGATCATCGGTTAGGATTATGCTATACGATGCTACTTGATGCTACTTGGAGGACTTTAGTCTACTCTCTTCTTCATGCTGCAAGACGGAGGCTGCCAGAAGCGTAGTCTTCGACAGGATTAGCTATCCCCCTCTTATTCTGGCATTCTGTAGTTCAGTCCACCGATATGGCCCCCTTACACATATATCCATGCATATGTAGTGTAGTTCCTTGCTTGCGAGTACTTTGGATGAGTACTCACGGTTGCTTTCTCCTTCTTTTCCCATATCCCTTCTACCTGGTGATCACAACCAGATGTTGGAGCCCAGGATCCAGACGCCACCATTGACGATGACTCCTACTACATCGGAGGTGCCTACTACTATGTGCAGCCCGCTGACGACGACCAGGAGTAGTTTACGAGGATCCCAGGCAGGAGGCATGCGCCTCTTTCGATCTGTATCCCAGTTTGTGCTAGCCTTCTTAAGGCAAACTTGTTTAACTTATGTTTGTACTCAGATATTGTTGCTTCCGCTGACTCGTCTATGATCGAGCTCTTGTATTCGAGCCCTCGAGGCCCCTGGCTTGTAATATGATGCTTGTATGACTTATTTTATTTGTAGAGTTGTGTTGTGATATCTTCCCGTGAGTCCCTGATCTTGATTGTACACGTTTGCGTGTATGATTAGTGTACGATTGAATCGGGGGCATCACAGGTGCGCCTGGAGGAGTCCTACTCCCATCGGGAGTAGGACTCCCCCCTCTTGCCTTGTTGGAGAAGGAAAGGGGAAGGGGGAAAGAGGAAAGGGGGGCGCCGCCCCCCCTTCCTTGTCCTATTCAGACTAGGGGGGAGGGGGCACGCGGCCTGCCCTGGCCGGCCCTCCTCTTCTCCCTTAGGGACCATGTAGGCCCATTAACCCCCCCGGGGGGGGTCCGGTAACCCCCGGTACTCCGGTAAAATCCCGATTTCACCCGGAACGATTCCGATATCCAAATATATGCTTCCTATATATCAATCTTTATGTCTCGACCATTTTGAGACTCCTCGTAATGTCCGTGATCACATCCGGGACTCCGAACAACCTTCGGTACATCAAAACACAAAAACCCTAATTACGACCGTCACCGAACTTTAAGCGTGCGGACCCTACGGGTTCGAGAACTATGTAGACATGACCGAGACATGTCTCCGGTCAATAACCAATAGCGGAACCTGGATGCTCATATTGGTTCCTACATATTCTACGAAGATCTTTATCGGTCAGACCGCATAACAACATACGTTGTTCCCTTTGTCATCGGTATGTTACTTGACCGAGATTCGATCGTCGGTATCTCAATACCTAGTTCAATCTCGTTACCGGCAAGTCTCTTTACTCGTTCTGTAATACATCATCCCGCAACTAACTTATTAGTTGCAATGCTTGCAAGGCTTGAGTGATGTGTATTACCGAGAGAGCCCAGAGATACCTCTCCGACAATCGGAGTGACAAATTCTAATCTCGAAATACGCCAACCCAACAAGTACCTTCGGAGACACCTGTAGAGCACCTTTATAATCACCTAGTTACGTTGTGACGTTTGGTAGCACACAAAGTGTTCCTCCGGTAAACGGGAGTTGCATAATCTCATAGTCATAGGGACATGTATAAGTCATGAAGAAAGCAATAGCAACAAACTAAACGATCAAGTGCTATGCTAACGGAATGGGTCAAGTCAATCACATCATTCTCCTAATGATGTGATCCCATTAATCAACTCATGTCTATGATTAGGAAACATAACCATCTTTGATCAATGAGCTAGTCAAGTAGAGGCATACTAGTGACACTCTGTTTGTCTATGTATTCACACATGTATTATGTTTCCGGTTAATACAATTCTAGCATGAATAATAAACATTTATCATGATATAAGGAAATAAATAATAACTTTATTATTGCCTCTAGGGCATATTTCCTTCAGTTATTACATCCAATATGTGAGCATATTGAATGTAATAATGTCTTATATTTTGGGACAGAGGTGTATATTTAAAAGTTCATCATTCATTAAAAAATGTTCAGTGTATGTTTACCAAAAATCAAGTGTGTATTTAAATTTTGTCATGTGTCCATTACAAAAAGTTTGCCACGTATTATAAATATGTTCATCGTATATTAAGAAAATGTTCACCGTATATTAAAAAAATCACCATGCATTATAAATTATTCATCGTATATTAAGAAAATTCTCAACCTAGATTACAAAATTGTTCAATGTTTATCTACAAGATGTGTAACTTATAGTACCAAAATGTTCTCTGTACTAAAGTATTGTTGATGGTATCATTGAAACAATGTTCATTGTGTATTTGAAATAATTTTCATCATATATAATAAAAACATTTAGTGTGTATTTGTAAAATATTCACCATGTATTGACGAATTGTTTTCACCGTGCAGTAAAATTTGGTCACCATGTATTAATAAAAGAAAGAAAGGACAAAAGAGACAAGAAAAAAAGAAAAACCAGAAACCAAAAAAGCTGAAGAAAAGCCTTAAAAGAACCAGAAAAAACATAAAGCAACAGAAAAGCCAACAAAATGAAGCAATGAACGACACACAACTCGCTACCGCGAACTGGGCCGGCTGCAGGCGAAGCCACTCCTATTTACCGCATGTTGGAAGCTTTTGGAACCACCGTCTTTACCAAAAACATTTTAACCCAATAAGTATTTGTGGCCAACTCAATTCAGTCCATTTTGGCAGCCAATTTTGGCCCATTACAATGTTACCCAAGTCGTCAATTTTGTCTAGATGTTAAAGCAATACTTATTTTCTTTTGAGAAAATGTTCGTTGCTTGATATAAACGATCTTATATTTCTTTACAAAGGGAGTATTCATTATTTTGTATCCCTTGATAATTGCATGCACCTTGCAACCGTTGTAGGTTTGCGCGTGAATTTTTGCCAACACTAATTTGATTGTGTAAAAGAAATAATATTATATATCCGATAAACACATATTTGGTAAGAATAGTTGATCTAGAAAAAACAATAATGCAGATAGGCGGTGCTCTCACCTGCGGTGCACCTCACGCGCGTGACGCAGTTCCGCCCCTCTACTCTTCATGCTCCTCCCGGCGAGGAGGAGGTTTATGACGCATAACCCTCCAGTGCAAAGCCCTCGCCCCCCCCTCATCGACGCGAGGCGGCTCGTTTGTCGATTCATGGGTGGCCGCCGCTGGAGCACCACCCATTGGCCAGGAGGAGGCTACAACGCACCACACACTCTGAGGATAAGGTCAGATTCATGGCTTCCCGCGGCTGCTCGCCGAGATCTGGTTGGGAGAGTGATGAGTGAAGGAGAGAGAGGATAGGGCGTGTGGGAGAGGGAAAATGGGTCAGCCGAGATAAAGGATGCCAAGCTGCCCCCTGTTCGCGTGGGTGCTAACGCTCTCTGCTTTAAGATTCGTGCGCCCCATCCGATGGCAGTTGGCGCGTTAGCCGGGAATCCTTAAACATCTGACGTTTGTTAGATAGCTTTTCGTTTTTTAATAAAAAAACATTTTCTTTCTTGTTCTCCAACCCAGCACAACAACCACCTTTTCGCACTCCACATCCGCCCGTCTCCCCCCCTGTGAAGGAAGTATCTCCCCGGATCCGGTACGCCCACCCAACATACGAGTGACCCCCACACGTCACCGCTCAATCCACACCAAACCGCTCTGTGTACACGCGAGCACCTTCCGCACGCAGATCCGCCCACACACCGCCTCGGAGCAGCCGAACTGCCCACCGCCTCGCACCCCGCTGTCCCGCCTCCCGATTCGACACCCGTGGCCCTCCCACTGGCAACCGGGCCAATCTGGCTCAGGCCCCACGTGTCAGGGACAGCAGCCGGACACCGCACCCTCCATCATCTATCTCTATCTGATCGGATATCTTTTTGGTTACGGCTCCAGATTTTTTTGCTACCCCTATAAACTCACTTCCCCCGTGCGCCCCCGTCGTCCTCCCCTCCCTCGCGAGTCCGAAGTCAAGGCGAAAACCCTCGAGGCGAAGCGAGAGTCAGATAGGGATAACCGCGAGAGACGAGAGTCGAGTGAGAGGGTGGAAGAGAAGGCGCGATGAAGCTCAACGTGAAGACCCTCAAGGGCACAAGCTTCGAGATCGAGGCGACCCCCGAGTCCTCGGTACGATCCATCTCCCCCCTTCCTCTTGTCTCTATCTCTCTCCAATCGCGCGCGATTCGGCGCAATTATCCGGCAATTCGCTTGATTCGGGGCGTCCTGGTGCTATTGGGGCGCGGCGTGGTACTGTGATTAGGTGCCCGTGCGGGCGATGTCGCGTTTCTAAGAAATCTGAATCTAGGGTTTAGTCGGTGCTCGGCTCTGCTGGTGTGTGGGGGGTGGATGGCGTGGTGTGTAGATCGGTCGCAACTTGGGGTTGTTGGGGCGCTGATGCCTGTGATTTTACGTCGGCTGGGTGCTCTGAATTGAACGTGTTGAGTACTGCTCGGTAGTAGTCACTTGTGCGGGATTTTTTTGGGGAAGTCTGTTATCTGTTGTAGCCAAATTGTTTGGGCCTGCAAATGCTTGATGTTGTGCTTCACTAGTACTAATCTGTTTGTTTCGCAGGTGGGTGAGGTCAAGAGAATCATCGAGAGTGCTCAGGGGCAGAATGTGTACCCTGCGGATCAGCTGATGATCATATATCAAGGAAAAATTCTCAAGGATGATACCACTCTGGAAGCTAACAAGGTTGCAGAGAACAGCTTCCTTGTTATAATGCTGTCTAAGGTATTTGATGCTTCTTGTCCCGTTAGTTTGCATTGTCAGTTCTCCAACTGTTGAATTTTTGCCAGACCCTCGAGTTGTTTGAATAGAAATTAGGCCATATTTGTATGTTGCAGGGAACTAAGCTTGACAATGTAGCTTATTTTAGTCAAGATCTAATGAATACTTATGGCATTAATGAGTATATATTTCATTACCTTGATCTGTAATCCTTTGAAATTTGACGGACCTTATTAGACATCAAGTTTTTTGTCGAAGTATTCATGTTTGTCTGATAATCAAAATGAGATGCCTGCTCAAACCAATATGGATCCCACCATTTCCCTCCTTTTGTTTAGCCAACACCCAACGTTGAGCTGTAATCATAGACATACGATGATGTGCTCTGTTACACATCTGAAATGCACTTGCGTGTTTAATTCAGCCATGGTATTTAATATTTTGATGTGTTTCGAGTTTATAGCCCGCTAATTGGATGAAGCAATATATATTGGTCTTAGTGGTTTCATTCATGTGGATTCCACATTTGTATGTTCTCTCAGTAATGTCTCCATTCTGCACTTTCAATGTTCTTTTATCAATCACTCCTAATGTTCTTTTGTTAAGCGCTTCTCAATCAAATCATTAGAAGTTGGTGATATAATCATAGACATGCGATGATGCTCTGTTACGCATTCTAAATTGCCCCTACGTGTTTAATTTGACCATGGTATTTTGTTTCGTTTCTAGTTTTTTAGCCCACTAATTGGATGAAGCAATAAATATTGATCTTAGCGATTTCATTCATGTTGTTTCCATATTTGTATTTTGTCAGCAATGTCTCCATTCTGTACTTCTAATGTTCTTTTGTTATGCACTTCTTAAATCGTTGAAAGTTGGTGCCAGAAGTGTGTTTTGAAGATTTAAATGGCTGTTATCTTCTGATCTGGATATCAGTAACTTATCTGGTATGCATTTGTCTTGTAGCCTAAGGCGTCATCATCTAGTGGTGCTTCTACTGCTTCAAAGGCACCTGCTAGTCAGGTATTTTGGGTTCATACGTTTTTATCAGACCTGCCTATTATTGTATTTTAACAAACATTTTATTCTATGTTCTTACGTCCTGCTGTGCAAAAAAGCTAAATATGATCCCACCCTGGTTTCCCTTTTTTCTTTTTGTATTTTATATGCATCTTCATTCCCACCTTTTATCTTCAATCAGCACCAACAATGTTCTGCCATGTCATATCACTCTTTTTTGTTAGGGTTATATGTGGACTCTTCAAATTGAATAAAGTTAGATTAGTGAACATGAGAAATGTGTGTTACTAGATAATAAGGTGGGACATCTGTGATCATAAATATCTTGCCTTCTGCGAAGGCAGTTCACTTTAGCTAAACAGAAATAGTAGTTCATCATATAATTATGTTGTGTAATATTACCCTGTATTTTGTTTCTGTGTGACCCTCAATTTATCAACATCTAACTGGAATTATTTAATTCGTCACATTGCGCTAGTCTCAACCTGCTACTCCACCTGCCCCTGTTGCCTCAGCTGCAAGATCACCACCTTCACAGGCACCTGTTGCTGCATCTGAACCGTGAGTTATCAATGCCTCCCAACTTTTGTGTTGGAACCTTCTATTTATCTAATTTATTTCTTCTCATTTGTAGGGCGCCTCCCAGTGCACAGCCTTCAGCTGTTTCTGATACTCCAGCTCCTGCAGTAACTGCATCGTGAGCCCATTTCTGAGCCTTAATTTTTCATTCTATTAGAAGCTACTCCCTCCGTCCCTTAATGTAAGACGTTATTACATCCAATATGCTAATGTCTTATATTATGGGATGGCGGGAGTATATTGATACTGATTAGTGTATTTAGTCTGTTTGTTAAACATAATCTAGAGCTTTGTCCTTGTTATTTTTAGCTACAAATTCCTTACTTGCCTTGTCATATGGTCGCTTGTCATGTGGGTTCTTTCTGTAAACTACTCCCTCTGTACCACAATACTTGTCGCTGGGGGAACTTGTACTGGTTTTCCCCAACGACAAGTATTTCGGTACAGAGGGAGTATTATCTATTTTTGCACATTGGTGACCCGACATGTTTCCATTCGTGTTTCTGTTAGACAGCATGCACAGTTTATATCATTGATGAGCCATGTTCTGAACTTTTCTTCCTTTTTCTTTTTGAACTGGAGCCATGAATTATTCTTGAATGCCTGAGAAGAAACGAGTTTCTTGTTGCTTTTATAATGATATAAATATAAACATGGTTGAATTATTGTGGCATTGACCTACCTAGCAGCTGACAAGTCATGTAACCTATTTCCTGAATTCTTTTGGTATTAGCGTTTATTACCTTTTAATTATTTTCTTCTTTGGTACTTCTCTGCAAGTTAGACTGCTAAAGTGATAGAAAATCTTACTTATGATGTAACACTGGGTATACTGGACAAAAGTTAAAGAAAGATGAATGGAACCTTGGAAATGCATAGGTTCATACATTGATTTTGATAGGTTATATTCTTTGCTTTATTTTCTGAATGTGTGGACTTCAAAAACTGGCAGTTCATTCTATGTGTTTGTGTGTATTTGGCATCAGCACATGTTTAGTGCAACTTCTGCTTCTGTATATTATGTAATCTGGCTACTGATTTGGTTCTAATGAATCTTGAGCCAGAAAGAATCTTCCTCATTCTCTTTCACTGTTTGACTATAAAATTAACATTTCTCTATTCTGCTTGTGCTGTATAGAGGCGATGCTGATGTATACAGTCAGGCTGCATCAAACCTTGTCTCTGGCGGCAGTCTAGAACAAACGGTCCAACAAATTCTTGACATGGGCGGTGGCACCTGGGAACGTGATATGGTTGTCCGTGCTTTACGTGCTGCATATAACAACCCTGAGAGGGCTATTGACTATCTGTATTCTGTAAGTTCCATGCTTGTTATTTTTTTCCTTTTTCTTTTGAAGTTTTTATTTCCATGTGCTGCCTTTCATTATGTGCTCAATTATTTTTGTACAAAATCTGGAGGGAACTGAATTTGTGTTTCATTCTAAATTCATGTTATTCTTACTGTTTCATTTTGGTTTGACTGTTAGGGAATACCTGAATCTGTAGATGCCCCACCTGTGGCTCGAGCACCTGCTCCTGCTCAACAGGCACCAAACCTGCAGGCTCCTCAGGCTCAGGCTGCACCTCTAGCACCAGTGCAGCCATCTGGTGGCGTCTCTGCAGGGCCTAATGCAAATCCTCTAAACCTTTTCCCGCAGGTATGTACTCCAGATATACCCCTTCAACCATTATAGTTTTTGTATATTTTTGTGTGGAATTGGATGGACCAAGCTTTACAAAGTCAGTAGTTGCTGACCCAGTTAAACTAGTTTACACCTTTACATTCATACACTGCCGCAACTTCATTTTTTTTACATGCTCAGTGCCATAGGGCATTATCAGAAGCATGATTAGGAATCATAGGAACTTCACAGCAAGAGAGGCTCCTACTGCTTTAAATTTTTTTAAAATATATACAGGTGTCAATGAGACCACACCCTGCCCCTAAAGAAAAAGGGAAATTGCATGTCAGTCTCTGAAGCTAAAAGTTGGTCCCTATGTGGAGGGAAAATCATAGCATAGACTATTGTTAGATATGCTCTTACAACTGTCTGTTCTGTGGTGTCTCCTGGTGTGCAGTCTCCTTGACAAAGCATTATGCAACTTTCTTGTGTACTGCATCTACAGCCACCTATCTGTTGTACATTCTTATTCTGACAACAAACTTTTTTGCGATGATGATCACTCCTTTGGCTAGTTTTGATACAAACTATCTTAACAGGGTATTCCAAGTGGCGGGGCAAATGCTGGTGCTGGTGTGGGTGCCGGTGCTGGCGCCCTTGATGCATTGCGACAGCTTCCACAGGTACTAGCAGTACAACCTTTTACTGGTTGGTCATTGAAGTGTTGCATTGTTCTAACAGTGATGCACTTTTTCCTGTCAGTTCCAAGCACTGCTTGCATTGGTCCAGGCTAATCCCCAAATCCTGCAGGTACGAATTAACCTTTTTATTTAGTACCCTATGCAAACTTCTATAAGATGTTTTAGATCACTACTTTTAGTGACCTAAAACGTCTTATAGAAGTTTACAGAGGAGTACTTCATAGATTATCATTTTTATGTACTTGAAAATCAGCTGATGTATCATCCTATGTATTCACAGCCAATGCTTCAAGAGCTGGGGAAACAAAATCCCCAGATCCTGCGGTTGATTCAGGAAAATCAGGCTGAGTTTCTCCGCCTGGTAAATGAAACACCTGAGAGTGGTGCTGGCGGGTAAGAATTAATAAACATTATACAACTATGTGCAGTTAGGCATACACACAGCATTTACATTGGTGTTTTCTCCACTATGTGCAACCAGGAATATACTAGGCGCGCTAGCAGCTCAAATGCCACAGGCAGTTCAAGTTACTCCAGAAGAACGGGAGGCCATCCAGCGGGTACTATACATTTTGATGATTTGCTTTCTTTGTAAAACCTTGCCTAGTGTCACTCTTGACAGTTTGACTATCCATTATCAATGGATAGTATCAGTTTCTTTGTTGCATTACTACTTAGGAGAGCTTTAATATTTAATTATATTTGTATATTTGACAGCTCGAGGGGATGGGGTTCAACCGTGAGCTTGTGTTGGAGGTCTTCTTTGCATGCAACAGGGATGAAGAACTGGCTGCCAACTATCTTTTGGATCATGGCCATGAGTTTGAGGAACAACAATAGATGTTAGATTGGTCTTGCTGTTGAAAGACAGAAGAGTCAGTGACGGAAGCAGTACAGTTTGGTGTCGTTCTTATATCTTGCTGCTGAATATCACTACTACTTGCCATTAGTGCGATGTTGCTGACTTTCAATTTCTTGTATCCTGGAAATGCTTTCTAAGTACATAATATCATATGCAAACCTTAAATTGTGTGTGCAGCTGGTCTCTTTCTACTTTTTAAACAGCATCTGATTATCTCTAGAATTGCTACTCGTTTTACACGGAAAAGATTACTTCTTAGTTTTTTGTTCGCACCGCCGTGATATTTCAAGCAAGCTACTTAATGGGAGATGGAGTTTCCACACTCAAGCTCAATTGTGCCATTGTGAACAATAAACATTGTTCAATTTTCTGTTATGTGCAAAATTTTATGAAGAAAAAACATTCGTAATGCTCCAGGTGAAAGAAACAAATTCAATTCTCCGAAAGACTTCTCTACAGTATTTTGGTGTGTTGATTTTGTTATTTTTACTTAGGCCTCCACGAATGTGATTTCATCATGAAGCAATGTTTGTATTTTGCTGTTCATAACAAGACCATTTGAGCTGGGATTAGAAGAATACTTATGACTTGGGTTTATCTTCTCCTTTTCTTGTTACGCGGAGCTAGATCACGCTATAGTGGTCACATATTACATGTATATGGATTTTATTTGTAGTAGCACTCTGCTCAAATAGAAGTGGCACTTTGCTCAAATATTTCTGAGAGTAGGTGCTAGATTTGCTTATAAAAGTCTTCAGCTCGTGCTCGCCGATTGTTAGCACTTATCCATGTGACGCGAGTTCCCATCTTGGTTTCTTTGCCACCCGGACGAGACACCCGGTTGGATACCTCCAAAATTACAAATACAGGTCATAGTTTGTTACGACTTCCGAGCGATTTCAGGACTCGATGTTTTGTCCTACAGACTTGTTTTCTCTTCGTCCTATGCTCGACAAACCTATATGAGTGCATGTCCCTAGCGAGTAGCTGGCAGCCTTGAATTGACCAGAATGTCGCTATGCAGAGAAACAAAGAAAATGTGAAAGTAACATGCTAGTAGTACGTACGACTGGCAGATCTCAAATGATGACTAAAAGTTGACCATTTTAGCTGGCCATAGAGAAAGGAAAAAAAATTCGTTACTATGGAAAAAAATCCTTCATAGAGTTGCTAATACGGTACTCCTTTCGTCCCATAATATAATAGCGTTTTTGACACTTTCAGGAATTTTTTTTGCGGGGGTGCTAGTGTGGTATTGCTGCCGTGAGAATTGCAAGTTCATGCCTGATCTTTTCTCGAACTTTACAAATCTTTCTCTCTGATGGGAGCAGTAGAATCAAACCCCACTGCTCAGCGGGGCTGCAAGCATGTGTGGTTTTCAAGGCCCACTAGACTTTAAACCTTTCGATTTTGATTATTGAATAAATAAAGTTGGCATTGAACGTTTACTTGTCTGGGTCTGAGCGATCCAACAACACTAGAAACCATTGGCTGATGGGAAAGCCTTGGCGCTCTCAGCTGATCTGGGAATTGAAACTTTATTTGTCGCCTCTGATTGCGAAGGAGTTATCAATGACATTCATGAAGGTTTGGACGCGGTGCATGGAGTGGTAATCAAGGAAATCCAGGACTGGATGAAAGAGTTTTCTTCCTGTAGTTTTCTTTTCGAAAAGTAGATCTTGTAATTTGGAAACACATAATCTAGCTAGATTCTCTCTCTCTCTTTAGAACAGGGTAGACATACTTGGTTGGGCCAGGCCCATGATTCCAACATTATCCCTGAAAACTTGTCTATTGAATAATACAATCTGGCGTGATGCCCTAAAAAGAATAAATAAAATTGGCTTCCTAAAAATGCATTTATTCCATGTACTTACGTGTGAATATGGAGCTTATGGTATACATTAGCAAAGAGCCCGTGCGTTGCAACAATCATGATTGAAGACCCCAATAGATTCATATCCTTTATCTTAACATGGCATTAGCAAAAGAACCCGTGTGTTGCAATGTGAGGAAAAAAATACCACAGGCCCTGACCCAATAACCATGACTCAAGACCCTAATAGGTTCACGTGCTAGATATATTAGCATTTTTTCAATTAATCTAATCCAAGAGTAAACATGACATTCATAGTATGTAACTGATACCGATACCTAAATATGCGAGCACGTATATAACATAGAACCGAAACATCTATGAACAGAGCATATACGACTAGGACATGAACGAGCAAGTAGGGGATGAACAAATCGTAGCCTCCGGTAGGCCAATCAAGGGCCACAACGGCAACAGTAGCCTCAGGCCTTCTTCTTGGCGTTGTCGTCGGCCATGGCGATAGTGAATGGGAAGTAATCGAAGCAGAGGACGAAGACAAGGATGGATCGGGAGCAGCCGCGCTGAGACACTCCCAAAAACCTTATCGCCATTCTCTTGGTGCAGGATCTCGAAGGACGGGGTTCCGGAGGTCTGCTCCCCCGTCCGTCCGTGCACACGGTCGATGGGAGGGGATTGCTAGAGCAGTCGTGCGAGGGAGTGAGTTGCATGTGTTGGCTGCACTAGGCAACGTCTCCAACATATATGCCGCCGGGTAGGGAGTCATGGGCCTGGGCTTAGGCCCACGACCAAGTCGGCCAATGACCAATGTTCCAACATCTCGGACACATCCGTTAGTGACTCGCTAATTAATCCGAGGTTAATTTTCATGACCGGCAAAAATCATTCCTCAGGAAATCGGTAACTGGTAAATGCTCGGTCGGCTTGGGAGTAACGATTAGTTGGTGGATCGACCAATTAACTGGATTAATCGGTATATTAAATAGGAACTTGCCAACATATATCTAGTTTTTTATGTATTATACCATACTCTCATGTTCTTAGTTATGTAATATACTAAAATATGCTACTGTTTGTTCGAACCCTAGCTACTGATGAGCGAGAGGGGCAGAGGACGTTGAGAAGGGTTATAGAGCAAAATTTTGGGCTTTGTTTGCCCACAAGTTAATGGGCCAGTAGCGATTAATCGACCTAACAATGGATTAATCGGTCTGACAGGACAATTAATCGACCTCACAAGTTAACACGATGAATAAGTGCTATTTGATTCGGCCATCCTATGAGTAGCGATTAACTGGCCCATTAACTGATTAATCAGATGAATTCTTGAACAATGGCAAAATAAAGCGCAAGTATAGGTCTGAGCTCGGCTCGGCTCATTCACGAAACATGATGTGCAAGTGGGCGGGGCATGCGAGGCGGGTGGTGAAGGAGGAGGAGCGCGCTTGTGCCACTCCTCTTCTCAAGTTCCCAATGTCATGTGGTAGAGCAACCCTTATAAAGGGGCCTCAACTCTCCTCAACTTGTGAGGTGGTACTAAACTTTCCACCACCTGTCATATACCTACATGGGCCTTAGAGATTAACATGAATCATTGTTCATATGGGTCTGAAGCCCCTCTATGATTCAACAACCCCCCACTTGATCTCGAGGCACATTAGGTTGTCCTTTGTTCCAAATTGACCTGGGCATTCTCCGGGTCGGGCTTCACAAAGCCCGACGAACAAAATCCCAAGCCCGGGCCCGGCACGGCCCGCGGCCCGAAAAAATGGCTACTTTACCTATTAAAAATAATGAAATACCTAATTTCAGGGCTATATAATACTACACTATACCTATTTTTTCATAAAATACATCAATAAATATGTTTCATCGGGATTTTCCCGGGCTTTGGGCTAGGCCATCGGCAGGAAATTGAGGCCCGAGTCCAGCCTGGACGACGGGCTTCGGGCCGGGCTTCTTGGGCCGGGTTGCCCATGCCCAGGTTTAGTTCCAAACAATGTTCTGATATATCAGAATTTCTAGCGGAGACTGTTAAGTTGAACATCCACTTATAAAAAAGAATTAGCTTCTTCACAACTGAATAATGGATATGCCTTGAATTGTCAATTTGACGTGCAAAAGTTTCGTCAATTGTCAGCTGGTACTTGGCTGCTGAAGGCTAAATCCCATGGGCGGAGCTTACTATACTAGTGCAGGCGACTGTTATACAAACAATTTTTTTGTCCCTTTTCCACGATCGAGTTTTAAACTGTCGCCTTGCCTCTGCG
>NC_041392.1:177708359-177717291 GCF_002162155.2 Triticum dicoccoides
AAACACACGGGGCAAAAAGAGCTCGTGTGCGACCAGACGGCCATCACAGACAATTATACAAGCCCAATTGTTTCCGTTCGTATGTACATCCCACACAATGAATCTAAGACAAACGCTCCATTCATGTATACATCCCACATAGTGAATCCCACACAATTGTTTTCGTTTGTACGTACATCACACACAATTTTGCCCATCACATCGTGTGTGATAGTGTTGCCATTGCAGACGATATTAATAATTTTATTGTTTGTGTTATTGAATGCATCACGTACGGTGCCTAGAAGAAACTGTGTGACATAGGCTATCCATCACACACAATTTATGTGGAAAACATTTGTGTAAGATAGCCTAATGCAAACACTTGTTCAGAGCAAGTAGTGTGTGATTGTTCATTGATCCAACACGTTTACTTCCTAAAAACTGTGTGGGTTGTCTGAGGTCATTACCCATGGTATTGTCTCAATAACCATTTGCAATAGAAAAACCCAATAAACAGGCTAATTAACCTATTATTTTTAATCTATTTAGTAATCAAATTGACATTTCATATTAAACACACAATATATTTAATTTTTGTATTACGAAACCAAGATTTCATAATAAAAACACATTAGAGTACAAATCATATAGCTTCAACCCTCAGTTACACCATATAGGCATATAGCTAGCTACCCCATTACAGAACAACACCAAGTTTCACATGCAACATCTAAAACCTCTGAAAATTAGCATTATAGACGATAGAAAGACAGACGAATCTCATCTAGAAAACTGCTGAAGCGGAAGACAGATATTGAGCCTTTAATAATGTTGAAGGTCCTTGCAACTTTAGGTCAGTGCCTGTGGATGATTGACCACCCATCCTTCATCCTCTTGAGGAAGACTTCAATATTGTACCGTAGGTGTTGTATGAACGCCTTCCTCGCCTCTTGACCATACAGGTGGTTTGAGAGGTAATTATCAGTGAACTGCTTTGGAAAGGCCTGGAAAATAAGATATGCATAAATAACTTCTCTAAATTTTGAAATGACGCAAAGGAATAAAAAAAATAAGGTATAAGAGTTAGTACCATCCTGTAGTTCGCTGATGTTTTCTTCATTGTGTAAACAAATATTTTGTTGTTTTTGGTTTCTAGTTTCTTTAGCCTAACAATCTTTCCGAGTTTCTTGACTTGACTGATATTCATGGACATCTCATTTCCCCATATGCAAAATAGGTCAAATAGTGGGTCAAAACCTCTGACAGCAGGACCTACATGTGCAAGACCAAATTGTTAAAAACCTAAATATTAGAATGGTTCCTGCAATTGCACAATAATGTGCTATTAGACAAAGGACCCATATACAAACCTCCATGGTAAACCTCAGTGCCTCCTATTGTTTCCGTGCAACACATATAAGATAGTTATTGATCAGGTTAAGTGAGGGTTGGCATACTATCAGGAAAATATGTTGATGAAAGATAAACACATTGTAGTTTTGACAGATTAATTTGAGCCACATGGAAAAGCCATTTTCCCAAACCAAGCATGCTTAAAAACTAGGAAGTATAGCAACTGTATATGTTTCTCATGTACTAGTACATCCAAATTCAATTTATTTATCAAATGCATAACAATACAAAATTGTACCCATAATAATTGAACATCGCATTGCAAAATTGAACCAAACAGTTAAATAAACACCACAATGAACCAAATAGTTAACTGAGCACCACATTCACAATAGAAGATACTAGAAGATCAGACAGTTAACCAAACCAAGAATGCTTAACAACTTGAAAATATAACAATTGTATTTGTTTCTCATGTATTTTGTACAACCAAATTCGATTTATTTCTCACATGCAAGACAATACAAAATTGCACCCACAAGAATTAAACATCACATTGCAGAATTGAACCAATCAGTTAACTGAACATGACAATAAATTAACCAAACAGTTAATTGAGCACCACATTGCATAATATATAGAACATATATACTAGAGGATCAGATTGCATAGTAATAATACTAGGACAATTCGCTGGAATTTGTAAAAGAAAGGCATGAGCAACACATGCAACTGGTAAACCGAACATGCTTAACTGGCGTAGCTAGCTACCTGAACATAAGTATATATGTTGTTCTTCTGTAGATAGAGCAAATCACATCGCACACGAACTAAACTAGGGAACCCGTCGATGATGATTTTATCAATCGCTGACAATTGTATACCAGCAAGCGTTTGCCCACAACACACACGACTTATTAGCAGGAATCATGTGTATTATTATCAGTCTTCCCGCACATTTATAATTATTGATTTGTTTGCCGTGTATCGCACATATCTTATTAAGCCAAATCGTTTGTGTTTGTTTTGGTTCATTGCAAACAGTTCATCCGAGTGAACTGTATGCCGTCTATTGCACACACCTTGATCTGACTGACCGTTTCTGTTGTGTTAGCTAACCGCAAACGGTTCATCCGAGTGAACTGTATACCATATATTGCACACACCTTGATCTGTCTGACCATTTTTGTTGTTCTGGCTAATTGCAAACAATTCGTATGGATCAACTGTATGCCACGTATCGTACACGCAACTCTAGTCTGAATCGTGCTTGATGTCTCCGCACCATCGCACATAGTTCGTCTAATTGGCGGCAGTTTTATTATGGTATCGTTTGCGATTCATGCATCACACACAGTTTCGTCGATTGGTCTCCGATACATGTGTCACATTTGGACCATCCCGCAGTAGTGTTAGTCATACTCCTGACCTGTTCATGAGCTTCCTAGAGATTACACTATCTCATAGACTGTGACCAGCAATCGTGCTCACATAGGCGTGTTCCTTCAAAGATAGCTCTGTAGGATAGCGTCTTGCTTACGCATGCTTTGGAACACATCAATACATGCCAGCCTACCTTACATATTACAAGAGTATTGCATCTCCAACATAGTGGGTTAGTAAGGATACTGTCCACAGTTGACCACTGGCTTGTTTCCCCAGGCCCTAATTCACAGGATCTCCGATCACATAGGTTATGTTATGTTGGAAATATGCCCTAGAGGCAATAATATTGTATTATTATATTTTCATGTTCATAATTAAGAGTTTATATCTCAGACTATAGCTGCTATGATCCTCAAATATGTGAGTCAGTGGAAAACTCATGTGCACGTGTGGAATGATAAACGGTAAAGAATAGGTTCCTAGTCTTGCCTCTAAGATTGGCTCAAGTGTTGTTGGTGATCATGTTTTCCGGATCTTAGGATATCGTTAAGTGTAATGATAGTCCTTAAACAACATTGAGAGTATGACATTAGAAGAACGGTCATATTGAATCGACCCAAACTTGTCTATTATACTTTGAGATAATATCGACTGAAATCTTTTGTTATAACACAGAATGTTAACATGTGTTTTTAGTTCCTCAGACCATGAGAGTATCGTAGTCACTTCCTACCGTACGATGGACTTTGGGGTTGCTCAAACGTCATCTGTAACACGGTGATTATAACTGACAGAGCAGATTCCAGTCAGATCCCTCGGTAGGGGTCCAAGCGCAGCTGGAAGTCATGGATCAGAGGTCACACGAGGGGTCTATCCAGGTTCGGGCCTCCGAAGAGTAATACCCTACGTCCTGCTAGTTTTGGTTATTCATAATGGAGGGGTTACAATGGTGTATGATGTTGCTACTGAGAGTTCTCCTATTTGAGGATAGATGGATCAAGGGGAACCCTAGACCTCCCTTTATACAGACATGAGAGGTCTATGGCTTACATGTTAGATGTGATCTAGGGCGCCGCCTCCCTCTAGTCTTGGGCATCAAGAAGGTCCTCTGTCCTTCTAGGGTTAGCATCACGCCGGGCCTGTTGGGCCCCCTTGTAGTTAACGAGGCCAGGTTCCTTGGTGTTGGGCGCCCCTAGTACATGACCACTTCTGTAGCCCCCGAGCGTCGTAGAGGTCACAGTGAGGGTTGTGAGGCCTCTAGCAGGCACCTATAATCACATGAACACCATGAAAGCCAGTTGCTAAGAAAAAGGTAGAACCATAAATACTATCCGAAATAGTGGAGGGTGCTTGGTAATATTCCATTCCTTGAAAGCCAGTGGATACTAGAGCCAGTGAAACGGTTGCTACTAAAGTGTAAACTGCTCGTTTTTCCTTCCCCGCGAGTATAGCATGATGAGCCCAAGTTACGGCAGCTCCGGATGAAGGGATAATAGGGGTATTAAGAAGAGGGATTTCCCAAGGATCTAAAACCCCAATCCCTTTTGGGGGCCAAATACCTCCGATATCTACCGTAGGTGCCAAAGAAGAATGAGAAGAAGCCCAAAAAAAGCAAAAAGGAACATAACCTCCGAGACTATGAAGCGAGTCATCTTCCTGGAGCATGACTGCGATGTCGTCATTTGAGCGGTTTGAAGGAGATCAGATGCCCACTTCTTGGGGCCACCGCCTGGTCAATGCGGTCGCAGCCGCCAGGCCTGCTCCCTCACTTTGGTTTGACAGGTAGAGGGGGATACCATTCTTTATCTGATGTCAGCGGTGGAGAACGGGCTGATGCACGTCTTGATGTGGTAACTTGGCCTTAATTCCCGCGCCTGTAGGGCGCGGATGGGAACCGCCCATAGGTCATGGATACGTGGTGCACATAGATGCCTTGATTCCCGGCTTGTCGTGAGGGGCATGAGAGCAGTGGGGTTTCGAGATGTCATTTCACCTTCGTCGGCTGCTTCGCGCCTCTGTTCCCTGCTCTTCTTCTTCCTCGTGCCTCTACTCTATCGTCATAGTGATGTCATCATCTTTGGGCCTGCCACTTCCAAGAAATGAGGGATGGGTCAGTCAAGTTCCACGACCGTGCGGGCAGCATGTGGGTGACCCGTGATGCAGAGAAGAAGCGGAAGGTGGAGGGTTCCGGTGACGCCGTCGATGCGCAACCTAGCACCGAAGTCTTCGTCAGCCGGTGGACTTGCTTCGTCGTCTCCAATGGGAAAGTGATACATCTCCGTCGTATCTACTTTTCCAAACACTTTTGCTCTTGTTTTGGACTCTCATTTGCATGATTTAAATGAAACTAACTAACCCGGACTGACGCTGTTTTCAGCAGAACTACCATGGTGTTGTTTTTGTGCAGAAATAGAAGTTCTCAGAATTGGACGAATTTTTTTGGAGATTTTTTATGAAATAAATAAAAAATACTAGAGCAAAGACCCACTGGGGGGGGGGCACCTGCTGCCCACGAGGCTCCGCTGACCCTAATCTCAACACTATAAATTCCTATTTCCCGAGTAAAAAAATAAAGGAGGAAGTTTCATCACGTTTTATGATACAGAGCTATCACCACCTCCTATTCTTTATCGGGAGGCCAGATCTAGATCCGTTCGGGGCTTCGGAGAGGGGGATTCATCGCCATCATCATCATCAACCATCCTCCATCACCAATTCCATGATGCTCACCACCGGGAGTGAGTAATTCCTTTGTAGGCTTGCTGGACAGTGATGTGTTGGATGAGATTTATCATGTAATTAAGTTAGTTTTGTTAGGGATTGATCCCTAGTATCCACTATGTTCTGAGATTGATGTTGCTATGACTTTGCTATGCTTAATGCTTGCCACTAGGGCCCGAGTGCCATGATTTCAGATCTGAACCCTTTATGTTTTCATGAATATATTTGCGTTCTTGATCCTTTCTTGCAAGTTATATACACCTATTACGTGTTATGTTCTGCATACCCCAAGGTGACAATAATTGGGATTCTTTCCAGTGATTACCATAGTTTGAGGAGTTCATGTATTCACTATGTGTTAATGCTTTGTTTCGGTTCTCTATTAAAAGGAGGATTTAATATCCCTTAGTTTCCTTATGGACCCCGCTTCCACGGGAGGGTAGGACAGAAGATTTCATGCAAGTTCTTACCGCAACTACGTATGACTATATACGGAATACTGATACGTCCATTTTGCATCATGCTTTTATATTGATATTTACTACATTATGAGCTGTTATTACACATTATATCACAATACTTATGTCTTTTCTTTCTTATTTCACAAGGTTTACATGAAGAGGGAGAATGCCGACAGCTGGAATTTTGGACTAGAAAAGGAGTAAATCTGAGAGACCTATTCTGCACAACTCCAAAAGTCCTAAAAATTACGGAGAATTATTTTGAAATATATAAAAAATATTGGACGAAGAAAGCACCAGCGGAGACCCACCAGGCATCCACAAGGGTGGGGGGCACGCCCTACCCCCCGGGCGCGCCCCTGCCTTGTGGGCCACCTGGCAGGCCCCCGGTGCTCATCTTCTTCTATATGGTGTGTTTTGACCTGGAAAAAAAATCAAGAGGAAGCTTTCGGGATGAAGCGCCGTCGTCTCGAGGTGGAACTTGGGCAGAACCAATCTAGGGCTCCAGTGGAGCTATTCTGCCGGGGAAACTTCCCTCCGAGAGGGGGAAATCGAAGCCATCGTCATCACCAACGATCCTATCATCGAGAGGGGGTCAATCTCCATTGACATCTTCACCGGCACCATCTCCTCTCAAACCCTAGTTCATCTCTTGTATCCGATCTTTGTCTCAAAATCTCAGTTTGGTACCCGTGGGTTGCTAGTAGTGTTGATTACTCCTTGTAGTTGATGCTAGTTGGTTTATTCGGTGGAAGATCATATGTCCTGATCCTTAATGATAATTATCACTCCTCTGATTATGAACATGAATATGCTTTGTGAGTAGTTACGTTTGTTTCCGAGGACATGGGAGAAGTCTTGTTATAAGTAATCATGTGAATTTGGTATTCGTTCATATTTTGATGAGATGTATGTTGTCTCTCTTCTAATGGTGTTATGTGAACGTCGACTACATGACACTTCACCATGATTTGGGCCTAGGGGAAGGCATTGGGAAGTAATAAGTAGATGATGGGTTGCTAGAGTGGCAGAAGTTTAAACCCTAGTTTATGTGTTGCTTCGTAAGGGGCTGATTTGGATCCACATGTTTCATGCTATGGTTAGATTTATCTTAATTCTTCTTTCGTAGTTGCGGATGCTTGCGAGAGGGGTTAATCATAAGTGGGAGACTTATCCAACTAAGGACAACACCCAAGCACCGGTCGACCCACATATCAAATTATCAAAGTAACAAATGTGAATCATATGAGCATGATGAAAACTAGCTTGACAGTAATTCTCATGTGTCCTCGAGAGCGCTTTGCTTTATATAAGATTTCTTCCAGGCTTGTCCTTTGCTACAAAAAGGATCGAGCCACCTTGCTGCACCTTAGTTATTTTTGTTACTTGTTACCCATTACGAATTATCTTATCACACAACTATCTGTTACCGATAATTTCAGTGCTTGCAGAGAATACCTTGCTGAAAACTGCTTGTCATTTCCTTCTGCTCCTTGTTGGGTTCGACACTCTTACTTATCAAAAGGACTATGATAGACCCCCTATACTTGTGGGTCATCAAATACATGCCTACATTACATTGATGAATTGGAGCTAGTTCGGTGTCACACTAGGTTATAACTGTTACATGATGAATGTTATCCAACATAATTATCCATCACCGATCCAATGCCTACGAGCTTTTCACATATTGATCTTTGCTAAGTTACTACTGTTGCTGCTATTGTCACAATTGCTACAAAACTACCGCTACTGTTGTTACCGTTATTGTTGCTATCTTGGTCGAGTGACTTTAGACCTTCTGTACTCCGAGTGATTCTTCGTGTGGTTGAGTGACTCTATCTTGGTCGAGTGGAATTGGGGTATCCGAGTGGGATAGCTGGTCGAGTGGCTTGCACTCTTGTAACACCCTGGTAGTTAAGCTACAGTAAGCACACTCTAATGGTACCATGTCATCGCGATTAACTTTCTAAAACTTCACTTTGGTCCAAACTGATTCTAAATTCAAATTTAAAATAAATAAATTCAGAATACTTTTCGTCATACGGTAAAACAAAAATGTTCGCTGGGTTGCAAAATGCACTAACTAATTGTCATGAAGGAACCAATATTGTTTGAAATATTAATTTACTTCTAACCCATTTAAAATAGTGCCCAAAAGAACCCCATTAGTCTATTTTCATTTATATATAAAATTTAAATGAAATTATATTGTCTCAAAACCTTTTTATGGCAGTGCTGAAAATTGCAAAGTATTTATGTGGCACAACTCCTTGTTTTACAAATGACTTATTTTGGCTAAATATTTTGCAAAATAAAAAGAATTAAATAAATAAAGGAAAGAAGAGAAGTCAGATGGAGAGAGGGAGCCCGACGGCTGGGCCTCGGCCCAACTGGCCGGCCCGCCCCGGTCCACCTAACCCCTACTACCTCATAACCTAGTCCAACACGAATCCCCCACTCCTCCCGCACGAACCCCACTCCTCCCGACCGAGATCCCCACTCCTTCTCATTCTCCAGCGACGCCGAGCACCCTGCGCCTCGATCCCTTTGCCGCACCGGAGCCCCACCTCGCCGGCGCGCCCGCGCCCAAGGACCGCCGCCTCCGCCCTGCCGTCCTCACGCCACCGCCTCTCGGGAACTCATCCCATGGCCGTCACCACCCGGTTCTCCGCGTCCATATCGCGCCAAGCCGCCTCATCGCCAGAGATGGACGGATCCCAGAGGCACTATCGCGGATCCGGCCTCCCCCGAGCTCACGGACCTCCCCTGCCGCTCCGATGTGAGCTCCTCCCCCGAATCCCCCTTATCCCTCTCAATTCATTCGCCGCGGCCGCCTGCTCCCGTTGAGGCCGCCATGACCGGACCTCCGTGCTCACCCGCACGCTATGCTTGCGCCCGCGCCCATGGTCCCTCCCCTGCTTGTCGCGCCCTTGCGCTCGTGCCCGCATCCCATGCTCCAACCGCACCTGTTCCCCCACGCCAATGGCCGCCCTGCGTGCCCGCCCGCACGTCCCTGCCTGCGCCAG
>NC_041392.1:177717976-177817470 GCF_002162155.2 Triticum dicoccoides
GGCCGGCTGCGCCCTGTGCTCGCCCCCCCGCATGGTTGTGGCCCCGCCACGCCCGTCGTCGCCTGCGTCCGCTTCGGGCGGCACCTCTGTGCCCGCGCCCGTGCCTTGTTGCGGCCGGCTGCCGCTACCGTTGCTCTACCGCCGCCCGCTGCTGGGTGCAGCTCCAGCCGGCCGGCTCGCCATGCTCGCTGGCCGCATCCAGGTTCGCCCCGGGCGGCGCCCGGAACCAGGCCAGCCGACGCCCACGCCCCCACACGCCCGCCTGACCATGCCCGTTAGCCCGGTTCGCCAAATGGGCCTATGACAACGGGCCCCACGGGCCTCTTCTAAAAAATGTAAATGTAAAAAAACTTTTCTTAAAATATATATAATTAATTAATTAACTTAATTAAAATGGTTTAATTAAACTAATTACTTAGTTAGCCTAACTAAATCATAATTAGCTAAATGTGAGTATGACAAGAGGGCCCCACCCCCTGTTGACCAGTCAAACTTTGACTGGTCAACTGGGACCCCCTGGACCCATATGTCACCCTCTGGTCTTTGTGTACACAGATCTGGGTGCACATAGCATTTTAACTTTTTAATTTCGAATTAATACTCATTCCAGTATATCGATAAAACTTTAGGAATTCATAGAAAATCAACCGTAACTCGGATGAAAAAGTTTTCTACATGAAAGTTACTCAGAACGACGAGGCGAATCCGGATACGCAGCCCGTTCGTCCATCACACATTCCTAGCATAGCAAACACACAACTTTTCCCCTCCGGTTCATCTGTCCGAAAACGCGAAACTTCGGGGATACTTTCCCGGATGTTTCCCTCTTTGCCGGTATCACCTAGTACTGTGTTAGGTCACCCCTAGCACCGCGTATTGCCATGTTATGCATTGTGATGCTTTGATTGCTCTATCATTTATTGTGTTCCTCTCCATTACTTCTTTCCGGTAAACCCCGAGACCGCTGTTGGTACCCCTGTGTTCGACTACATCGACGACGACCCCTTCTTCTTGCCAGAGCAACCAGGCAAGCCCCCCCCTGATCACCAGATATCGCCTACTCTTCTCTATACTGCTTGCATTAGAGTAGTGTAGCATGTTACTGCTTTCCGTTAATCCTATCCTGATGCATAGCCTATCATTGTTGCTACAGTCATTGGTACCTTACCTGCAATCCTAAATGCTCAGTATAGGATGCTAGTTTATCATCAGTGGACCTACATTCTTGTCCGTCTGCCATGCTATACTATCGGGCCGTGATCACTTGGGAGGTGATCACGGGTTTATACTTATATACATAATATATGATACTTGTGGTGACTAAAGTCGGGTCGGCTTGTAGAGTACCCGCGAGTGATTCACGGATTGGGTCCAAAAGGACGTTTGTCCGGACGACCCTTTGAGTGAACCTTTGTGGCGGAGCGATAGGGTAGGTTGAGACCGCCTAGGAGAGAGGTGGGTCTGGCCCTGGTCGGCGTCTGTGGTTATTTTAAAATAACCCGCTTAACGAGATCTGGGTATTTGATCTGAGTCTGGCTACTGGCCTATACGCACTACCCAACTACGCGGGAACAATTATGGGCACTCGACGTCGTGGTATCAGCCGAAGCCTTCTTGACGTCAGTGACTGAGCGGCGCGCGCCGGGTTGGACTGGAACGCCTGCTCTTGTATAAGGGAGGCTAGGTCTGCTCACCGTTCGTGTTCGCAACGTGCAGGTGTGCAATGGGCGATGGGCCCAGACCCCTGCGCCATAGGATTTAGACCGGCGTGCTGACCTCTCTGTTGTGCCTAGGTAGGGCTGCGACGTCTTGATCTTTCGAGGCCGGGCATGACCCAGGGAAGTGTGTCCGGCCAAAGGGGATTGAGTGTGTTGGGAAATGTGGTGCACCCCTGCAGGAAAGTTAATCTATTCGAATAGCCGTGATCTTCGGTAACATGATGACTTGGAGTTGTACCTTGACCTTATGACAACTAGAACCGGATACTTAATAAAACACACCCTTCCAAGTGCCAGATACAACCGGTGATCGCTCTCTCACAGGGCGACGAGGGGAGGATCATCGGTTAGGATTATACTATGCGTTGCTACTTGGTGAACTTACCATCTACTCTCTTCTACTGCTGCAAGATGGAGGTTACCAGAAGCGTAGTTTTCGATAGGACTAGCTATCCCCCTCTTATTCTGGCATTCTGCAGTTCAGTCCACATATGTTACCCCTTTTCCATTTGATACCAATGCATACATATGTAATGTAGCTTCTTGCTTGCGAGTATTTTGGATGAGTACTCACGGTTGCTTTGCTCCCCCCTTTCCCCCCTTTCCTATACCCGATTGCTGCGACCAGACGTTAGAGTCCAGGAGCCAGACGCCACTGTCGATGACGACTGCTACTACTCAGGAGGTGCCTACTACTACGTGCAGGCCGCTGACGACGACCAGGAGTAGATTAGGAGGATCCCAGGCAGGAGGCCTGCGCCTCTTTCGATCTGTATCCCAGTTTGTGCTAGCCTTCTTAAGGCAATCTTGTTTAACTTATGTCTATACTCAGATATTATTTGCTTCCGCTGACTCTTGTAATTTCGAGCTTATGTATTCGAGCCCTCGAGGCCCCTGGCTTGTAATATAAAGTTTGTATTATTTTAATTTGTGTCTAGAGTTGTGTTGTGATATCTTCCCGTGAGTCCTTGATCTTGATCATACACCTTTGCATGTATGATTAGTGTACGGTCAAACACAGGGCGTCACAACTCTAACTTGGTTTCAGTCGGTATCTTCTATTGTACTTCAAATGACTTTGACTCTAGGGCAGTGTCCTTGGGTAGGGCGTCTAGGTCAGGCCTATGACCCTACCCTAAGTACATGGCATCGTCACCGAGTCCCTCAGTGCCTTTTCTTTTGGCTTTCGATTTTCAAACTTTCATATTTTTTGAATAAAAAGTCCAAATCAAGTTATGTTTTCGTATTCGTGTTCCTTGTGTCGAGGGTTTTCAAAGGTCCACTTTAAATATATATTGACGAACTCTAAAAATAAATGTTAAGTTTCAACTCTTGAAACCAACTGATAAGATCATGATTTTTTTTGCCTATGACCAACAAAAAATGCTATAAAATTAATCTATGAGACTTGGTAAGAGTGAGCGAGAAAATCGTAAGTTTCAGATAAAAAATTATAAGTTTCAATGATTGAGACTTAGATCTTATTATGCCTTCATGCGGCATTCAACTATTTCACGAATTGCGAGGCAATTGAATGAGCTTGATCGGTGCAACACCGTGTGCCCCTCGGCCCAAGGTGTCATCCCCTTTACGAAAATTAGGACGACTGAAGTTTCATGGTTAATACAAGATTGATGATTATACTTGTTAGAATAAATTTGAGGCGCACAGTCGATCTATCGAGAACCAAGCAATCCAACGAGTATGACACCAAGATTTGTTAACGAGATTCATCGATATGGCTATATCCCCGGGGCCTGACTATCCCGGCGCTCCTTCCCATGACACCGCTATAATACCGCACCCCGGCCGTCGGGCGCCGGCACACGCCGTCGGCTCCCCCGCATGCCCGTGCTATTATGTTGACATAGATGAGATCATGTGTCTACCCTCGCTATATATGAGAGGCCTAGGATACAAGAGTCCTACTTGAACACGACTCTGTATCCTATCGACACACCGTACGACTCCAAGTCCAAGTATAACCTAACTTGTACAATAATATTCGACACAATTCTAACAATACATTACATATCCAAACTCAGCTGCCCAAGACTATGACTGGTACCGGCAAGGCACTTGCACTAATCCAAAGAATATGGCAAACTCCGAACACGGTTAGACATCAGAAGTGTTCGCGCTCTGCATAGACAAAAAACAGAAACACACGATCGAGAGAGCAAGATGAGACCCCAGCAGGAAAAGAAACAAGGATCCTTTCTAACCATCGATCACACTCACGCATCCTTTCCCGAAAATTCAACAAGGATGCATTTGGTTACCTGCATTTTTTGCCCATTTGCATACTTATTTTAGTTGGACCTGGTCGAGCATATACAGGCAAAAGACCATTATTTGCAAGTTGATTGGTTCTCTGCATCTTCTCTCCATGCATCGTAGCAACGCCTCTATGAATTGTGTTGGTTGCTCGTATTGGTTGTGCTTATACTAGTGCACGTTGTTTGGTTGCATACACTGGGCATGATTAAGAATTAACAGCTACACATAACACACAATGTTACACTAGAGTGCCTCAACGACAGTGTTGGGCTGAGGCCGCGGTTCCGTGTCCGACACAACGACCATAGAGTCGCGGGCGAGCGATCCCATCGACGACGCGGTGAACTAGCTAGTTCTTAGCGTCGTCGCCGCAGAGGATGATGGAGAAAAAATTGTAGTGTGTGCGCCATGACGGCGTCAGTATAGTAGGACGCGGAGGAGGAGGCCGAAAAGAACGACGATGGCAACGGTGCCAGCGTAGTAGGACACGAGCAAGGAGGCCGAGAGGAACGACACCGACCATGGCTTCCGTGTACGAGGACATGGGAGAGGAGACTGCGAGGAACAATGATCGTGCGAGTGTAGTAGGACATGGACGAGGAGGTTGAGAGGAACGGTGGAGCTAATGCAACAACACACGGGAGAGAACGACGATGGCGACAACGGTAGTGTAGTAGGACGCGAGCGAGGAGGCCTAGAGGAACGACGTGGGTGATGGCTTTAGTGTAGCAGGGCATGCGAGAGAATGCAGAGAGAAATCACGACCGCGTGAGTGTAGTAGGACATGAGAGAGGAGGTTGAGAGGAACGATGCCGGCGGTGACGCTAGTGCAATAGCACGCAAGAGAGGAGACCGAGAGGAGCGATGCCGGCGGTGATGCTGTTGTAGCAGGACACGAGAGGGGAGGCCAAGATTAAGAAACGTCGGTAACACAAATCACACATATGCGTATATACTTTTCACGAGAAAGAAGTTAGATCTACTCACCTACGATTATCGAAACAAAAAATGTGTGAACGGAAGTCGTGTGAAATTATAAGATAAAGCTATCGGTCAAAGGAAATTTCAAACGGTTGACCATGTGCGACGAATTTGACAAAATTCATCCAAAATAGCTTCAAATATTAAGACGAAATTGAATATTTACTGTCGATGAAACTATGAACCAATCGGAAAAATGAAACCATAACATCGATATGCATTGTTGTGTAGATTATAAGGGATTAAGAAGTGAATGAGGTTAAGTTTTAAACCAACAACCACGTGCAGACTCAAGTACACATGTGCATGAGAACGAAGAAGGCTGCATCCATCAAGCCACCCATTTGCGCTCTCCTGCATTGCACGGGCTTGGCGAAATTTCAATTTAAGCATTTTAAGGATGCAAGTTCAGAGGTGTTTTGAAGTTCATGCTATGCAGCCCAACAATGAATACGGACAACCAGACAAATCAAATGTTTTCCACGTGAGCCTTGCTGGGTATACACGGGCTACCAAACGCATCCCTGATTATCCCAGCCTTGCCCTTTCATTTTGACGGGGAGGATCCTGGCCTCGATCCCACATTATCCACTGCACGTACAAGCACAAGCTCGATCGACCAGCCGGCTGCCTGCCTTCTGAGCCCTCTTGTCACCATCCGTTTGACATCTCCTTGGAGCTGAACATTAATTCCATGGCTCTCTCTCTCTCTCTCGCCCCAGAACTCACACTCCTGCCTCTTCCTTTCATTCTCCAAAAGCAAAAGGACGCCCTCCCTTGTCTGGATCCGAAGACGAGACGAGCATGTGACTATGCAAGATGTGAGCGAGCAAGGGGTGCAAAAGATAAGTATACGTGCACGTTCCCCCCTCTTCTCCAACAGTAGGATGCATGATCGGTCCATCAGTCACTGCCTGCCTCTCCCTGTCGAATGGCATCTCTTGCCTTTGTCGCTTGTTCTTTGATACCCAACGGATTCGGCCAGTCATGCCTGGGCCACACCCCAAAATTTGGACCCAGTGCGACCCATATTTTTTTTCCATTAATCCCTGTAGTACCATAGATTTCTCGAAGAATTATATCACCCCAAAAGAAAATTCTTGGGTTCTTTTACTCTTTTAGCCACATTGTGTGAGCATTTCTTGATATGAAATCTTCAATTAGATTTCATGAGCAACCATCTCTGGAGCATCATTTTCAATTGATATACTAGCCAACCCACTAAGTCTTTCTTGTGTCATTGTCAAACGTAGATATGACAAGTAGTTTTAATTTAGAAAAACTTGTCTCTGGCTGATGCAAGCGAATAGTTACTAAGATTAGGTACACAATATATAGAAGCATTGGGCATTTGAGAAATTTCAATATATCAATTTGCCCCATGCCATCCATTGAGATGAAATTTTTAAGTGGCTCAACTCAACATATAACACACTAACCATGCATCAATATCAAAGTGTTCGCCACTCTTCAGTGCAGCCTCAAGATAACTACAAGATTAATTTAAGCTCATACTGTATTCGTTCCAAAATTTAAGAGTATTAGGTTTTGTAAGTCCAGCTTCCTTAGCTTTGATGAAGTTTATAGAGAGAAAAATCAGTATTTACAACACTAAACCAGTATCATTAGATTCATTATAGAATAGTTTTTATATTTTATTTAATTGGATTGTAGACGTTAATACTTTTTTATAAAAACTTGGTCAAACACAGAAAGGTTTGACTTTTGGAAAAAAAATACACATTATAGTTTAGTGTACCATAAGCAAAAAAAAGTTCTTTTGATAGGTTTATATAGTTCAAATCTCCTTTGAGTGAAGCGGTACCCCGATCATCATATCATCTGGGTTTTCCATCAAACCTTTTCTTTCTTAACTTTACCGCAAGTTCTGGCCATATCATAAAGTGTCAAATTAAGACTATGAAAACCACGTGGTGTATAAAAAGCTCGAGGATTTATATACAAAAGTCTATTTTGAACCCTCTGATCCATACATTTATTATTCGAACTATTATCCTCTCCCATCATCAATGTCCATATCAAGATTCTTGAGTACTTCAGAACATCAGAAGGCCCTTGGCCGATTATAATTTACATTCAAAAATCCAAAATAGGATTATTCGATAGAAACAAAAGTGAAAGATGCATTACCAAAACATATAACCAAAGACATTTCCTCTTGGTGGATCGCATCAGGGGTACAATTTTCTAGAACAGCGCTAGGGCACAGTAAGTATCACGGAGAGCAGTTTTAACATGGTTTTTCTGAGTTTTTCTTAATCCCTCTTTTCACATGAGAGGTAAGAGTATAGGTCCGAGTCGTTGATCTCATTAAGTATCGGGTCTAAGTAATACTCTTACCTTCTTATCTTTCATGTGAAAATAGGAGGTAGGAAGGGCCATGTTAAAATTAGCCACGGAGAAATACTTTGCTTTTAGTATTATTTTTAATGATCTCAGACTTAATTGCAGAAGCAAGAAAATGTATTACCTCATTTTGGATCTCATGGCCAAGGTCACGAACATTAGTTTCACTGTTTTCCATGCATCGAACATGCTCGTTAATAATCGATTCAAATCCAGCCAACATTTCAAGTTTTCAACCAAGCCTAAGCAATTTCCATCAATGGACACAATGTCGAGTTAGCGCCACAAAATGCTAGATTGCGTCTCACAACAAAATTTCAGTAAGCCGCCTGAAAATATAGTTTGGTAAGTCGATTTTCTCAGCCATTAGATTAAAGATTCAAGGTCCGGCCTTCTTTCTTCTACCTCCAGCTTTCTTCCTTCTTCAACCATTCCACCTTCCTCAAAATCGACTTACCCAAATTGCAAATTCAATCAACTTACATATAGTTGTTGTTGATAGGAACCGGGTCCCTACCAAGACGAGCTCTCAGGTTATAGGGGTGGAAGGAAGGTTGGCGTGGAGGAAGGCGAAGCCGCCGGCGCTCGGGCCGTCGTCGCGCGTGCGAGAGGGAGAGAGGGTGCAGGGAGCGGCGGCTAGGGTTAGGTCCCCGGCTCCCTTCAGGAAGCCGAGAAAATATGATTGCTTTTGCTTAATCTCAAAACGGGTCCATACATGAGTTTATATAATCCTCCTAATAAGATAATTGGGCTAAGCCACTAACACGATAAGATAACTTGGGTTGGGCCCCTAACTGCCTGCGCCATGAGGCCTCCTCTGGCTATAGTGTATGTCGGTCATAATATCTCTCCCTGCTTGCGCAAACAGCTCGTCCTCGAGCTGAAAGTCAGGAAAATGCTTGCAGAAATCGTCGAGGTGCTCCCAAGTGGCCTCCTCCTCCTCCGGAAGTCCCTGCCACTGAATCAACAAGCACCACGCACCCCGGCTCTGCTGGGCCTTCAAAACCTTCGCTGGACTGGGAAGTAGACGGCCCTCGGAGGTCGGAGGAAGATCCAGCGTGGCCGCCGGTGGCTAGCCCACATGGAAAACATCGAGGATGCGAGCGCCCGGAGGTAGCTGAAGGCGGTAGGCGACGTTGCCGATGCGCTCCAACACCGGAAACGACCCCGCATAGCGGGAACCCAGCTTGCGCTTTGCGCGTGGGTCCAGTGACTACGTAGAGCGGTGAAGTAGGCGCAGCCACACCCAGTCGCCCACCGCTAACTCCGCCTCGCGGTGGTGGGCGTCGTAGTACTTCTTGGACAGATGCTGGGCCTGGAGGAGACGCTGGCGCACCTCAGCAAGGATCTCATGCCTGCCGCGAAGAAGCTTGGCCGCCGCCTCGGTCCGGGCCGCCTCAGGCTGGAGTGGAAAGATGGGTGGCGGAGGACGACCGTAGACCACCTCAAAGGGCGTGGCACACAGGGCGGAGTGGTAGGAGGTGCTGTAGCAGTACTTCGCCCAAGAGAGCCAGTCGACCCATGCACGTGGGCGATCACCTGTAACACAACGTAAGTGTGACACCCGGATAATTAGGCTACAGAAAAACTCTGCTAATGATGCCACGTCACCTCCGTTAATGTTGCTAATCCCTCATTAGTTCAAAAACCGATTCAAAATTCAAATTCCAAATATGGCATACAACAAAAGTTTTCAAATAATAAAACAAAAATGTTCGGTTTGTGCCAAATAATTCATAAGTAATATTGGTGGATAAACCAAGTCTTTATAAAAAGTTTAAATGCACTTAACTAAATAAAACAGTAGCAAAACAATTATTTGAATGCTTTTTAAATTAATAAACAAATGTTAAACTAGTTTATGTAGTCACCAAACTTTTTAAGGCCGTGGGTTATTCAGTGACATTAATTTAGGAGCTATTGTCATATTTTACAAAACTAAAGAAATTAAAAGTAAAATAAAATAGAAAGGAAAAAATAAATAAAAGAAAATACAAAACAGAAACAAAAAATAAAATAAGAGGAGAACCCCCCCTCTGGGCCACGGCCCAGCTGGCCTCTGGGCCAATCAGTCCGACTAGGCCGGCCCACCCCGGCGCCCTACTAGGTCACCCTGACCCCCCCATCGAACCGAACCCTAACCGCACCCTCCCCACTACTCCCACTCGCCCCCACTCCCTCTCCCTCGCCCCCCGATCTGGATCGGAGAAAACGACGCCCTGACCCCATCACATCGGCGCCCCGCCCCTGCCGATGCCACCGACGCTCCTCGTCGCCGCCTCATCCCACCTCCACCTCGCCCTCGTCGCCGGATACGCCCCTGACCACTTTCCCTGATCCCGATCCCATGCCGTCGCCGGATCGCCTTGTCACCGTCGCCCGAGGACCTCGCCGGAGGCCACGACGCCGTACCTCCCCGCCGGCCTGCTTCCTCCTCCTCGCCGGCCTGCCTCCACTCCGCCCGCGCCGTCTCCGTCCTCCTCCTCACGCACCGTTGCCCCGTCCCTACGAATCCTGGTGAGGCCACGACCTCGTCCTTCCTTCTTCGCTGCCTCTGCTCGAGGCCGACCATGCGCACGCGCACCACCGTGTCGGCCACATCGTCGCCCTCCTTGTCGTTCTTGTCCGTGCCCCGCCACGAGGTGCAGTAGCTGCTGCTGTGCTGCGGCGGTGCGGCCACCACCACTGCAGCCCCCGCGCTCGCCCGCTCGTGCGTGGCCACGCCTGCTCGCGGAGCGCTCCCGCGTCCCTGTCTCCGCCGTTCCTCTCGCGCGCCCCGACTCCTCCTTCGCGCCCTCCCCGTGTGGTCGCGCACCCCGCCGCGGCCTCCTCCCCTTGTCGCTCGTGCTGTTTCCCCCTGCCCCGTTCGCCCACGATGGCGCCCCTGGCTGCGCTCGGCGCTCCCTGCCCCGGCGGCCTTGTTCTGCCTTGCAAGCGAGTGCTCGCTCGGGTGCGCCCACACCCGCTAGCGACCAAACTCGCCAAGGCCCCTAGGGCCAATGACATGTGGGGCCCAGCCCCAGAACGGTTTTTTATAAAAAGAAAATAATTGAAAATATTAATTAATTAATTAAAGAATTAATTAACTTAATTAATCCTGATTAAGTTAACCTAATCACTAATTAACTTAATTAAACCCTGATTAGCCTGTTCAGTCAATGACATGCGGGACCCACACGTCAGTTTGACCCAGTCAACCCCCTGTTGACCGCTGACATCATGCTGACGTCATGCTGACGTCAGCAAACACTATTCTGGATAATGTTGGTTTAAATTAATTAAATAAATTCTAAAAATGATTTAAAACTTTAGAAAATCATATAAAATAAACCATAGCTCACATGAAAATACTTTCTACATGAAAGTTGCTCAGAACGACGAGACAAATCCGGATACGCAGCCCGTTCGTCCGCCACACATCCCTAACCTATCGAACTCACAACTTTCCCCCTCCGGTTCCTCTGTCTGAAAACGCGAAACACCGGGAATACTTTCCCGGATGTTTCCCCCCTTCGCCGGTATCACCTACTACCGCGATTGGGCACACCTAGCATCACGCTTTGTCATGTCATGCATCGTCATGAATTTGTTTGCATTGTATTTATTGTTTCTCCCCCCTCTTCTCTCGCTAGACACCGAGACCGACGCCGCTGCTACCCAGTACGACTACGGTGTTGACGACCCCTCCTTCTCGGCTGAGCTTCCAGGCAAGCCCCTCCTTGATCACCAGATATCGCCTACTCTTCTCTATACTGCTTGCATTAGAGTAGTGTAGCATGTTACTGCTTACCGTTAATCCTATCCTGATGCATAGCCTATCATTGTTACTACAACTGTTGATACCTTACCTGCAATCCTACATGCCTAGTATAGGTTGCGAGTACTTCATCAGTGGCCCCACATTCTTGTTCGTCTGCCATGCTATACTATCGGGCCGTGATCACTCGGGAGGTGATCATGGATATATAACTACATATATACATACTATACAGGTGGTGACTAAAGTCGGGTCGGCTCGTTGAGTACCCGCAAGTGATACTGATGTGGGGGCTGAAGGGGTAGGTGGCTCCATCCAGGTAGTGGTGGGCCTGAGTTCCCGACGGCCCCCAACTGTTAGTTTGAGGTGGAACGATAGGGCAGGTTGAAACCACCTAGGAGAGAGGTTGGCCTGGCCCTAGTCGGCGTTCGCGGATACTTAACACGCTTAACGAGATTTTGGCATTTGATCTGAGTCTAGCTACTGGCCTATATGCACTAACCAACTACGCGGGAACAGTTATGGGCACTCGACGTCGTGGTATCAGCCGAAGCCTTCGTGACATCAGCGACTGAGCGGCGCGCGCCGAGTTGGACTGGAACGCCTGCTCTTGTATAAGGGAGGCTAGGTCTGCTCACCGCCCGCCCTCGCAACATGCAGGTGTGCAATGGGCGATGGGCCCAGACCCCTGCGCCATATGATTTAGACCAACGTGCTGACCTCTCTGTTGTGCCTAGGTAGGGCTGCGACGTCTTGATCTTCCGAGGCCGGGCATGACCCAGAAAAGTGGGTCCGGACAAAGGGGATCGAGCGTGTTGGGAAATGTGGTGCACCCCTGCAGGGAAGTTAAACTATTCGAATAGTTGTGATCTTCGGTAACAGGACGACTTGGAGTTGTACCTTGACCTTATGACAACTAGAACCGGATACTTAATAAAACACACCCTTCCAAGTGCCAGATACAACCCGGTGGTCGCTCTCTAACAGGGCGACGAGGAGAGGATTGCCGGGTAGGATTATGCTACACGATGCTACTTGGTGGACTTACCTTCTGCTCTCTTCTACATGCTGCAAGATAGAGGTGGCCAGAAGCATAGTCTTCGATAGGACTAGCTATCCCCCTCTTATTTCGGCATTCTGCAGTTTAGTCCACATATGATAGCCTTATTTCATTTGATACCAATGCATACATATGTAGTGTAGCTCCTTGCTTGCGAGTACTTTGGATGAGTACTCACGGTTGCTTTGCTCCCCCCTTTCCCCCTTCATATACCCGATTGCTGCGACTAGACGATGGAGTCCAGGAGCCAGACGCCACCGTTGACGACGACTCCTACTACAATGGAGGTGCCTACTACTACGTGCAGCCCGCTGACGATGACCAGGAGTAGTTAGGAGGTCCCAGGTAGGAGGCCTCGCCTTTTCGATCGTTGCTACTTTTGTGCTAGCCTTCTCAAGCCAAACTTGTTTAACTTATGTCTCTACTCAGATATTGTTGCTTCTGCTAACTCGTCTATGATCGAGCTCTTGTATTCGAGCGCTCGAGGCCCCTGGCTTGTAATATGATGCTTGTATGACTTATTTTATTTGTAGAGTTGTGTTGTGATATCTTCCCATGAGTCCCTAATCTTGATCGTACACGTTTGCGTGTATGATTAGTGTACGGTCAAATCGGGGGCGTCACAAGTTGGTATCAGAGCCGACTTCCTGTAGGAATCTCCCTTTCCAACTCCTTGGTCGAAGCCGAGTCTAGTCATTGAAAAACTTTTACTAACATGGCTGTGTGGCTTACGGGCCCACGTTGCCATTGGGTGGTACTAGGATCTTTTACTCCTCGACCTTTACTCTGGGACTCTGAACTCTCTTCTACTCGGGTTAAACAAATTTGCTAACTCTGACTCTAGGTTATCGTAATTACTTCCTTCCGAAGAGCCCCTTATTACAGATGATCGCCTGCTGCACCAGTAGATTCAAAAGATACTCTCCGATGTTATCCCGAGAGCTTGTGTTCATTGTGTTTCCAATTCCCTTCCACCGTCAAACCCTATAGATAACTACATGCACTTCCCATTCTTACCTTAGTCCCCAGTTGCTCTTGTTATTACAAGATACCCCGAAATACTCATTGTTGTTCCGATAATACTTCTGCCTACTGCCTTGCAGTTCCTTGTCACCTGGATACACCTATAAATTAATCCTCACACACACACACACACCGAGGATTTGTTTCTCCTCAGTTGTTCATGTGTTTCACCAAAGTCTTCGAAATACTATTTGAACTTCCGAAAATCCTTAGCAGCCTTTTGCTCTTGAAATTCTTGCTTGCATTATGGATAATCTCATAAGTCTCGTAATCATATTGGCATCCCTTGCCATTATCATTTTGAGTCCGTTGGTTCAAAATGTTGCGAATGCTCGCAATCCTCAATCAGATCCTAGAATTCATCCTTTCGGCTCAGACGTCATTTTAAACATGGGCTGAATCTCGACCAATCAAATTGTTGTCGATTTTACCCCTATGCTCACTCAACTTATCCATCCCTAATCAGAGCGTTTACTTCTGATCCTTTGATTTGGAAATCATAATTGCTTTACATGTGAGCTTTGAATTAGCCAGTTGCTTCTATACTCCAATGCATTTGCATTGTTTCTTCCTCTGGTTGTGCGCCGATACTCACATCAGCTTCGATATGGACCGTCGGATCCTTTGTTGAAATATCACCCGACAGTGTCCTTCGTATACAAAGACCTCGAGAAGTTTCTTCCCTGATACATAATGCCTTTGGTAAATCGTATCCTTTGTTTTGGCCAACCATGCTCTGCTCTTGAGTTGGTGATGTTTACTATGAAGTTTGTGGTATATGTTCCTAAGATGCCCCGATGGGTTGAACCAACGCCTTCCCTAATCTGTGTGAACCCGAAAGATTTCATGGGTCATACTTAGCTGGTATTGCACCAGGTAAAACTTTCAGCAATTAATGTCATTTTTGAAACATGAGAAGTGAATGAAAGGTTATGCATTGGAGAAGTGGGAGTCGACCTTGAACTTTGTGTTCATGCCCATGGACATGATGTATAACTTTTCATGGAAGCTACTCGTAAAAATAATTACCCCCTTGTTATAAGTTCATCTTGCATCCGTGGTTCGATCATTTATGATCGTGGTTTCCGACCATGTTCTCCTTTAAATACCATTTCTCGTGCAAGTTTAAGCACTTGTCTTCTGCAGAGTAATACCCCAGTCCAACCTCTATTATGATATGTCGTCGAGTATTACCCCCTGGTATCTCGAGATTATCATGGAACTGCATACTTCTTATGAGTTCTTCATCAAGTGCTACATTCTCACTGATTCCAATTTTTCACGGGCTCTGAGTTATTAAACACTCAAAGACACCGATAACTGACTCAAGTCGGCACCGGGATTAAACAAATCTTGGTAACCTTCATTACTTACGAGTTTGAACTCAATCACGTCATTCCTAGCCTGCTTGGCTATATCCTTGTCGTGCCGATTTTAACTGTGCTACCTGGTCCTTCTTCCCGAAGCAAAAAAAAAATCGATGGTGAGCTAATCTTACGTCGATCTTCCTCGTCATATCAATTGTTCTTGAACAACAAGCTTGATTTCGAGTTTGTGTCATGCCCATGGTTTCAAGAACTTTTCGCTTCATCATTAAGTTGACTTGATGTCATCGCCAATCGGTTACATCTTCTTGAAACCTCTCGACAAATGTGTCGTGATCATCATCAACATTCTGAGGTCTTCTAGGATATCAATTGAATTCGTGATGAGAAATACCATCCTTGCCCTCGATAATTTGTATTATCATCGACCACTTTATTGCCTTCCCACCAACACAAACTTGTTCGTGTTTTGTGTTATACCTTGAGTTCCTTGCTTTCCAGCAATTGTTCTTCTTACCTTGGAGTATTACCATCTTTTATGTCAAGAATGCAGTGAGAATTTCACCAAATCTCAAGAATTCTTGATATAGTAATACTTCTCGCCATCCCCGTTCTTATCTTGGTCCCCGTGTGGTTTCTAACCGGGGTACCAGCCATTTAACTATGATGTGTGAAGTCAAAACTTCTAGCAACCCTATTGCTTGTAAGTTAATGAATGATAGTTACATTCTTTGTGTATTGGATATCGAATCACCATTCTAACATTGATCGTACTACCTAAGCCCATATTTCGGGTGCACTTTTCAACCAATGATCGGTTGTGTATGCTTTCCTCGAGCATACATCATTATATCATTTGATCTGACAAATGTTATCCCCTTGTTCACATAATTGTCAGAATCCATCTTTTTAGTAATCTCGATGAGTTGTCGCCAACTCCATCAGCCACCTCTTCATCCTCTCCTTGGTTTAATGATGAACTCTTGTTTCGGAACTCGCTTCCATAGTTCAATTTCCCGAGAATCATACACTGTCATCTCGTCTATTTGTATTGCACCTTTTCATCTCAGGCATCCTGAGTCTGAGGTACCCTGACACCAATTAGATCTGAATCTCGGTCAGATATGATGGTTGGAACATATTTCCAAGAGTTATTACATTGGTCCTTATATATCGGTAAGGTGATGTCATGCCTATCACACCTGGCCGGAGGACTTGTTGTTATAGATTCCTTTTCAGCAAGGTTATCCCTTCTTCCATGAGGGAATTGTAAGACCTATTCTACAAATTATTCCTGATGGATCCTTTGAGTCTCCAAAGTCTGATCTTCACCTGTTGACCATGTCAATGCTATCTCGGAGCATGTCTATGGTATTCCGATTTTCAACAAGAACATTGAAGCTAATGCTAAATGTTTCTTGCTCAATTATCCGAACACCGTTGTATGGGTAATGTCATGAAAATTTTCTCCCCTTACCTAAAGGGTTTTCTACATTATATCATGTCATGGATATCATGCTCTGCTTATCATTGGGAAGGATATACCCCCGAAATATCTGATAATCATATTTTCCTTTCCATTATTTGGTTTAACCTTTCTGGTGATCATTATGGTCTAAGCAGTATTAATTCCCTTCTTATGTAAACCCCTCGGTGTACAATTCTGTCAGTAAGACCCTGTTACTTTTGTTGATGACATTCCGGTAACCACCGATGGACGAGAACTTTGCCTATTGGTCTGCCTTGTTCCAACGAGCAGGAAAATGGTTCTATTCGTCCCTCGCCCTTGGTACCAACGTTGTTGCCAACATAACTGACATGGTACTCTCTGACATGCCTTGCTATCATGACCGTGCAAGATGTCACTGCTCGTATTAAAAAAACCACATGGTGGGCCCATAACCCACAGTTCCACAGGATCGAAACCCGACTCTCCTGTACACCCCCCATTCCCAAAGTTATTCCTCGTCTGTGGCCTCGTATGTAATTCACGGGCCACCGTCCTAGTGATCTAATTCTGGTAACAGACGCAATATTCAATCTCGTTGCTTTGGGCCCCATTCGCATGTTGTTTCAGACATCAAACGATTGCCTATCCGTTTGAAACTTCTCATGGTACCTTCTTACTTTACTCTCGATATTTTCTTAAGTATCTAATTGAGAGTTACTTTCTACCACATTCCCTGAGTTATCTGCCAGATAGTCAACCTTGTAAGGTCCGTTCTTCCGAAGATACCCATTATCCTTTTCGTCAGTACGATGGAACCCCCGAAGAAAGGTTGATGACTTCATCATGATGCCCTGAAGCAGAGGAATGAAGACAACAACACAATGGATCGACCTCTTCGAGAAGAGCAACCAAGACCGAGGACACCCATTAAAATTTCGTAAACAGAACTTTCCCCCTTACCCCCCTCTTAAATCTCGGGATGAGATTTCTTGTAGTGGAGGAGAATTGTGACGCCCGGATAATTAGGCTACAGAAAAACTCTGCTAATGATGCCACGTCACCTCCGTTACTGTTGCTAATCCCTCGTTAGTTCAAAAACCGATTCAAAATTCAAATCCAAATATGGCATACAACAAAATTTTTCAAACAATAAAACAAAAATGTTCGGTTTGTGCCAAATAATTCATAAGTAATATTAGTGGATAAACCAAGTCTTTATAAAAAGTTTAAATGCACTTAACTAAATAAAACAGTAGCAAAACAATTATTTGAATGCTTTTAAATTAATAAACAAATGTTAAACTAGTTTATGTAGTCACCAAACTTTTTAAGGCCGTGGGTTATTCAGAGACATTAATTTAGGAGCTATTCTCATATTTTACAAAACTAAAGAAATTAAAAGTAAAATAAAATAGAAAGGAAAAAAATAAATAAAAGAAAATACAAAACAGAAACAGAAAATAAAATAAGAGGAGAACCCCCCCTCTGGGCCATGGCCCAGCTGGCCTAGTCGGCCGGCCCACCCCAGTGCCCTACTAGGTCACCCCGACCCCCCATCGAACCGAACCCTAACCGCACCCTCCCCACTACTCCCACTCGCTCCCACTCCCTCTCCCTCGCCCCCGATCTGGATCGGGGGAAACGACGCCCCGGCCCCATCACATCGGCGCCCTGCCCCTGCCGATGCCGCCGGCGCTCCTCGTTGCCGCCTCATCCCACCTCCACCTTGCCCTCGTCGCCGGATACGCCCCTGACCACTTTCCCCGAGCCCGATCCCATGCCGTCGCCAGATCGCCTCGTCGCCGCCGCCCGAGGACCTCGCCGGAGGCCACAACGCCGGACCTCCCCGCCGGCCTGCTTCCTCCTCCTCGCCGGCCTGCCTCCACTCTGCCCGCGCCGTCTCCGTCCTCCTCCTCACGCACCGCTGCCACGTCCCTACGAATCCCAGTGAGGCCACGACCTCGTCCTCCCTTCTTCGCTGCCTCTGCTTGAGGCCGACCATGCGCACGCGCACCACCGCGTCGGCCACATCGTCGCCCCCTTGTCGTTCTTGGCCGTGCCCCGCCACGAGGTGCAGGAGCTGCTGCTGTGCTGCGGCGGTGCGACCACCACCACTGCAGCCCCCGCACTCGCCCGCTCGTGCATGGCCGCGCCCGCTCGCGGAGCGCTCCCGCGTCCCTGTCTCCGCCGTTCCTCTCGCGCACTCTGACTCCTCCTTCACGCCCTCCCTGTGTGGCCGTGCACCCCGCCGCGACCTCGTCCCCTTGTCGCTCGCGTCGTTTCGCCCTGCCCCGTTCGCCCACGACGGCGCCCCTGGCTGCGCTCGGCGCTCCCTGCCCCGGCGGCCTCGTTCTGCCCTGCAGGCGAGTGCTCGCTCGGGTGCGCCCGCACCCGCTAGCGACCAAACCCGCCAAGGCCCCTAGGGCTAATGACATGTGGGGCCCAGCCCCATAACGTTTTTTTATAAAAAGAAAATAATTGAAAATATTAATTAATTAATTAAAGAATTAATTAATCCTGATTAAGTTAACCTAATCACTAATTAACTTAATTAAACCCTGATTAGCCTGTTCAGTCAATGACATGCGGGACCCACACGTCAGTTTGACCCAGTCAACTCCCTGTTGACTGCTGACATCATGCTAACGTCAGCAAACACTATTCTGGATAATTTTGGTTTAAATTAATTAAATAAATTCTAAAAATGATTTAAAACTTTAGAAGATCATATAAGATAAACCGTAGCTCAGATGAAAATACTTTCCACATGAAAGTTGCTCAGAACAACAAGACGAATCCGGATACGCAGCCCGTTCGTCCGCCACACATTCCTAACCTATCGAACTCGCAACTTTCCCCCTCCGGTTCCTTTGTTCGAAAACGCGAAACACCGGGAATACTTTCCGGATGTTTCCCCCCTTCGCCGGTATCACCTACTACCGCGATTGGGCACACCTAGCATCACACTTTCTCGTGTCATGCATCGTCATGCATTTGTTTGCATTGTATTTATTGTTTCTTCCCCCTCTTCTCTCGCTAGACACCAAGACCGACGCCGCTGCTACCCAGTACGACTATGGTGTTGACGACCCCTCCTTCTCGGCTGAGCTTCCAGGCAAGCCCCCCCTTGATCACCAGATATCGCCTACTCTTCTCTATACTGCTTGCATTAGAGTAGTGTAGCATGTTACTTCTTACCGTTAATCCTATCCTGATGCATAGCCTGTCATTGTTACTACAACTGTTGATACCTTACCTGCAATCCTACATACCTAGTATAGGTTGCTAGTACTTCATCAGTGGCCCTACATTCTTGTCCGTCTGCCATGCTATACTATTGGGCCGTGATCACTCGGGAGGTGATCACGGATATATAACTACATATATATACTATACAGGTGGTGACTAAAGTCGGGTCGGCTCGTTGAGTACCCGCAAGTGATACTGATGTGGGGGCTGAAGGGGTAGGTGGCTCCATCCAGGTAGTGGTGGGCCTGAGTTCCCGACGGCCGCCGACTGTTACTTTGAGGCGGAACGACAAGGAAGGTTGAGACCACCTAGGAGAGAGGTGGGCCTGGCCCTGGTCGGCATTCGCGAATACTTAACATGCTTAACGAGATCTTGGTATTTGATCTGAGTCTGGCTACTGGCCTATACGCACTAACCAACTACTCGGGAACAGTTATGGGCACTCGACGTCGTGGTATCAGCCGAAGCCTTCATGACGTCAGCGGCTGAGCGGCGCGCGCCGGGTTGGACTGGAACGCCTGCTCTTGTATAAGGGAGGCTAGGTCTGCTCACCGTCCGCCCTCGCAACGTGCAGGTGTGTAATGGGCGATGGGCCCAGACCCCTGCGCCATAGGATTTAGACCGGCCTGCTAACCTCTCTGTTGTGCCTAGGTAGGGCTGCGACGTGTTGATCTTCCGAGGCCGGGCATGACCCAGGAGAGTGTGTCCGGACAAAGGGGATCGAGCGTGTTGGGAAATGTGGTGCACCCCTGTAGGGAAGTTAAACTATTCGAATAGCTGTGATCTTCGGTAACAGGACGACTTGGAGTTGTACCTTGACCTTATGACAACTAGAACCGAATACTTAATAAAGCACACCCTTCCAAGTGCCAGATACAACCCGGTGGTCGCTCTCTAACAGGGCGACGAGGAGAGGATCACCGGGTAGGATTATGCTACACGATGCTACTTGGTGGACTTACCTTCTGCTCTCTTCTACATGCTGCAAGATAGAGGTGGCCAGAAGCGTAGTCTTCGATAGGACTAGCTATCCCCCTCTTATTCTGGCATTCTGTAGTTCAGTCCACGTATGATAGCCTTATTCCATTTGATACCAATGCATACATATGTAGTGTAGCTCCTTGCGTGCAAGTACTTTGGATGAGTACTCACAGTTGCTTTGCTCCCCCTTTTCCCCCTTCCTATACCCGATTGCTGCGACCAGACGATGGAGTCCAGGAGCCAGACGCCACCGTTGACGATGACCCCTACTACAATGGAGGTGCCTACTACTATGTGCAGCCCGCTGACGACGACCAGGAGTAGTTAGGAGGTCCCAGGCAGGAGGCCTCGCCTTTTCGATCGTTGCTAATTTTGTGCTAGCCTTCTCAAGGCAAACTTGTTTAACTTATGTCTGTACTCAGATATTGTTGCTTCCGCTGGCTCATCTATGATCGAGCTCTTGTATTCGAACCCTCGAGGCCCCTGGCTTGTAATATGATGCTTGTATGACTTATTTTATTTGTATGTTGTGTTGTGATATCTTCCCGTGAGTCCCTGATCTTGATCGTACACGTTTGCGTGTATGATTAGTGTATGGTCAAATCGGGGGCGTCATAGTAAGTACATAGCAATCACCTTGTTGATCACCTCGTATTGGCTGTTCGTCTGGTGTGGAATGTCGTACTAAGGCGCAACTTCACGCCTGCCAGCTGAAACGAATCGCGCTAGACATGTCCCGTGAACATCGGGTCGCGGTCGCTGACGATTGAGGACGGAAACCCGTGGAGGCGGATGATGCCGTCGAAGAAGGCCCTCGCGACGGAGGTGGCGGTGTAGGGATGACCGAGCGCGATGAAGTGTGCATACTTGGAGAAGCGGTCGACCACCATAAGGATGACGGACTTGCCGCCCACCCTAGGGAGGCCCTTGATGAAGTCCATGGAGATGTCGGCCCAGACCTAAGAGGGCACCTCAAGGGGTTGTAGCAGCCCCGCCGGTTGCGGTGTCTCTGTCTTGTTGTGTTGGCACATCATGCAAGACCGCATCCAGTCCCGCACCAACGCATGATCGCCAGGGATGTAGAAATCTGCCCAGAGATGGTGTAGGGTCTTCTGCACGCCCGCGTGGCTGGCCGAGTGGGTCAGGAGTAGGGCCTAGTGATGGAGGTCGCCGTGATCTGTCACGAAGATCCGGCGCCCGTGCAAAAGTAGACCGTCGGCCAACCGCCACGGCTCCTCCAGGTCACCATCCACGAGGAGTTGACGGAGGAGCTGCGCGTCCATGGTGCTAGCGGTAGCTCGGCGGATGTCGTCGATGAAGGCGAAAGAGGGTCTGAGCAGATGCATAGGACCTCCCCCGTGGAGTCGACGGTGTCCGTATCAAGGTCGGTGTCGCGGTGAGACAACGCGACGGTACTCAATGGTGAAGTCGAAGCCGAAGATAGAAACGATGGAGAGGCACTGGTCCAATAGAAATTTGAGGCTGTAGTGGTCCGTGCGGATATGGAACGACCGCCCCATAGATACGACCACCAGTGGCACACCGCCTGCACCAAGCCGATGAGCTCCCGCTAGTAAGCCGCAAGCTTGTGGTGGCGCACGGCGAAGGGCCTGCTGAAGAATGCGAGTGGCCTGTCGCCCTAATGTAGGACGGCGCCAAACCCCACGGTCGAGGTGTCGTGGTCCACCACGAAGAGCTTGTCGAAGTCAGGCATCTGGAGGACCGGCCCTGTAGTGAGGGCCTGCTTGAGGGTCGCTAACGCCTCGGTTGCCTCCGTATCCCACGAGAAGGAATCGCTGCGGAGCAGGCGCATGAGTGGAGCCGTGATGAGGCTAAACTTCCGGATGAACTTCCGGTCGTAGCCCGCGAAGCCGAGGAAGCCACATAGGGCCCGCGGTGACTGTGGCGTTGGACACACCGCGACGGCCGCCACCTTGTTGCCATCCATGGCGACACCCTCCGCCGAGATGACGTGGCCGACGTAGGCGACCGATGTCATATCGAACGAGCACTTCGAGCACTTGAGGGGCAGATGGTGCGCTCAAAGCTCGTTGAAGACAATGGCCATGTGTTGTAGGTGCTCCGCCCATGATGAGTTGTAGATAAGAATGTCATCAAAGAAAACAAGCACAAACCAGTGCAAGTAGGGGTGGAGGACATCGTTCATCAAAGCCTGAAATGTCATTGGGGCATTGGAGAGGCCAAAGGGCACCAGCGAGAACTCGAAGTGGCTGTGATGGGTGCGGAAGGCCGTCTTCGCGACCTCATCTGGGTGCATCCACACCTGGTGATATCCCTAACAGAGGTCGAGCTTGGTGAAGAAGCATGCCCCATGTAGCTTGTCTAGGAGTTCGTCCACGACCGGAATGGGAAATTTGTCCTTGAGCGTCCTGGCAGAAGCGCCACGTGTCGTCCACCTTACGAACAAGGAGGACCAGCGCCACGTGTAGCTCGTCGATGCAGAAGCGCCACGTGTCGTCCACCTTACGAACAAGGAGGACCAGCGCCGAGAACGGTGAGGTTGAGATCCGGATGATGCCCAGGGCAAGCATGACCGCGCACTGCCGCTCCAGCTCGTCCTTCTACAGCTGGGGGTAGCGGTATGGACGGACCGCCATGAGAGCTATGCCAGGGAGCAGGTGGATGCGGTGGTCGTAGACCCGGGCTGGCGGGAGACCCCGGGGCTCGTCGAAGAGGTCACTGTGCTGCTGAAAGAGACGAGCCAACAAGAGCTGCTCGGGCTCGGCAGCGGCCGCCGTTAGCTGCGGGTGGGGCGCCACTGAGGAAGGGCCACCCACACCCTTCCACCGGACGCGGTGACCCAGGCGCCAAAAGACCATCGTCATGGCGTCGAAGTCCCAGAGGATGGGACCCAGAGTCCATAGAAAATCAACGCCGAGGATGAATTCGAAGAAGCCCAAGTTGATGCCGACACACGTGATGGTGAAGTGCTCGTCGCCGACGCTGATGGGGACGTGACGCGCAATCCTGTGAAAGTGGAGGCGATCACCGTTAGCGACGGTGACCCAGAGTTGCTCCCCGTCCGTCGGCTGGAGCGCCAGGCGGCGCATGGTCGACGCGGGCAGAAAGTTATGGGTGGAGCCCGTATCTAGCAGAACCAGGAGGCGCTCGCCGTGGATCGTCCCCGGCAGCAGCATAGTCTTCTCCACATGTATACCCGCCAGGGCACAGAGGGAGACGGTGAGTGCAGTCGTAGGAGCGGGGGCCGATGCGACATCTACGGCCTCGGGGGCGGGCAAGGCGTCGAGCCCCTCGATGGTGTCCTCCTCAACGTAGTCCGCAACTTCCAAGTAGAAGAGCCACGGGCAGACGTGGCCCGACACGTAGGGCTCGTCGCAGTTGTAGCATAGCCCCCGACGACGACGCTCGAGTTGTTTGGCCGTTGTGAGTCGACGGAATAGGCGAGGCGCAACCATGGCGTTGGGCACCGCTGGAGCCGGGCAGGGCGCGCTGGCGCTGGTGGCGGCGGCTGCCGAGGAGGCTGGCGGGCGTCCCAGGACAGTAGCGCCTGCTGCATGGCCACCGCGCGCCGCTTGAAGGCGCGAACATAATACATGGCCGCCTGGAGGTCTGATAACCCAAAAGTATAGGGGATCGCAACAGTTTTCGAGGGTAGAGTATTCAACCCAAATTTATTGATTCGACACAAGGGGAGCCAAAGAATATTCTCAAGTATTAGCAACTGAGTTTTCAATTCAACCACACCTGGAAACTTAATATCTGCAGCAAAGTGTTTAGTAGCAAAGTAATACGATAGTAGTGGTAATGGTGGCAACAGTAATATTTCTGGGTTTTGTAGTGATTGTAATAATAGCAGCGGAAAAGTAAATAAGTGAAGAACAATATAGGAAAAGCTCATAGGCATTGGATCGGTGATGGAGAATTATGCCGGATGCGATCGATCGTGTAACAGTCATAACCTAGGGTGACACGGAACTAGCTCCAGTTCATCAATGTAATGTAGGCATGTATTCCAAATATAGTCATACATGCTTATGGAAAAGAACTTGCATGACATCTTTTATCCTACCCTCCCGTGGCAGCGGGGTCCTATTGGAAACTAAGGGATATTAAGGCCTCCTTTTAATAGAGTACTAGACCAAAGCATTAACACATAGTGAATACATGAACTCCTCAAACTACGATCATCACTGGAAAGTATCCCGATTATTGTCACTTTGGGGTTAACGGATCATAACACATAATAGGTGACTATAGACTTGCAAGATAGGATCAAGAACTCTCATATATCGATGAAAACATAACAGGTTCAGATCTGAAATCATGGCACTCGAGCCCTAGCGACAAGCATTAAGCATAGCAAAGTCATAGCAACATCAATCTCAAAACATAGTGGATACTAGGGATCAAACCCTAACAAAACTAACTCGATTACATGATAAATCTCATCCAACCCATCACCGTCCAGCAAGCCTACGATGGAATTACTCACGCACGGCGGTGAACATCATGAAATTGGTGATGGAGGAAGGTTGATGATGACGATGGCGACGGATTCCCCTCTCCGGAGCCTCGAACAGACTCCAGATTAACCCTCCCGAGAGAGTTTAGGGCTTGGCGGCGGCTCCATATCATAAAACACGATGAATCCTTCTTTCGGATTTTTTTCTCCCCAAAAGTGAACATATGGAGTCAAGGTGGACGTCGATGGAGCATCAGGGAGCCCATGAGGCAAGGGGCGCGCCCAATGGGGTAGGGTGCGCCCCCACCCTCATGGACAGGGTGTGGGCCCCCTGACGTGGATCTTTCTTCCAGTATGTATATATTCCAAAAATAATCTCCGTTGATTTTCAGATCATTCCGAGAACTTCTATTTCTGCACGAATATAACACCATGGCAATTCTGCTGAAAACAGAGTGAGTCCGGGTCAGTTCCATTCAAAACATGCAAGTTAGAGTCCAAAACAAGGGTAAAACTGTTTCGAAAAGTAGATACGACGGAGACATATCAACTCCCCCAAGCTTAAACCTTTGCTTGTACTCAAGCAATTCGGTTGATAAATTGAAAGTGATAAAGAAAAACTTTTACAAACTCTGTTTGCTCTTGTTGTTGTAAATATGTAAAGTTAGCATTTGGGTTTTCAGCAAAGATTATGAACTAACCATATTCATAATAACACTTAGGTCTCATGTTTACTCATATCAATGACATAATCAACTAGCGAGCAATAATAATAAATCTCAGATGACAACACTTTCTCAAAATAATCATGATATGATATGACAAGATGGTATCTCGCTAGCCCTTTCTGAGACCGCAAAACATAAATGCAGAGCACCTTTAAAGATCAAGGACTGACTAGACATTGTAATTCATGGTAAAAGTGATCCAGTCAAGTCATACTCAATATAAACTAACAGTAATGGATGCAAATGACAGCGATGCTCTCCAACTGGTGCTTTTTAATAAGAGGATGATGACTCAACATAAAAGTAAATAGATAGGCCCTTCGCAGAGGGAAGCAGGGATTTGTAGAGGTGCCAGAGCTCGGTTTTGAAATAGATATGAATAATATTTTGAGCGGTATACTTTCATTGTCAACATAACAACCGAGAGATCTCGATATCTTCCATGCTACACACATTATAGGCGGTTCCCAAACAGAATGGTAAAATTTATACTCCCCCTCCACAACAAGCATCAATCCATGGCTTGCTCGAAACAACGAGTGCCTCCAACTAACAAGAGTCCCGGAGGAGTTTTGCTTGCAGTTATTTTGATTTGATTTGCATAAAGCATGGGACTGGGCATCCCGGTGACCAGCCATTTTCTCGTGAGTGAGGGGCGGAGTCCACTCCTCTTGAGAATAACCCTCCTAGCATGGAAGATACAGACAACCCTAGTTGATACATGAGCTATTCGAGCATACAAAATAGAATGTTTATTTGAAGGTTTAGAGTTTGGCACATACAAATTTACTTGGAACGGCTGGTAGATACCGTATATAGGTAGGTATGGTGGACTCATATGGAACAACTTTGGGGTTTATGGAATTGGATGTACAAGCAGTATTCCCGCTTAGTACAAGTGAAGGCTAGAAAAAGACTGGGAAGCGACCAGCTAGAGAGCGACAACAGTCATGAACATGCATTAAAATTAATCAACACCGAATGCAAGCATGAGTAGGATATAATGCACCATGAACATAAATATCATAGAGGCTATGTTGATTTTGTTTCAACTACATGCGTGAACATGTGCCAAGTTAAGCCACTCGAATCGTTCAAAAGAGGATACCACCCTATCATACCACATCACAATCATTTTAATAGCATGTTGGCACGCAAGGTAAACCATTATAAGCTCCTAGCTAATTAAGCATGGCATAAGCAACTACAATCTCTAATTGTCATTGCAAATATGTTTCTTTCATAATAGGCTGAATCAGGAACGATGAACTAATCATATTTACAAAAACAAGAGAGGTCAAGTTCATACCAGCTTTTCTCATCTCAATAAGTTCATCATATAATCATCATTATTGCCTTTCACTTGTACGACCGAATAGTGTGGATAATAATAATAGTGCACGTGCATTGGACTAAGCTGGAATCTGCAAGCATTCAATTCAAAAGGGAAGATAAGGTAATATGGGCTCTTTGTTAGATCAACAATAATGCATATAAGAGCCACTCAACATTTGCATTAAGGTCTTCTCTCTCGACCCCCCAAAACAAGAAAAGAAATAAAACTATTTACACGGGAAAGCTCCCAACAAACAAAAGAAGAACGAGAAATCTTTTGGGGGTTTTCTTTTTAATTACTACTACTACAGCATGAAAAGTAAACTAACTAAAAGCTACAACTAATTTTTTTAGTTTTTTTAAGGTTTTTCAAACTCACGAGAAGAAAGCATAAAAAGGGAAATAAACTTGCATGGATATTACAATGAAAAAGTATGAGCACCAACAACTAGCATGAGTGTGTGAACAGGAATGTAATGTCAGTGAGAAGTACGTACTCCCTCAAGCTTAGGCTTTTGGCCTAAGTTGGTCTATGGCCACGGTTGGTCTAGCGGATATCCAAAGTTATAGTTGGGGTCGTACTGAGAAGGATCCCCTTGGTGCCCCTGGTTGGCGATCTCTTCCGGATTCCACTGATGAACAGACTGCCGGTGAGGATCAAATTGTGGTTCCAGCTTTGGCTTTGTAGCTGGTGTGGGGTTTCGGTAGGCGTAAATGGCCTCCGGCGGAACAAGGTACTTGCATGCAGATAAGTCAAACAAGGAAGGAGTAGGCAAAGTAATAGTCTCAGGGTGATTTTTATCAAATAACAGCTTGTACTTAAGCATCTTTTCCTTATTCTTAACGACAAAATCATGTGCTCCCATACTCTTATAGTCTAGAAAACAGGAGGCAGCAACTTCTCTTCCTTCTCATAATGCCTAATAGGTATGTTAAAGTGTGCAGCGAGGCGTGAGGCAAAGATGCCTCCCAAGATGGGCCCCTTAGTACGGTTAAGATTTAACCGCTTTGCAACAATAGCTCCCATATTAAATGTGTCATCATAGAACAAGGCGTGGCACAAAATTACAATATCAGGGGCACTAAGGTTGCCACAGTTTTCGTGACCAATTAAGCATCTACTAGCAAATATTGCAAAGTAACGTAAAACAGGAAAATGTATGCTAGTAATTCTTGCATCGAAAACTTTCCTCGTTTCCCTTACATCAATTGTATCAATAAACCCTTCCACATCATCACGATGTGGTTCCTCTACACTGCCCTCAAAAGGGATCAAACAAACCCGACAAAAATCACGAAGTGACATCTCCTTATGCTCATCATATAAATAAAATTCCCCCGCAGGTGGTGAGCTCCTAGCATGGAAATGAAAGTTTTGCACGAAGATATTGGTGAGTAAGAGATACTGTTCGCGTTGGTCGTGGAGGAAGGCGGCGGGGCCTCCATTCTCAGCCAATTCATAGAAATCATCATAAATCCCGACCACTCTCAAGAAATCATCACAAGGCCATTCACACGGCCGAACCTCCGTGGTGCGAGGGAGATTATACTTGGGCTTCTTGTTCTCTCCACTTTGTTTATCCTTCGAGCTTCGGCTCAATGAGACTCTCAAAAATCTCTTCATATTTTTCTGAAAATTTTAGTAACTTAAAATAAAAGTGAACCAAACTCAACAATATTGATAGCAACTACTCCTACAAGTGCCTAGAGGCAATACCATGCATTAAAACTACTTTTAACCACATAAATTTGACATGCAAGCTCAAGAACAGGGTCACCTAAGCAGCAAAAAATTGCAATAAATAAAGCACTAGAACAAAACTAATTGGACCATTGGAGGAGTCACATACGAAAGAACAATCCCCCATAGAGGTTTTGTGAATGGAGCTTTGAGCAAGGAGATCTAAAATGGCAGCAAGATGAGCTAGAACTCGGGTTTTGAGCTGGTTGGTGATTTTTTTAGGAGGAAGAAGGAGTGTGTGGTGGCTGGAATAAGTGGAGGGGACCCATGTGGGGTCGACGAGGTAGGGGGTACGCTCAGGGGGTAGGACGCGCCCTCCACCCTCGAGGGCACATGGCTGCTCCCCCTGCTGTGTTTTCAGTGCCAGATATTCTCAAATATTCTAGAAAAAAAATCATATTTAAATTTTAGGGCATTTGGAGAACTTTTATTTTCGGGGTATTTTTTATTGCACGGATAATTCAGAAAACATACAGAAATTACTATTTTTTTCATTATTTAATATAAATAACAGAAAGTAAAAATAGGGTACGCAGAATTGTGTTTTCTAACTTCATCCATCTCAAGCTCGTCAAAAGGAACCCACTAACAAGGTTGATCAGGTCTTGTTAACAAACTCATTTCGAATAACATGAAACCAGAGAATTTTCGGATAACACTAGGTTACCTCAACGGGGATATGCATGTCCCCAATAATAAGAATATCATATTTCTTTTTGACAGTAGGAAGAGGAAATTCAAAACCTCCAATAGTAATTGTTGAAATGTTTCCAATAGAATTGATACTGTGGACTTGAGGTTGTTTCCTCGGAAAGTGTACCGTATGCTCATTACCATTAAAATAAAAAGTGACGTTTCCTTTGGTGCAATCAATAACAACCCCTGCAGTATTCAAAAAGGGTCTTCCAAGAATAATAGACATACTATCGTCCTCGGGAATATCAAGAATAACGAAGTCCGTTAAAATAGTAACATTTGCAACCACAACACGCACATCCTCAGAAGTACCGACAGGTATAGCAGTTGATTTGTCAGCCATTTGCAAAGATATTTCAGTAGGTGTCAATTTATTCAAATCAAGTCTATGATGTAAAGAGAGAGGCATAACACTAACACCGGCTCCAAGATCACATGAAACAATTTTAACATAGTTTCTTTTAATGGAGCATGGTATAGTTGGTACTCCTGGATCTCCAAGTTTCTTTGGTATTCCACCCTCAAAAGTATAATTAGCAAGCATGGTGGAAATTTCATCTTTCGGTATCTTTCTTTTATTAGTAATAATATCTTTCATATATTTAGCATAACGATTCATTTGAAGCATATCAGTCAAATGCATACGCAAAAGGATAGGTCTAATCATTTCAGCAAAGCTCTCAAAATCCACATCATCCTTTTTCTTGGATGGTTTTGGAGGAAAAGGCATGGGTTTCTGAACCCAAGGTTCCCTTTCTTTACCATGTTTCCTAGCAACAAAGTCTCTTTTATCATAACGTTGATTCTTCGATGTGGGTTATCAAGATCAATAACAGGTTCAATTTCTACATCATTGTCATTACTAGGTTGAGCATCATCATGAACATCATTATTAATATTTTCATTAGGTTCATGTCCATTACCAGATTGTGTTTCAGCATCAGACATAAAGAGATCATTTGGATTATCAGGTGGTTCAGCAATAGGTTCACTAGAAGTTTGCACAGTTCTATCATTTTTCTTCTTCTTATTTTTAGAAGAACTAGGAACATCAATATTATTTCTTTGAGAATCTTGCTCGATTCTCTTAGGGTGGCCTTCAGGATACAAAGGTTCCCGAGTCATTCTACCAGTTCTAGTAGCCACTCTAACAGCATAATCATTTTTCTTACTATTCATTTCATCAAGCACTTCTTTTTGAGCCTTAAGTACTTGTTCTTCTTGAGTGGTAACCATAGAAGCATGTTTGCTAACAAGTTTAAGTTCACCTTTAATATTAGCCATATAATCACCCAAGCGTCTAATCATATAAGCATTTTCTTTTAATTGTCTACCAACATAAGCATTGAAGTCGTCTTGCTTAAACATAAAGTTATCAAACTCATCCAAGCACTGATTAGCAATTTTAGTAGGAGGGACTTCAGCTTTATCATATCTATAGAGAGAATTTACCTTTACTACCTCTGTCGGGATATCGGGATCAGGAGGTTCTTCAGTAAATAAAGAATTGAGATCATATGTTTCTTCAACAGGCGGTATATTAAGACCATGTATTTCTTCAATAGGAGGTAAGTTCTTAACATCTTCAGAATATCAAGAATAGCAAAGTCCGTTAAAATAGTAACGTTTGCAACCACAACAGGCAAATCCTCACAAATAGACATACTATAGGTGTCAACTTATTCAAATTAAGTCTACGATATAAAGAGATAGACATAACACTAACATTGGCTCCAAGATCACATAAAACAGTTTTAACATAGTTTCTTTTAATGGAGCATGGTATAGTTGGTACTCCTGGATCTCCAAGTTTCTTTGGTATTCCACCCTCAAAAGTATAATTAGCAAGCATGGTGGAAATTTTAGCTTCCAGTATCTTTCTTTTATTAGTAACGATATCTTTCATATATTTAGCATAAGGATTCATTTTAAGCATATCAGTCAAACACATACGCAAAAAGATAGGTCTAATCATTTCAGCAAAGCGCTCAAAATCCTCATCATCCTTTTTCTTAGATGGTTTTGGAGGAAAAGGCATGGGTTTCTGAACCCATGGTTCTCTTTCTTTACCGTGCTTCCTAGCAACAAAGTCTCTCTTATCATAACGTTGTTTTTTTGATTGTGGGTTATCAAGATCAACAACAGGTTCAATTTCTACATCATTATTATTGCTAGGTTGAGCATCAACATGAACATAATCATTAACATTATCACTAGGTTCATGTTCATTACCAGATTGTGTTTCAACATCAGAGATAGAAATATCATTAGGATTCTCAAGTGTGTCTACAACAGGTTCACTAGAAGCATGCAAAGTCCTATCATTTTTCTTTTTCTTCCTCTTAGAAGGACTAGGTGCATCAACGTTATTTCTCTGAGAATCCTGCTCAATTCTCTTAGGGTGGCCCTCAGGATATAAAGGTTCCTGCGTCATTTTATCTCCTCTAGTTGCAACTCTAACAACAAAGTCATTATTTTTACTATTCAATTCGTTGAGCAAATCATTCTGAGCTTTAAGTACTTGTTCTACTTGAGTGGTAACTATAGAAGCATGTTTACTAATAAGTTTAAGTTCACCTTTAACACTAGCCATATAATCACTCAAGTGTTCAATCATATAAGCATTATGTTTCAATTGTCTGCCAACATAAGCATTAAAATCTTCTTGCTTAACCATAAAGTTATCAAATTCATCCAAACATTGGCTAGCAAACTTAGTAGGAGGGATTTCAGCTTTATCATATCTATAGAGAGAATTTACCTTTACTACCTGTGTCGGGTTATCGAGACCGTGTGTTTCTTCAATAGGTATGAATTAAGATCATGTATTTCTTCAACAGGCGGTAAATTCTTAACATCTTCAGCTTTTATACCTTTTTATTTCACAGATTTCTTTGCCTCTTGCATATCTTCAGGACTGAGAAATAGAATACCCCTTTTCTTCGGAGTTGGCTTAGGAGTTGGTTCAGGAAGTGTCTGATGACCCACAAGTATAGGGGATCTATCATAGTCCTTTCGATAAGTAAGAGTGTCGAACCCAACAAGGAGCAGAAGGAAATGATAAGCGATTTTCAGCAAGGTATTCTCTGCAAGCACTGAAATTATCGGTAACAGATAGTTTTGTGATATGGTAATTGGTAACGAGTAGCAAGTAATAAAAGTAAATAAGATGCAACAAGATGGCCCAATCCTTTTTATAGCAAAGGACAAGCCTGGACAAACTCTTATATGAAGGAAAGCGCTCTCGAGGACACATGGGTATTATTGTCAAGCTAGTTTTCATGACGTTCATATGATTCATGTTCGGTACTTTGATAATCTGATATGTGGGTGGACCGGTGCTTGGGTGCTGTCCTTACTTGGACAAGCATCCCACTTATGATTAACCCCTATTGCAAGCATCCTCAACTACAATAGAAGTATTAAGCTAAACCTAACCATAGCATGAAACATATGGATCCAAATCAGCCCCTTACGAAGCAACGCATAAACTAGGGTTTAAGCTTCTGTCACTCTAGCAACCCATCATCTACTTATTACTTCCCAATGCCTCCCTCTAGGCCCAAACAATGGTGAAGTGTCATGTAGTCGACGTTCACATGACACCACTAGAGGGATGACAACATACATCTCATCAAAATATCGAACGAATACCAAATTCACATGACTACTAATAGCAAGACTTCTCCCATGTCCTCAGGAACAAACGTATAACTACTCACAAAGCATATTCATGTTCATAATCAGAGGGGTATTAATATGCATAACGGATCTGAACATATAATCTTCCACCAAGTAAACTAACTAGCATCAACTACAAGGAGTAATCAACACTACTAGCAACCCACAGGTACCAATCTGAGGTTTGGATACAAAGATTGGATGCAAGAGATGAACTAGGATTTGAGATGAGATGGTGTTGGTGAAGATGTTGATGGAGATTGACCCCCTCTCGATGAGAGGATCATTGGTGATGATGATGGTGATGATTTCCCCCTCTCAGAGGGAAGTTTCCCCGGCAGAATAGCTCCGCCAGAGCCCTAGATTGGTTCCGCCTCGTGGCGGCGGAGTCTCATCCCGAAAGCTTGCTTATGATTTTTTCCTCGACGAAAGACTCCATATAGCAGAAGATGGGCATCGGAGGGCCACCAGGGGGCCCACGAGGCAGGGGGCGCGCCTAGGGGGGTAGGGCGCGCCCCCCACCCTCGTGGCCAGGGTGTGGCCCCCTCTGGAACTTCTTGCACTCAGTATTTTTTATATATTCTGGAAATAGCTTCCGTGAAGTTTCAGGACTTTTGGAGCTGTGCAGAATAGGTCTCTAATATTTGCTCCTTTTCCAGCCCAGAATCCCAGCTGCTGGCATTCTCCCTCTTTATGTAAACCTTGTAAAATAAGAGAGAATAGGCATAAGTATTGTGACATAATGTGTAATAACAGCCCATAATGCAATAAATATTGACATAAAAGCATGATGCAAAATGGACGTATCAACTCCCCCAAGCTTAGACCTCGCTTGTCCTCAAGCGAAAGCCGAAATCGAAAAATATGTCCACATGTTTTAGAGATGGAGGTGTCGATAAAAATAAAATATGGACATGAGGGCATCATGATCATTCTTAGAACAACAATATATATATTGTCATATGATCTCTTATGCTAAAGTAACAATTCAATCACAATTTCAAGTATGAATCATAAACTTCATTGAGAACCAACAAACTATAATCTCAGTCATGGAGGCAATTGCAATTTATCATAACATAGGAAAGAGTCAATATAAGAGCTTTTCAGCAAGTCCACATACTCAAACATCTTTTAGTCATTCACAATTGCTAACACTCACGCAATATTTATGGGTATGAAGTCTTAATCGGACACAAAGAAAGATAGAGGCTTATAGTTTTGCCTCCCAACATTTAACCTCAAGGGTAATGTCAATAATAATAGTTCATGAAGACTCACATCCAATTAGCTATATATATCAGGATCTTTCCAACACATTGTGCTTGCCAAAGGATAAAATGTAAAAAGGAAATGTGAAGATCACCATGACTCTTATGTAAGGTAGAATATAAAAGTAAAAGATAGGACCTTCGCAGAGGGAAGCAGAGGTTGTCATGCGTTTTATGGTTGGATGCACGAAATCTTAATGCAAAAGAATGTCACTTTATATTGCCACTTGTGATATGGACCTTTATTATGCAGTCCTTCGCTTTTATTTCTTCCATATCACAAGATCGTATAAAGCTTATTTTCTCCACACTAATAAGTCATACATATTTAGAGAGCAATTTTTATTGCTTGCACCGATGAAAACTTACTTGAAGGATCTTACTCAATCCATAGATAGATATGGTGGACTCTCATGGCAAAACTGGGTTTAGGGATATTTGGAAGCACAAGTAGTATCTCTACTTGGTGCAAAGAAATTGGCTAGCATGAGAGGGAAAGGCAAGCTCAACATGTTGGATGATCCATGACAATATAATTTATCTCAGATGAAAGAGAACATAACCCATTATGTTGTCTTCCTTGTCCAACGTCAACTCTTAGCATGTCATACTTTAATGAGTACTCACAATCATAAAAGATGTCCAAGATAGTATATTTATATGTGAACCTCTCTTTCTTTATTACTTCCTATTAATTGCAACGATGACCAAAACTATGTTTGTCAACTCTCAACAACTTTTATTCATCATACACTTTATATGTGAGCTCATTACTTTCCATAAGATCCATATGATCTCTTTGTTTCTTTTTATTTCTTCTCTTTTATTTTATTTAACTCCCTCAAGATCATAGCAAAATAATCAAGCCCTTGACTCAACACTAATCTTTATTATATAGCTCACGGACTCGATTACATAGAGGGATCATAAAGCAAAACTCGCAACTAGATCATACTAAAACTTTATTCTACTAGATCAAAATATTACTAAAAGGATTGAACTAAGAAAAACGGTAAAGATAAAAGTGATGGTGATACGATACAGGGGCACTCCCCCAAGCTTGGCACTTGCCAAGGGGGGTGCCCATACCAGATACTTAGTTCTTCTTTGTTGGTGAAGAAGGTGATGGTTTTGTTGATGGCGTAGACTTCTTCCTTAATTTGCGCTTGAGGACAGAATTTTGGCCCCTTAGGTCATCGATCTCCTGCTCCAGGCTCAATATCTTTTTGCATAATTCCTGCTTGTTTTCCTGCAAGAGGAGAAAAGGGATGAACTCGATCTTAGGTTTCTTCACTCTATCCGTGAGACTTGACTTTTTGAACTCCACATTCATGTCCCCAGGTTGAGGTAATGGGGCTTCATCTTCTTCTGAGCTCGTCTCCTCCTTTCCCTTGGGTTCATAGTCCTCTTCTTCTTCCGTAGTCCAACCACAATGCTCCATGATACGTCTCCGTCGTATCTACTTTTCCAAACACATTTGCCCTTGTTTTGGACTCTAACTTGTAAGATTTGAATGGAACTAACCCGGACTGACGCTGTTTTCAGCAGAATTGCCATGGTGTTGTTTTATGTGCAGAAAACAAATATTCTCGGAATGACCTGAAACTCCACGGAACATCTTAGAAAAAATAATAAAAAATCCTTGCCAAAGATGAAGACCAGGGGCCACACCCTGTCCACGAGGGTGGGGGGCGCCCCCCCTCTAGGGCGCGCCCCCCTACCTCGTGGGCCCCCTGGATGCCCTCCGACGCCAACTCCAACTCTATATATTTGCTTTTGGAGAGAAAAAAATGAGAGAGAAGAAATCATCGCGTTTTACAATACGGAGCCGCCGCCAAGCCCTAAAACCTCTCGGGAGGGCTGATCTGGAGTCTGTCCGGGGCTCCGGAGAGGGGGATTCGTCGCTGTCGTCATCATCAACCATCCTCCATCACCAATTTCATGATGCTCACCGCCGTGCGTGAGTAATTCCATCGTAGGCTTGCTGGACGGTGATGGGTTGGATGAGATTTATCATGTAATCGAGTTAGTTTTGTTAGGGTTTGATCCCTAGTATCCACTATGTTCTGAGATTGATGTTGCTATGACTTTGCTATGCTTAATGCTTGTCACTAGGGCCCGAGTGCCATGATTTAAGATCTGAACCTATTATGTTTTCATGAATATATGTGAGTTCTTGATCCTATCTTGCAAGTCTATAGTCACCTACTATGTGTTATGATCCGGCAACCCCGAAGTGACAATAATCGGGACCACTCTCGGTGATGACCTTAGTTTGAGGAGTTCATGTATTCACTATGTGCTAATGCTTTGTTCCGGTTCTCTACTAAAAGGAGGCGTTAATATCCCTTAGTTTCCAATAGGACCCCGCTGCCACGGGAGGGTAGGACAAAAGATGTCATCCAAGTTCTTTTCCATAAGCACGTATGACTATATACGGAATACATGCCTACATTACATTGATGAATTGGAGCTAGTTCTGTGTCACCCTATGTTATGACTGTTACATGATGAACCGCATCCGGCATAATTATCCATCACTGATCCGGTGCCTACGAGTTTTCCATATACTGGTTTACGCTTATTTACTTTCCCGCTGCTACTATTACAATCACTACAAAATACCAAAAACATTACTTTTGTTGCCGCTACCACCACTATCATATTACTTTGCTACTAAACACTTTGCTGCAGATACTAAGTTTCCAGGTGTGGTTGAATTGACAACTCAGCTGCTAATACTTGAGAATATTCTTTGGCTCCCCTTGTGTCGAATCAATAAATTTGGGTTGAATACTCTACCCCGAAAGCTGTTGCGATCCCCTATACTTGTGGGTTATCAAGACCAATTTCTGGCGCCGTTGCCGGGGAGCATAGCTCTATTCTTTGAGTCACTTGGGATATATATCTGCTTATCACTATGAAGAACTTGAGAGATCCAAAAACCAAGATCTATCCCTCAACTACGAGGGGAGGTAAGGAACTGCCATCTAGCTCTGCACTTGATTCACCTTCTGTTATGAGTAAGTTTGCGACACCTACACCTGCTTCTGCTATTCGTTCTGATATGTCGCATGTTATTGATGATGCCACTTCTGCTATGCATGATACTTATGATGAAACTGCTTCTATGCCTGATACTACTGTGCCCCTTGGTGAATTTCTTGATGAACAAATTGCTAGGGCTAGAGAAAAAGAAACTATTGAATCTGAATACAATGATGATAGTGATGATGAAAATATGACTGTTATCCCTGAGGGCTATCTTTTTGATATGGAATCTTCTGCTGCTATTTTAGCTTGCAAAGATAGATATGAGCTTAAGAGGTTATTAGTTAAATGGAACAAAGAATCACTTAGAGATAAAATGAAACCTGACCCTGCTTTTGCTACTCCACCTATATGTGTTCCTGATAAGGATTATGAATTATCTATTGATCCTGATATAATTACTTTGGTGGAATCTGATCCGTTTTATGGCTATGAATCTGAAACTGTTGTGGCACATCTTACTAAGTTAAATGATATAGCTGCCCTGTTCACTAATGATGAGAGATCGCGTTACTTCTATATACTCAAAATATTTCCGTTCTCATTAAAGGGTGATGCTAAGATATGGTTTAATTCTCTTGATCCTGGTTGTGTGCGTAGTCCCCAGGATATGATTTATTACTTCTCTGCTAAATATTTCCCTGCGCATAAGAAACAAGCTGCTTTGAGGGAAATATACAACTTCGTGCAAATTAAAGAAGAGAGTCTCCCACAAGCTTGGGGGAGGCTTCTCAAGTTACTTAATGCTTTGCCTGATCATCCTCTTAAGAAACCTGAAATACTTGATATCTTTTATAATGGACTAACCGATTCTTCGAGAGATTACCTGGATAGTTGTGCTGGTTCTCTTTTCAGGGAAAGAACACCGGATGAAGCTGAAATTCTATTGAATAATATGTTGACAAATGAAAATAATTGGGCACCTCCTGAGCCAGCTCCTGAGCCAACTCCTGCTCCAATTACCGAGCCTATTCTTAAACCAACTCCGAAGAAGAGAGGTGTTCTATTCCTCAGTCCCGAAATATGCAAGAGGCAAAGAAATCTATGAAAGAAAAAGGTATTAAAGCTGAAGATGTTAAGAATTTACCTCCTATTGAAGAAATACATGGTCTTAATATACCGCCTGTTGAAGAAACATATGATCTCAATTCTTTATTTACTGAAGAACCTCCTGACCCCGATATCCCGACACAGATAGTAAAGATAAATTCTCTCTATAGATATGATAAAGCTGAAGTCCCTCCTACTAAAATTGCTAGTCAGTGCTTGGATGAGTTTGATAACTTTATGTTTAAGAAAGATGACTTCAATGCTTATGTTGGTAGACAATTAAAAGAAAATGCTTATATGATTAGACGCTTGGGTGATTATATGGCTAATATTAAAGGTGAACTTAAACTTGTTAGCAAACATGCTTCTATGGTTACCACTCAAGAAGAACAAGTACTTAAGGCTTAGAAAGAAGTGCTTGATGAAATGAATAGTAAGAAAAATGATTATGCTGTTAGAGTGGCTACTAGAACTGGTAGAATGACTCAGGAACCTTTGTATCCTGAAGGCTACCCTAAGAGAATCGAGCAAGATTCTCAAAGAAATAATATTGATGTTCCTAGTTCTTCTAAAAAGAAGAAGAAGAAAAATGATAGAACTGTGCAAACTTCTAGTGAACCTATTGCTGAACCACCTGATAATCCAAATGATATCTCCATGTCTGATGCTGAAACACAATCTGGTAATGAACATGAACCTAATGAAAATATTAATAATGATGTTCATGATGATGCTCAACCTAGTAATGACAATGATGTAGAAATTGAACCTGCTGTTGATCTTGATAACCCACAACCAAAGAATCGACGTTATGATAAAAGAGACTTTGTTGCTAGGAAACATGGTAAATAAAGGGAACCTTGGGTTCATAAACCCATGCCTTTTCCTCCAAAACCATCCAAGAAAAAGGATGATGAGGATTTTGAGCGCTTTGCTGAAATGATTAGGCCTATCTTTTTGCGTATGCGATTAACTGATGTGCTCAAAACAAATCCTTATGCTAAATATATGAAGGATATCATTACTAATAAAAGAAAGATACCGGAAGATGAGATTTCCACCATGCTTGCTAATTATAATTTTAAGGGTGGAATACCAAAGAAACTTGGAGACCCTGGAGTACCTACTATACCTTGCTCCATTAAGAGAAATTATATTAAAACTGCTTTATGTGATCTTGGAGCCGGTGTTAGTGTTATGCCTCTCTCTTTATATCATAGACTTGACTTGAATAAGCTGAAACCTACTGAAATATCTTTGCAAATAGCTGATAAATCAACTGCTATACCTGTCGGTATCTGTGAGGATGTGCCTGTTGTGGTTGCAAACGTTACTATTTTACGGACTTTGTTATTCTTGATATTCCCGAGGATGATAGTATGTCTATTATTCTTGGAAGACCTTTTCTTAATACTGCAGTGGCTGTTATTGATTGCAACAAAGGCAATGTCACTTTTCATGTTAATGGTAATGAGCATATGGTACACTTCCCAAGGAAACAACCTCAAGTTCATAGTATCAACTCCATTGGAAAAATTCAATCGATTATAATTGGAGGTTTTGAATTTCCTTTTCCTACTGTCAAAAATAAATATGATATACTTATTATAGGGGATGTGCATATCCCCGTTGAGGTAACTTAGTGTTATTCGAAATGTCTCCGGTTTCATGATTATCGAAATGAGTTTGTTAACAAGACTTGATCAACCTTGTTAGTGGATTCTTTTTGATGAGCATGAGATGGATGAAACTAGAAGCACAAACTTCTGTACCCTCTCTATACTTTCTGTTAATTAGTAGAAATAAAGTAAAAATAGTATTTTTCTGTCTGTTTCCTGACTTATCTGTGCAATATAAAAATATCCCGAAAATAAATGTCCTCAGAATGCCATGGCAATTTAATATGATTTTTTCGGTAATATTTGAGGATTTACTGTGCAAAAATTACCGTTGGAGGAGCTGCCACCTGGCCACGAGGGTGGTGGGCGCCCCCCCTAGGGCGCGCCCCCTGTCTTGTGGGCCCACGGTGGCCCTCCTCCACTTATCCCAGCACCCATCTTCTTCCTCTGTCTCACACAAACCCGAAAAACCAACTCAAGCACGAGTTCCAGCCACTTTTGCTGTGATTTTCGATCTCCTTGCTCAAAGCACCTCTCGCAAAACTGCTTAGGGAGATTGTTCCTTGGTATGTGACTCCTCCATTGGTCCAATTAGTTTTTGTTCTAGTGCTTTATTCTTTGAAAATTTTTGTTGCTTAGGTGACCCTGTTCTTGAGCTTGCATGTCAAATTTATATGGTCAAAGGTAGTTTTGATGCATGATATAGGCCCTAGGCACTTGTAGGAGTAGTTGCTATCAATATTATTGAGTTTGGTTTACTTTTATTTTGAAGTTACTAAAAATTTCAGAATTTTTCAGAAAATGATGAGGAGATTATTGAGGGTCTCATCGAGCCAAAGCTCGAAGGAAAAGGCACCGAAGCCTAAGTATAATTTGCCGCGCACCGCGGAGATTCGGGCGTGTGAATGGCCTTCTGATGATTTCTTGAGAGCAGCCGGTATCTATGAAGATTTTCATGAATTGGCTCATAATGCAGGCCTCACCGCTTTCCTCCACGACCAATGCAATCAGTATCTCTTACTCACAAATACCTTTGTGCAAAACTTTCATTTTCATTCTAGGAACTCACCACCTACGGTGGAGTTTCATTTATATGATGAGCATAAGGAGATGTCACTTTATGATTTTTTGTCAGATTTGTTTAGTCCCTTTTGAGGGCAAGACAGAAGAACCACATCATGATGATGTGGTTGGATTTATTGATACTATCACTGTAGGAGAAACTAGGAAGGTTTCCGATGCACGAATCACTAGCATACATTTTCCTGTTTTACGTTACTTTGCATTATTTGCTAGTCGTTGTTTAATTGGACGCGGAAACTGTGGAAACCTTAGTATCCATGATATAATTATTCTGCTCCACAGTTTATATAGTGATAACACTTTTAGTATGTGCGGTATTATTGCTAGACGGTTAAGTATGAACCGTACCAAAGGCCCCATCTTTGGAGGCATCTATGCTACACGCCTAGCCGTACATTTCAACATACCTATTAGGCATGCTGAGAAGGAAGAAAAGGTGCTGCCCCGTGTTTATCTAGATCATAAAAGTATGGTGGCACATGATTTTATTGTTAAGAATAGGGAAGGAGAGCTTAAATATCAATTGTTCTTTAACAAACATCATCCTGATACTATTATCATGTCTGCTCCTTCTTTGTTTGATTTGACTGTAGGCACGTACCTTGTTCTGTTGACGGCTATTCACGCCTACCGGAACCCTGCACCAGCTGAGGAGCCAGAACCGGAACCACAATTTGATCCTTCACGACAGTCTAACTATCAGTGGGATCCGGAGATGATTGCCAGCCAGTGGCAATCAGAGCCTTCTTCTTCCTCATCACAGTACGACCCCAACAACTATTATTATGGATATCAGCCAGGCCAGCTGTGGCAATAGACCAACTTAGGCCAAAAGCCTAAGCTTGGGGGAGTACGTATTTCTCACCGACATTACATTTATGTTCACACACACTCGTTGCTAGATGTCGGTGCTCATACTTTTTCTCTGTAATATCCATGCTAGTTTAGTTTCTTTTTCCTGCTTTCTTCTTGTGTGTTTGTTAAACCTTAAGAAAAACCAAAAAAAATAGTAGTAGTTTATTTTTTCTGCTGTAGTAGTAATAATTAAAAAGAAAACCCAAAAATATTTCTCGTTCTTATTTTGCTTGTTGGGAGCTTTCCCGTGTAAATAGTTTTATTTCTTTTCTTTTCTTTGGGGGTCAGTAGGAGAAGACCATAATTAAATTGTTGAAGTGGCTCTTATATGCATTATTGTTGATTTAACCAAGAGCCCATATTGCCTTGTCTTCTCCTGTTTATTGAATGCTCGCAGATTCCAGCTTAGTCCAATGCACGTACACTCTTATTATTATCCACACCGTTCGATCGTGCAAGTGAAAGGCAATTATGATGATATATGATGGAATGACTGAGATGAGAAAAGTTGGTATGAACTTGACCTCTTTTATTTTTGTAAATATGATAAGTCCCTCGTTCTTGATTCAGCTTATTATGAATAAACATGTTTGCAATGACAATTAGAGATCGTAGTTGCTTGTGCCATGCTTGATTAGCTATGAGTTATAATGATTTACCTTGTGTGCCAACATGCTATTGCAACGATTATGATGTGGTATGATGGGGTGGTATCCTCCTTTGAATGATTTAAGTGACTTGACTTGGCACATGTTCACGCATGTAGTTGAAACAAAATCAACATAGCCTTCACGATATTTATGTTCATGGTGGATTATATCCTACTCATGCTTGCATCCAATGTTTATTAATTTTAATGCATGTACATGGCTGTTGTCGCTCTCTAGTTGGTCGCTTCCCAGTCTTTTGCTAGCCTTCACTTGTACTAAGCAGGAATACTGCTTGTGCATCCAATCCCTTAAACCCCAAAGTTATTCCAGATGAGTCCACTATACCTTCCTATATGCGGTATCTACCTGCCGTTCCAAGTAAATTTGTATGTGCCAAACTCTAAACCTTCAAATAAACATTCTGTTTTGTATGCTCGAATAGCTCATGTATCAACCAAGGCTGTCCTTATCTTCCGTGTTAGGCGGGTTATTCTCAAGAGGAGTGGACTCCGCTCCTCACTCACGAGAAAATGGCTGGTCACCGGGATGCCCACTCCCATGCTTTATGCAAACTAAATCAAAATTAATTGCAAACAAAACTCCCCCTGGGCCCTGATGTAGGTTGGAGGCACTCGTTGTTTCGAGCAAGCCATGGATTGATGCTTGTTGGTGGAGGGGGGGGGGGTATAAACTTTACCATTCTGTTTGGGAATTACCATTCTGTTTAGGAACCGCCTATAATGTGTTTAGCATGGAAGATATCACCATATCTTAGTTGCTACGTTGATAATTAAAGTATACCGCTCAAAATACAATTTATCTCTATTGCAAAACTGAGCTCTGGCACCTCTACAAATCCCTGCTTCCCTCTGCGAAGGGCCTATCCATTTACTTTTATGTTGAGTCATCACCATCTTATTAAAAAGCACTAGCTGGAGAGCACAGCTGCCATTTGCATTCATCACTGTTAATTTATATTGGGTATGACTATGATTCGATCTCTTTTACCATGAATTACAATGTCTAGTCAGTCCTCGATCTTTAAAGGTGCTCTGCATTTATGTTTTGCGGTCTCAGAAAGGGCTAGCGAGATACCATCTTGTTATATCATATTATGATTGTTTTGAGAAAGTGTTGTCATCCGAGATTTATTATTATGGCTTGCTAGTTGATCATGTTATTGATATGAGTAATCATGAGACCTGAGAATTATTGCAAATGTGGTTAGTTATAATCTTTGCTGAAAACTTGACTGCTAGCTTGACATATTTACATCAACAAGAGCAAACAGAGTTTGTAAAAGTTTTTCTTTCTTTCTTTCAGTTTGTCAACTAAATTGCTTGAGGACAAGCAAGGGTTTAAGCTTGGGGGAGTTGATACGTCTCTGTCATATCTTCTTTTCCAAACACTTTTGCCCTTGTTTTGGACTCTAACTTGTAAGATTTGAATGGAACTAACCCGGACTGACGCTGTTTTGAACAGAATTGCCATGGTGTTGTTTTATGTGCAGAAAATAAATATTCTCGGAATGACCTGAAACTCCACGGAACATCTTAGAAAAAATAATAAAAAATCCTTGCCAAAGATGAAGACCAGGGGGCCCACACCCTGTCCACGAGAGTGGGGGGCGCCCCCCCTCTAGGGCACGCCCCCTACCTCGTGGGCCCCCTGGATGCCCTCCGACGCCAACTCCAACTCTATATATTTGCTTTCAGAGAGAAAAAAATGAGAGAGAAGAAATCATCGCGTTTTACGATACGGAGCCGCCGCCAAGCCCTAAAACCTCTCGGGAGGGCTGATCTGGAGTCCGTTCGGGGCTCCGGAGAGGGGGATTCGTCGTCATCATCAACCATCCTCCATCACCAATTTCATGATGCTCACCGCCGCGCGTGAGTAATTCCATCATAGGCTTGCTGGAAAGTGATGGGTTGGATGAGATTTATCATGTAATCGAGTTAGTTTTGTTAGGGTTTGATCCCTAGTATCCACTATGTTCTGAGATTGATGTTTCTAGGACTTTGCTATGCTTAATGCTTGCCACTAGGGCCCGAGTGCCATGATTTCAGATCTGAACCTATTATGTTTTCATGAATATATGTGAGTTCTTGATCCTATCTTGCAAGTCTATAGTCACCTACTATGTGTTATGATCCGGCAACCCCGAAGTGACAATAATCGGGACCACTCCCGGTGATGACCTTAGTTTGAGGAGTTCATGTATTCACTATGTGCTAATGCTTTGTTCTGGTTCTCTATTAAAAGGAGGCCTTAATATCCCTTAGTTTCCGATAGGACCCCGCTGCCACGGGAGGGTAGGACAAAAGATGCCATGCAAGTTCTTTTCCATAAGCACGTATGACTATATACGGAATACATGCCTACATTACATTGATGAATTGGAGCTAGTTCTGTGTCACCCTATGTTATGACTGTTACATGATGAACCGCATCCGGCATAATTATCCATCACTGATCCGGTGCCTACGAGTTTTCCATATACTGTTTTACGCTTATTTACTTTCCCGCTGCTACTGTAACAATCACTACAAAATACCAAAAACATTACTTTTGCTGTCTTTACTTTTGTTGCCGCTACCACCACTATCATATTACTTTGCTAGTAAACACTTTGTTGCAGATACTAACTTTCCAGGTGTGGTTGAATTGACAACTCAGCTGCTAATACTTGAGAATATTCTTTAGCTCCCCTTGTGTCGAATCAATAAATTTGGGTTGAATACTCTACCCACGAAAGCTGTTGCGATCCCCTATACTTGTGGGTTATCACTCCACATCCCCATAGACCTTAGGATCTTCAAGGTAATCAGCCAGATAGCTTTCTCCTTCCGAATCCTGGGACGACATGTTGCTCTAATCTGCAGTAGGATAGCTCGAAACAAAGACAGGAGATATTTGCGTGATATGGTGGTCAAAACCTTCGGGAGATTATATAATGAATTTTTACCGACCAAAAGAAGTATCGTGCAAGAGAACGGAGTCCGGAGAGCACACGAGGTGCCCACGAGGCAGGGGGCGCGCCCATGGGGTAGGGCGTGCCTCCCACCCTCGTGGAAGCCTCATGTCCTTCCCGGACTGCTTCTTATTTTCCTATTTTTCTAAATATTCCAAAACGAAGAAATGTTGCCATTAGAACTATTTTGGAGTCGGTTTACTTACCGTACCACGTACCTATTCCTTTTCGGTGTCTGAAACGTTCCGGAAAGTGTCCCTTATGTATTCCTCCGTGGTTACGGTTTCAATAATATTAGTTTCAACATTTATAGGATTACCTAAGATATAATGTTTAATTATTTGACCGTTCACCACCTTCGGATTTGTGCCTTCGAAATTGTTGATTTTTGTGGCACCGGAATTATAGACCTCCTCGATAACGTAAGGACCTTCCCATTTAGAGAGAAGTTTTCCTGCAAAAAATCTTAAACGAGAGTTGTATAACAATACATAATCACCTACGTTGAACTCACGCTTTTGTATCCTTTTATCATGCCATCTTTTAACTTTTTCGTTAAATAGCTTGGCATTTTCATAAGCATGGGTTCTCCATTCATCAAGTGAGCCAAAGTCAAATAACCTCTTCTCACCGGCAAGTTTGAAATCATAGTTGAGCTCTTTGATGGCCCAATGTGCCTTATGTTCTAGTTCAAGAGGTAAGTGACATGCTTTGCCATAAACCATTTTATACGGAGACATACCCATAGGATTTTTATATGCAGTTCTATAGGCCCATAATGCATCATCAAGTTTCTTGGACCAATTCTTTCTAGATCTATTAACAGTCTTTTGCAAAATTAATTTGAGCTCTTTGCTACTCAGTTCTACTTGACCACTAGACTGTGGGTGATATGGAGATGCAATTCTATGATTAATGTCATACTTAGCAAGCATTTTACGAAAGGCACCATGAATAAAGTGTGAACCACCATCAGTCATTAAATATCTAGGGACTCCAAACCTCAGGAAAATAACTTCTTTAAGCATCTTAATAGAGGTGTTATGATCAGCACTACTAGTTGGAATAGCTTCTACCCACTTAGTAACGTAATCAACAGCAACTAAAATATGTGTATACCCATTAGAGGAAGGAAATGGTCCCATATAATCAAAGCCCCAAACATCAAATTGTTCAATAACAAGTGAATAATTCATAGGCATTTCTTGACGTCTACTAATATTACCAATTCTTTGACATTCATCACAAGACAAGACAAACTTACGGGCATCCTTGAAGAGAGTAGGCCAATAAAAACCGGATTGTAATACCTTATGTGCAGTTGTATCTCCAGCATGGTGTCCCCCATAAGCCTCGGAGTGACACTTGCGTAGGATCTGTTCCTGTTCATGCTCAGGTACACAACGTCTAATAATACCATCTACTCCTTCTTTATAAAGATGTGGGTCATCCCAAAAGTAATGTCTCAAATCATAGAAGAACTTTTTCTTTTGCTGGTATGTGAAACTAGGTGGTATAAATTTAGCAACAATATAATTAGCATAATCAGCATACCATGGAGCAGTACGAGAAGCATTTATGACGTTTAATTGTTCATCAGGAAAGCTATCATCAATAGGTAGTGGGTCATCAAGAACATTTTCTAACCTAAACAGGTTGTCTGCAACGGGGTTCTCATCTCCCTTTCTATCAATAATATGCAAATCAAATTCTTGTAGCAAGAGAACCCATCTAATAAGTCTAGGTTTAGCATCTTTCTTTTCCATAAGGTATTTAATAGCAGCACGATCAGTGTGAATAGTTACTTTAGAATCAACAATATAAGGTCTGAACTTATCACAAGCAAATACAACTGCTAAGAATTCCTTTTTAGTGGTAGCATAATTTCTCTGGGCATTGTCTAGAGTTTTACTAGCATATTGAATAACATTTAATTTCTTATCAACTCTTTGCCCTAGAAAGCACCTACAACATAATCACTAGCATCACACATAATTTCAAAGGGTAAATTCCAATCAGGTAGCTGAACAATACGTGTAGAAATCAATGCTTTCTTAAGTATTTCAAATGCTTCTACACAATCATCATCAAAGACAAAAGGAATATCTTTTTGTAATAGATTAGTCAGGGGCCGAGAAATTTTTAAGAAGTCCTTAATGAACCTCCTATAAAAACCGGCATGACGCAGAAAACTTATTATACCTTTAATGTCCTTAGGACATGGCATCTTTTCAATAGCATCAACTTTAGCTTTATCAACTTCAATACCTCTTTCAGAAATTTTATGCCCCAAGAAAATTCCTTCATTAACCATAAAGTGGCATTTCTCCCAATTTAGAACACGATTAGTTTCTTCACATCTCTGCAAAACTCGATCAAGGTTTCTCAAGCAATCATCAAAAGAGGATCCATAAACGGAGAAAGATATTAGCAAGCTTAATGGTAACATCAAAAGATCCATTAAGCTTGATGGATCCTTGAACAAGAGCAACCTTGAACAAGAAAATCAGCAGGATATTTAGCCTTCCCACACAAGACTTCAATATCTCTAACAATCCCAATTGGTGAAATAGTATCTCTATTAGCAAGCTTAATGGTAACATCAATACCTTCTATCTGAGTAGTGCAATATCATGCATAATTTCTTTGTATAAGAAAATAGGTATTGCACTGGCACTAGCACCCATATCACACAAGCCATGATAACAATGATCTCCTATTTTAACAGAAATAACAGGCATGCCTACGACAGGTCTATGTTTATCTTTAGCACCAGGTTTAGCAATTCTAGCAGTCTCATCACAGAAGTAAATAACATGCCCATCAATATTATCGGCCAAGAGATCTTTAACCATAGCAATGTTAGGTTCAACTTTAACTTGCTCAGGGGGTTTGTGTGTCCTAATATTACTTTTGTTGACTATAGTTGAAACTTTAGCATGATCCTTTATTCTAACAGGGAAAGGTGGTTTCTCAACATAAGTAGTAGGTACAACAGGATCATTATAAGTGATAGTCTTTTCTTCAACTTTAATAGGTGCAACTACTTTTGTTTCAACAGGAGGATTATATTTAAACCACTTCTCCTTGGGGAGATCAACATGAGTAGCAAAAGATTCGCAGAAAGAAGCTACTATCTCAGAGTCAAGTCCATATTTAGTGCTAAATTTACGGAAAACATCGGTATCCATAAAAGATTTAACACAATCAAACTTAGGTGTTATACCTGACTCCTTACCTTCATCGAGATCCCAATCTTCAGAGTTGCGTTTAATTCTCTCCAATAAATTCCATTTGTATTCAATAGTCTTCATCATAAAGGAACCAGTACAAGAAGTATCGAGCATGGAGCGATTGTTGTCAGAAAGCCAAGCATACATTTTTTGAATAATCATTTCTCTTGAGAGTTCATGATTGGGGCATGAATATAACATTGACTTAAGCCTCCCCCAAGCTTGAGCGATGCTTTCTCCTTCACGAGGCCAAAAATTATATATATAATTACGATCACGATGAACAAGATGCATAGGGTAAAACTTCTGATGGAATTCCAATTTCAACCGTTTGTAGTCCCATGATCACATATCATCACATAGACTATGCCATGTCAATGCATCTCCCTTCAAAGATAAAGGGAAGACCTTCTTCTTGATAACATCATCGGGCATACCTGCAAGCTTAAATAATCCACAAACTTCATCCACACAGATCAAGTGTAAGTCGGGATGCAATGTTCCATCCCCTCCAAAAGGATTAGCTAGCAGTTTCTCTATCATACCTGAAGGAATTTCGAAGTAAACATTTTCATTTTCAGTAGGTTGAGTAGGTTGAGGAGCAACTATTTGCTCTACCGGTCGGGGTGAAGATACCCCGAACAAGCCCCTCAAAGGATTACTTTCCATAGTAACAAGTGACAATAAATTCCAGCACACTATATAAATTTTTCCTTACCAAATTCCACCTACCAAATGCGCTTCACTCCCTGGCAACGGCGCCAGAAAAGAGTCTTGGTGACCCACAAGTATTGGGGATCTATCATAGTCCTTTTGATAAGTAAGAGTGTCGAACCCAACGAGGAGCAGAAGGAAATGATAAGCAGTTTTCAGCAAGGTATTCTCTGCAAGCACTGGAATTATCGATAACAGATAGTTTTGTGATAAGGTAATTGGTAATGAGTAGCAAGTAATAAAAGTAAATAAGGTGCAGAAAGATGGCTCAATCCTTTTTATAGCAAAGGACAAGCCTGGACAAACTCTTATATGAAGGAAAGCGCTCTCGAGGACACATGGGTATTATTGTCAAGCTAGTTTTCATGACGTTCATATGATTCATGTTCGGTACTTTGATAATCTGATATGTGGGTGGAACGGTGCTTGGGTGCTGTCCTTACTTGGACAAGCATCCCACTTATGATTAACTCCTATTGCAAGCATCCTCAACTACAACATAATTATTATGGTAAACCTAACCATAGCATGAAACATATGGATCCAAATCAGCCCCTTATGAAGCAACGCATAAACTAGGGTTTAAGCTTCTGTCACTCTAGCAACCCATCATCTACTTATTACTTCCCAAGGCCTCCCTCTAGGCCCAAACAATGGTGAAGTGTCATGTAGTCGACATTCACATGACACCACTAGAGGGATGACAACATACATCTCATCAAAATATCGAACGAATACCAAATTCACATGACTACTAATAGCAAGAATTCTCCCATGTCCTCAGGAACAATCGTAACTACTCACAAAGCATATTCATGTTCATAATCAAAGGGGTATTAATATGCATAATGGATCTGAACATATAATCTTACACCAAGTAAACCAACTAGCATCAACTACAAGGAGTAATCAACACTACTAGCAACCCACAGGTACCAATCTGAGGTTTGGATACAAAGGTTGGATACAAGAGATGAACTAGGGTTTCAGATGAGATGGTGCAGGTGAAGATGTTGATGGAGATTGACCCCCTCCCGTTGAGAGGATTGTTGGTGATTACGATGGTGATGATTTCCCCCTCCCGGAGGGAAGTTTCCCCGGCCGAACAGCTCCGCCAGAGCCCTAGATTGGTTCCGCCAAGGTTCCGCCTCGTGGCGGCGGAGTCTCGTCCCGAAAGCTTGCTTATGATTTTTTCCTCGACGAAAGACTCCATATAGCAGAAGATGGGCATCGAAGGGCCACTAGGGGGCCCACAAGATAGGGGGCACGCCCAGGGGGTAGGGCGCGCCCCCCACCCTCGTGGCTAGGGTGTGGCCCACCTCTAGAACTTCTTGCGCTCAGTATTTTTTATATATTCTGGAAATAGCTTCCGTGAAGTTTCAGGACTTTTGGAGCTGTGCAGAATAGGTTTCTAATATTTGCTCCTTTTCCAGCCCAGAATCCCAGCTGCCGGCATTCTCCCTCTTTATGTAAACCTTGTAAATAAGAGAGAATAGGCATAAGTATTGTGACATAATGTGTAATAACAGCCCATAACGCAATAAATATCGATATAAAAGCATGAAGCAAAATGGACATATCAGTGTCCAATTATTTTCATTGGTCAACATATTATTCAATAGAATTTCACCTTGATCAACTGTTCTTTCCCTGAAAACACAACCAGCACAACTATCCAGGTAATCTCTGGAAGCATCAGTTAGTCCATTATAAAATATATCAAGTATTTCATTTTTCTTGAGAGGATGATCAGGCAAAGCATTAAGTAATTGGAGAAGCCTCCCCCAAGCTTGTGTGAGACTCTCTTTTTCAATTTGCACAAAATTATATATCTCCCTTAAAGCAGCTTGTTTCTTATGAGCGGGGAAATATTTAGCAGAGAAGTAGTAAATCATATCCTGGGGACTACACACACAACCAGGATCAAGAGAATTAAACCATATCTTAGCATCACCCTTTAATGAGAACGAAAATAATTTAAGGATATAATAATAGCGTGTTTTCTCATCATTAGTGAATAGGGTAGCTATATCATATAATTTAGTAATATGTGCCACAACAGTTTCAGATTCATAGCCATAGAAAGGATCAGATTCAACCAAAGTAGTTAACTCAGGATCGACATAGAAATCATAATCCTTATCAGTAATAAAGATAGGTGAAGTAGCATAAGCAGGATCATATTTCATTCTAGCATTCAGGGATATTTATTTAAGCTTGGCTAATAATTTCTTAAGATCAGATGTATCATTGCAAGCTAAGAAATCTCTAGCAGTTTCTTCATCCATAACATAACCCTCAGGAACAACACGCAACTAATATCTAGGGGGAGAATCTTCATCATCACTTTCATCAATATTATCAGTTTCAATAATTTCATTCTCCCTAGCCCTAGCAAGTTGTTCATCAAGAAATTCACCTAGTGGCACAGTATTATCAAGCATAGAAGTAGTTTCATCATAAGTATCATGCAAAGTAGAAGTGGCATCATCAATAACATGCGACATATCAGAATGAATAGCAGGTGTAGGTGTCGAAAGCTTACTCAAAATAGAAGGTGAATCAAGTGTAGAGCTAGATGGCAGTTGAGGGAGTCCTGGATTAGGGGGTGTTCGGATAGCCAAACTATACCTTCAGCCGGACTCCTGGACTATGAAGATACAAGATTGAAGACTTCGTCCCGTGTCCGGAAGGGACTTTCCTTGGCGTGGAAGGCAAGCTTGGCAATACGGATATTTAGATCTCCTACCATGGTAACCGACTCTATGTAACCCTAGCCCTCTCCGGTGTCTATATAAACCGGAGGGTTTTAGTCCGTAGGACAACACACACATCAACAATCATACCATAGGCTAGCTTCTAGGGTTTAGCCTCTCTGATCTCGTGGTAGATCTACTCTTGTACTACCCATATCATCAATATTAATCAAGCAGGACGTAGGGTTTTACCTCCATCGAGAGGGCCCGAACCTGGGTAAAACTTCGTGTCCCTTACCTCCATTCGGCCTAGACACACAGTTCGGGACCCCGATCCGCCGGTTTTGACACCGACAGCAGTTCCTTACCTCCCCTCGTAGTTGAGGGTAAAATCTTGGTTCTTTGATCTTTCAAGTTCTTCATAATGATAAGCAGATATAAATCCCAAGTGACTCAAAGAATAGAGCTATGCTCCACGGCAACGGCTGTCGGATGTGGGGTTCCCGCAAACCCTTAAGGTTCGAACACTAGGGTGCGCGCGAAGTCTCTCCCTCCTACCGATCTACGCCCAAGCTCGCTAAGATCTCGCAGACGAAGTCGACAAACTCGCAACATAGAAAGACACAGGATTTATACTGGTTCGGGCCACCGTTGTGGTGTAACACCCTACTCCAGTGTGGTGGTGGATTGCCTCTTGGGCTAATGATGAACAATACAAGGGGGAGAACTCTCATATATTGATGAAAACATAGTAGGTTCAGTTCTGAAATCATGGCACTCGGGCCTTAGTGACAAGCATTAAGCATAGCAAAGTCATAGCAACATCAATCTCAGAACATAGTGGATACTACTAATCAAACCCTAACAAAACTAACTTGATTACATGATAAATCTCATCCAACCCATCATCGTCCAACAAGCCTACGATGGAATTACTCATGCACGGCGGTGAGCATCATGAAATTGGTGATGGAGGAAGGTTGATGATGACGATGGCGATGGATTCCCCTCTCCAGAGCCTCGAACGGACTCCAGATCAGCCCTCCCGAGAGAGTTTAGGGCTTGGCGGCGGCTCTGTATCGTAAAACGCGATGAATCCTTCTTTCTGATTTTTTTCTCCCTGAAAGTGAATATATGGAGTCAAGGTGGACGTCGGTGGAGCATCAGGGGGCCCACGAGGCAGGGGGAGCGCCCAGTGGGGTTGGGCGCGCCCCCACCCTCGTGGACAGGGTGTGGGCCCCCTGACGTGGATCTTTCTTTCAGTATTTTTTATATATTCCAAAAATAATCTCCGTTGATTTTCAGGTCATTCCGAGAACTTTTATGTTTGCACAAAAATAACACCATGGCAATTCTGCTGAAAACAACGTCAGTCCGGGTTAGTTCCATTCAAATCAGGCAAGTTAGAGTTCAAAACAAGGGCAAAAGTGTTTGGAAAAGTAGATACGACAGAGAAGTATCAACTCCCCCAAGCTTAAGCCTTTGCTTGTACTCAAGCAATTCGGTTGATAAACTGAAAGTGATAAAGAAAAACTTTTACAAACTCTGTTTGCTCTTGTTGTTGTAAATATGTAAAGTCGGCATTCGGGTTTTCAGCAAAGATTATGAACTAACCATATTCACAATAACACTTAGGTCTCATGTTTACTCATATCAATGACATAATCAACTAGCGAGCAATAATAATAAATCTCGGATGACAACACTTTCTCAAAATAATCATGATATGATATGACAAGATGGTATCTCGCTAGCCCTTTCTGAGACCGCAAAACATAAATGCAGAGCACCTTTAAAGATCAAGGACTGACTAGACATTGTAATTCATGGTAAAAGAGATCCATTCTAGTCATACTCAATATAAACTAACAGTAATGGATGCAAATGACAGCGGTGCTCTCCAACGGGTGCTTTTTAATAAGAGGATGGTGACTCAATATAAAAGTAAATAGATAGGCCCTTCGCGGAGGGAAGCAGGGATTTGTAGAGGTGCCAGAGCTCCATTTTGAAATAGATATGAATAATATTTTGAGCGTTATACTTTCATTGTCAACATAACAACCGAGAGATCTCGATATCTTCCATGCTACACACATTATAGGCGGTTCCCAAACAGAATGGTAAAGTTTATACCCCCCTCCACCAACAAGCATCAATCCATGGCTTGCTCGAAACAACGAGTGCCTCCAACTAACAAGAGTCCCGGGGGAGTTTTGCTTGCAGTTATTTTGATTTGATTTGCATAAAGCATGGGACTCGGCATCCCGCTGACCAGCCATTTTCTCGTGATTGAGGGGCGGAGTCCACTCCTCTTGAGAATAACCCGCCTAGCATGGAAGATACAGACAACCCTAGTTGATACATGAGCTATTAGAACATACAAAACAGAATGTTTATTTGAAGGTTTAGAGTTTGGCACATACAAATTTACTTGGAAGGGCAGGTAGATACCGTATATAGGCAGGTATGGTGGACTCATATGGAACAACTTTGGGGTTTATGGAATTGGATGTACAAGCAGTGTTCCCGCTTAGTACAAGTGAAGGCTAGAAAAGACTGGGAAGCGACCAGCTAGAGAGCGACAACAGTCATGAACATGCATTAAAATTAATCAACATCGAATGCAAGCATGAGTAGGATATAATGCACCATGAACATAAATATCGTATAGGCTATGTTGGTTTTGTTTCAACTACATGTGTGAACATGTGCCAAGTCAAGCCACTCAAATCGTTCAAAAGAGGATACCACCCTATCATACCACATTACAACCATTTTAATAGCATGTTGACATGCAAGGTAAACCATTATAAGCTCCTAGCTAATTAAGCATGGCATAAGCTACTACAATCTCTAATTGTCATTGCAAATATGTTTCTTTCATAATAGGCTGAATCAGGAACGATGAACTAATCATATTTACAAAAACAAGAGAGGTCAAGTTCATACCAGCTTTTCTCATCTCAATAAGTTCATCATATAATCATCATTATTGCCTTTCACTTGTACGACCGAATAGTGTGGATAATAATAATAGTGCACGTGCATTGGACTAATCTGGAATCTGCTAGCATTCAATTCAAGAGAGAAGACAGGGTAATATGGGCTCTTTGTTAGATCAACAATAATGCATATAAGAGCCACTCAACTTTTTCATTATGGTCTTCTCTCTCGACCCCCAAAGAACAAGAAAAGAATTAAAACTATTTACACCGGAAAGCTCCCAACAAGCAAAAGAAGAACGAGAAATCTTTTTGGGGTTTTCTTTTTAATTACTACTACAGCTTGAAAAGTAAACTAACTAAAAGCTACAACTAATTTTTTTAGTTTTTCTTAAGGTTTTTCAAACTCACGAGAAGAAAGCATAAAAGGGAAATAAACTAGCATGGATATTGCAATGAAAAAGTATGAGCACCGACAACTAGCATGAGTGTGTGAACAGGAATGTAATGTCGGTGAGAAGTACGTACTCCCGCAAGCTTAGGCTTTTGGCCTAAGTTGGTCTATGGCCACAGTTGGTTTGGCGGATATCCAAAGTTATAGTTGAGGTTGTACTGAGAAGGATCCCCTTGGTGCCACTGGTTGGCGATCTCTTCCGGATTCCACTGATGAACAGATTGCCGGTGAGGATCAAATCGTGGTTCCGACTTTGGCTCTATAGCTGGTGTGGGGTTTTGGTAGGCGTGAATGGCCTCTGGCGGAACAAGGTACTTTCATGCAGATAAGTCAAACAAGGAAGGATCAGGCAAAGTAATAGTCTCAGGGTGATTTTTATCAAATATCAGCTTGGACTTAAGCATCTTTTCCTTATTCTTAACGACAAAATCATGTGCTACCATACTCTTATAGTCTAGAAAAACAGGAGGCAGCAACTTCTCTTCCTTCTCATAATGCCTAATAGGTATGTTAAAGTGTGCAACGAGGCGTGAGGCAAAGATACCTCCCAAGATGGTGCCCTTATTACGGTTAAGATTTAACCGCTTTGCAACAATAGCGCCCATACTAAATGTGTCATCACGGAACAAGGCATGGCACAAAATAACAATATCAGGGGCACTAAGGTTGCCACAGTTTTCGTGACCAATTAAGCATCTACTAGCAAATATTGCAAAGTAACGTAAAACAGGAAAATGTATGCTAGTAATTCTTGCATCAGAAACTTTCCTCGTTTTCCCAACAGCAATTGTATCAATAAACCCTTCCACATCGTCACGATGTGGTTCCTCTACACTGCCCTCAAAAGGGATCAAGCAAACCCGACAAAAATCACGAAGTGACATCTCCTTATGCTCATTATATAAATAAAATTCCACCGTAGGTGGTGAGCTCCTAGCATGGAAATGAAAGTTTTGCACAAAGATATTGGTGAGTAAGAGATACTATTCGCGTTGATCGTGGAGGAAGGCGGTGAGGCCTGCATTCTCAGCCAATTCATAGAAATCATCATAAATCTCGGCTGATCTCAAGAAATCATCATAAGGCCATTCACACGGCCGAACCTCTACGGTGCGAGGGAGATTATACTTGGGCTTCGTGTTCTCTTCACTTTGTTTATCCTTCGAGCTTCGGCTCGATGAGCCTCTCAAAAATCTCTCCATCTTTTTCTGAAGATTTCTAAATTTTTTGGTAACTTAAAATAAAAGTGAACCAAACTCAACAATATTGATAGCAACTACTCCTACAAGTGCCTAGAGGCAATACCATGCATTAAAACTACTTTTAACCATATAAATTTGACATGGAAGCTCAAGAACAGGGTCACCTAACCAGCAAAAAATTGCAATAAATAAAGCACTAGAACCAAAACTAATTGGACCATTGGAGGAGTCACATACCAAAGAACAATCCCCCAAAGCAGTTTTCTGACTGGAGCTTTGAGCAAGGAGATCAAAAATGGCAGCAAGATGAGCTAGAACTCGGGTTTGAGCTGGTTGGTGATTTTTTTGGGAGGAAGAAGTAGTGTGTGGTGGCTGGGATAAGTGGAGGGGACCCATGTGGGGTCCACGAGGCAGGGGGTGCGCCCTCCATCCTCGTGGGCACGTGGCTGCTCCCCCTGCTGTGTTTTCACTGCCAGATATTCTCAAATATTCCAGAAAAAATCATATTTAAATTTCAGGGCATTTGGAGAACTTTTATTTTTGGGGTATTTTTTATTGCACGGCTAATGCAGAAAACCAACAGAAATTACTATATTTGCTTCATTTAATATAAATAACATAAAGTAAAAAGAGGGTACAAAGAGTTGTGTTTTCTAACTTCATCTATCTCATGCTCGTCAAAAGGAATCCACTAACAAGGTTGATCAGGTCTTGTTAACAAACTCATTTCGAATAACATGAAACCGGAGAATTTTCGAATAACACTAGGTTACCTCAATAGGGATATGCATGTCCCCAACAATAAGAATATCATATTTCTTTTTGGTATTAGGAAGAGGAAATTCAAAACCTCCAATAGTAATTGTTGAAATTTTTCCAATAGAATTGATATTGTGGACTTGAGGTTGTTTCCTCGGAAAGTGTACCGTATGCTCATTACCGTTAACATAAAAAGTGACATTTCCTTTGGTGCAATCAATAATAGCCAATGCAGTATTCAAAAAGGGTCTTCCAAGAATAATAGACATACTATCGTCCTCGGGAATATCAAGAATAACAAAGTCCGTTAAAATAGTAACATTTGCAACCACAACAGGCACATCCTCACAAATACCGACATGTATAGCAGTTGATTTGTCGGCCATTTGCAAAGATATTTCAGTAGGTGTCAACTTATTCAAATCAAGTCTACGATGTAAAGAGAGAGGCATAACACTAACACCGGCTCCAAGATCACATAAAACAGTTTTAACATAGTTTCTTTTAATGGAGCATGGTATAGTTGGTACTCCTGGATCTCCAAGTTTCTTTGGTATTCCACCCTCAAAAGTATAATTAGCAAGCATGGTGGAAATTTCATCTTCCGGTATCTTTCTTTTATTAGTAACAATATCTTTCATATTTAGCATAACGATTCGTTTTAAGCATATCAGTCAAACGCATACGCAAAAGGATGGGTCTAATCATTTCAGCAAAGCTCTCAAAATCCTCATCATCCTTTTTCTTGGATGGTTTAGGAGGAAAAGGCATGGGTTTCTGAACCCATGGTTCTCTTTCTTTACCGTGCTTCCTAGCAACAAAGTTTCTCTTATTATAACGTTGATTTTTTGATTGTGGGTTATCAAGATCAACAGCAGGTTCAATTTCTACATCATTATTATTGCTAGGTTGAGCACCAACATGAACATCATCATTAACATTATCACTAGGTTCATGTTCTTTACCAGATTGTGTTTCAGCATCAGAGATAGAAATATCATTAGGATTCTCAGGTGTGTCTACAACAGGTTCACTAGAAGCATGCAAAGTCCTACCATTTTTCTTTGTCTTCCTCTTAGAAGGACTAGGTGCATCAACGTTATTTCTCTAAGAATCCTGCTCAATTCTCTTAGGGTGGCCCTCAGGATACAAAGGTTCCTGAGTCACTTTACCTCCTCTAGTTGCAACTCTAACAACAAATTCATTATTTTTACTATTCAATTCATTGAGCAAATCATTCTGAGCTTTACGTACTTGCTCTACTTGAGTGGTAACCATAGAAGCATGTTTACTAATAAGTTTAAGTTCACCTTTAACACTAGCCATATAATCACTCAAGTGTTCAATCATATAAGCATTATGTTTCAATTGCCTACCAACATAACCATTAAAATCTTCTTGCTTAACCATAAAGTTATCAAATTCATCCAAACATTGGCTAGCAAACTTAGCAGGAGGGATTTAAGCTTTATCATATCTATAGAGAGAATTTACCTTTACTACCTGTGTTGGGTTATCGAGACCATGTGTTTCTTCAATAGGTGATGAATTAAGACCATGTATTTCTTCAACAAGTGGTAAATTCTTAACATCTTCAACTTTTATACCTTTTTCTTTGATAGATTCCTTTGCCTCTTGCATATCTTGAGGACTGAGAAATAGAATGCCCCTTTCTTCAGAGTTGGCTTAGGAGTTGGTTCAGGAAGTGCCCAATTATTTTCGTTGGACAACATATTATTCAATAGAATTTCAGCTTGATCAACTATTCTTTCCCTGAAAACACAACCAGCACAACTATCCAGGTAATCTCTGGAAGCATCGGTTAGTCCATTATAAAAGATATGAAGTATTCCATTTTTCTTGAGAGGATGATCAGGCAAAGCATTAAGTAATTGGAGAAGCCTCCCCCAAGCTTGTGTGAGACTCTCTTTTTCAATTTGCCCAAAATTATATATCTCCCTTAAAGCAGCTTGTTTCTTATGAGCGGGGAAATATTTAGCAGAGAAGTAGTAAATCATATCCTGGGGACTACACACACAACCAGGATCAAGAGAATTAAACCATATCTTAGCATCACCCTTTAATGAGAACGGAAATAATTTAAGTATATACTAATAGCATGTTTTCTCATCATTAGTGAACAGGGTAGCTATATCATTTAATTTTGTAAGCTGTGCCACAACAGTTTCGGATTCATAGCCATAGAAAGGATCAGATTCAACCAAAGTAATTAACTCAGGATCGACAGAGAAATCATAATCCTTATCAGTAATAAAGATAGGTGAAGTAGCATAAGTAGGATCATATTTCATTCTAGCATTCAGGGATTTTTCTTTAAGCTTGGCTAATAATTTCTTAAGATCAGATCTATCATTGCAAGCTAAGAAATCTCTAGCAGTTTCTTCATCCATAACATAACCCTCAGGAACAACAGGCAATTCATATCTAGGGGGAGAATCTTCATCATCACTTTTATCAATATTATCAGTTTTAATAATTTCATTCTCCCTAGCTCTAGCAAGTTGTTCATCAAGAAATTCACCTAGTGGCACAGTATTATCAAGCATAGACGTAGTTTCATCATAAGTATCATGCAAAGTAGAAGTGGCATCATCAATAACATGCGACATATCAAAATGAATAGCAGGTGTAGGTGTCGCAAGTTTACTCAAAACAGAAGGTGAATCAACTGCAGAGCTAGATGGCAGTTCCTTACCTCCCCTCGTAGTTGAGGGAAAAATCTTGGTTCTTTGATCTTTCAAGTTCTTCATAATGATAAGCAAATATAAATCCCAAGTGACTCAAAGAATAGAGCTATGCTCCCCGGCAACGGCTGTCAGATGTGGGGTTCCGGCAAACCCTTAAGGTTCGAACACTGGGGTGCGCGCGAAGTCTCTCCCTCCTACCGATCTACGCCCTAGCTCACTAAGATGTCGCGGACGAACTCAACAAACTCGCAACACAGAAAGACACAGGATTTATACTGGTTTGGGCCACCGTTGTGGTGTAACAGCCTACTCCAGTGTGGTGGTGGATTGCCTCTGGGCTGATGATGAACAATACAAGGGGGAGAACAGCCTCCTGAGGTCGAGGTGTTCTTGTGCGTGGCTAACTTGTCTGGGTGAGAGAGCGATCTAAGATTCGTCTCCTCGCCCCCCTTTTCTATGGTGGTGGCTAGCCCTACTTATAGAGGCCCGGGTCCTCTTCCCAAATATTGAGCGGGAAGGGAGCCAACAACAGCAGGCTAATTTGAAGGTGGATAGCTAGTAGAAGCTATCCTGACAAAAGGTTGTCTGCGCCTGCGAAAGGCTCTGGTGGTGACGCCGTCTTGGGCTCCACGATGACCTCCGTCTTGCCATCCTTCTGGTCTTGGTCTTGTTGCACCAAAATGGCAACCTTTGCCTGATGCCTCGGTACTCCTCGCCTGCGCTAGTTTCCTTAGCACGAAAGAGGAAACTAGGACGCTACGCGTGCTGGTGCCCGCCTGGCGCCCGCCTGGTGTCGATCGTCATGGCTCACATCACGAGAGCCTCGTGAGGTTCGCCTCGCCTTGATATCTCCGCTCCTCGTGAGCCTGCCCGACTAGGCTGCTCAAGAGGAGGTCTCGTGTTGTCCGCCTCGTGAGGCTTGGCCCCTCGCGAGGGTCTTGGGTGCCTTGTTGGTGAAGATGGCTCGTACGGCCTGCTGGCTCAGCCATGCAGCGGGCCGCAGGAAGGCAAGTCTGGGGAGCCCCGTTCCCAGGACGCCGAAAACGGCGCCAAAATTTTTTCTTGATAACCCACAAGTATAGGGGATCGCAACAGTTTTCGAGGGTAGAGTATTCAACCCAAATTTATTGATTCGACACAAGGGGAGCCAAAGAATATTCTCAAGTATTACCAGCTGAGTTGTCAATTCAACCACACCTGGAAACTTAATATCTGCAACAAAGTGTTTAGTAGCAAAGTAATATGATAGTTGTGGTAACGGTGGCAAAAGATAACGGTAGCAAAAGTAATATTTTGGGATTTTGTACAGAATGTAATAGTAGCAGCGGAAAAGTAAATAAGCGAAGAACAATATAGGAAAAGCTCGTAGGCATTGGATCGGTGATCGAGAATTATGCCGGATGCGATCGATCATGTAATAGTCATAACCACGGGTGACACAGAACTAGATCCAGTTCATCAATGTAATGTAGGCATGTATTCCAAATATAGTCATACGTGCTAATGGAAAAGAACTTGCATGACATCTTTTGTCCTACCCTCCTGTGGCAGCGGGGTCCTATTGGAAACTAAGGGATATTAAGGCCTCCTTTTAATAGAGTACCGAACCAAGCATTAACACATAGTGAATACATGAACTCCTCAAACTATGGTCATCACCGGTAAGTATCCCGATTATTGTCACTTCGGGGTTAATGGATCATAACACATAATAGGTGACTATAGACTTGCAAGATAGGATCAAGAACTCTCGTGTATTGATGAAAACATAATAGGTTCAGATCTGAAATCATGGCACTCGGGCCCTAGTGACAAGCATTAAGCATAGCAAAGTCATAGCAACATCAATCTCAGAACATAGTGGATACTAGGGATCAAACCCTAACAAAACTAACTCGATTACATGATAAATCTCATCCAACCCGTCACCTTCCAACAAGCCTATGATGGAATTACTCATGCACGGCGGTGAGCATCGTGAAATTGGTGATGGAGGAAGGTTGATGATGATGATGGCGACAGATTCCCCTCTCTGGAGCCCCGAACGGACTCCAGACCAGCCCTCCCGAGAGAGTTTAGGGTTTGGCGGCGGGTCCATATCGTAAAACGCGATGAATCCTTCTTTCTGATTTTTTTTCTCCCTGAAAGTGAATATATGGAGTCAAGGTGGACGTCGATGGAGCATCAGGGGGCCCATGAGGCAGGAAGCGCCCCCGCCCTCGTGGACAGGGTGTAGGCCCCCTGACATCGATCTTTCTTCCAGTATTTTTTCTATATTCCAAAAATAATCTTCGTTGATTTTCAGGACATTCTGAGAACTTTTATTTCTGCACAAAAATAACAGCATGGCAATTCTGCTGAAAACAACGTCACCCCGGGTTAGTTCCATTCAAATCATGCAAGTTAGAGTCCAAAACAAGGGCAAACGTGTTTGGAAAAGTAGATACGACGGAGACGTATCAACTCCCCCAAGCTTAAACCTTTGCTTGTCCTCAAGCAATTCAGTTGATAAACTGAAAGCGATAAAGAAAAACTTTTACAAACTCTATTTGCTCTTGTTGTTGTAAATATGTAAAGTCAGCATTCGGGTTTTCAGCAAAGATTATGAACTAACCATACTCACAATAACACTTAGGTCTCATGTTTACTCATATCGATGACATAATCAACTAGCGAGCAATAATAATAAATCTCGGATGACAACACTTCCTCAAAATAATCATGATATGATATGACAAGATGGTATCTCGCTAGCCCTTTCTGAGACCGCAAAACATAAATGCAGAGCACCTTTAAAGATCAAGGACTGACTAGACATTGTAATTCATGGTAAAAGAGATCCAGTCAAGTCATACTCAATATAAACTAACAGTAATGGAATGCAGATGACAGCGGTGCTCTCCAACTGGTGCTTTTTAATAAGAGGATGATGACTCAACATAAAAGTAAATAGATAGGCCCTTCGCAGAAGGAAGCAGGGATTTGTAGAGGTGCCAGAGCTCAGTTTTGAAATAGATATGAATAATATTTTGAGCGGTATACTTTCATTGTCAACATAACAACCGAGAGATCTCGATATCTTCCATGCTACACATATTATAGGCGGTTCCCAAACAAAATGGTAAATTTTATACTTCCCCTCCACCAACAAGCATCAATCCATGGCTTGCTCGAAACAATGAGTGCCTCTAACTAACAAGAGTCCCAGGGGAGTTTTTTTTGCAGTTATTTTGATTTGATTTGCATAAAGCATGGGACTGGGCATCCCGGTGACCATCCATTTTCTCGTGAGGAGGAGCGGAGTCCACTCCTCTTGAGAATAACCCGCCTAGCATGGAAGATACAGACAACCCTAGTTGATACATGAGCTATTCGAGCATACAAAACAGAATGTTTATTTGAAGGTTTAGACTTTGGCACATACAAATTTACTTGGAACGGCAGGTAGATACCGTATATAGGTAGGTATGGTGGACTCATATGGAACAACTTTAGGGTTTATGGAATTGGATGTACAAGCAGTATTCCCGCTTAGTACAAGTGAAGGCTAGAAAAAGTCTGGGAAGCGACCAGCTAGAGAGCGACAACAGTCATGAACATGCATTAAAATTAATCAACACCGAAAGCAAGCATGAGTAGGATATAATGCACCATGAACATAAATATCGTAGAGGCTATGTTGATTTTGTTTCAACTACATGCGTGAACATGTGCCAAGTCAAGCCACTCGAATCGTTCAAAAGAGGACACCACCCTATCAAACCACATCACAACCATTTTAATAGCATGTTGGCACGCAAGGTAAACCATTATAAGCTCCTAGCTAATTAAGCATGGCATAAGCTACTACAATCTCTAATTGTCATTGCAAATATGTTTCTTTCATAATAGGCTGAATCAGGAACGATGAACTAATCATATCTACAAAAACAATAGAGGTCGAGTTCATACTAGCTTTTCTCATCTCAATAAGTTCATCATATAATAATCATTGTTGCCTTTCACTTGTACGACCGAATAGTGTGGATAATAATAATAGTGCACATGCATTGGACTAAGATGGAATCTGCAAGCATTCAATTCAAGAGAGAAGAAAAGGTAATATGGGCTCTTTGTTAGATCAACAATAATGCATATAAGAGCCACTCAACATTTTCATTAAGGTCTTCTCTCTCGACCCCCAAAGAACAACAAAACAAATAAAATTATTTAGACGGGAAAGCTCCCAACAAGCAAAAGAAGAACGGGGAATCTTTTTGGGGGTTTCTTTTTAATTACTACTACAGCATGAAAAGTAAACTAACTAAAAGCTACAACTAATTTTTTTGGTTTTTCTTAAGGTTTTTCAAACTCACAAGAAGAAAGCATAAAAAGGGAAATAAACTAGCATGGATATTACAATGAAAAAGTATGAGCACCGACAACTAGCATGAGTGTGTGAACAGGAATGTAATGTCGGTGAGAAGTACGTACTCCCCCAAGCTTAGGCTTTTGGCCTAAGTTGGTCTATGGCCATGGTTGGCCTGGCGGATATACAAAGTTATAGTTGGGGTCGTACTGACAAGGATCCCCCTGGTGCCACTGGTTGGCGATCTCTTCCGGATTGCACTGATAAACAGAGTGCCAGTGAGGATCAAATTGTGGTTCCGGCTCTGGCTCTATAGCTGGTGTGGGGTTTCGGTAGACGTGAATGGCCTCCGACGGAACAAGGTACTTGCCTGCACACAAGTCAAACAAGGAAGGAGCAGGCAAAGTAATAGTCTCAGGGTGATTTTTATCAAATATCAGCTTCTACTTATGCATCTTTTCCTTATTCTTAATGATAAAATCATGTGCTACCATACTCTTATAGTCTAGAAAAACAGGAGGCAACAACTTCTCTTCCATCTCATAATGCCTAATAGGTATGTTAAAGTGTGCATCGGGGCGCGAGGCAAAGATACCTCCCAAGATGGGGCCCTTAGTACGGTTAAGATTTAACCGCTTTGCAACAATAGCGCCCATACTAAATGTGTCACCACAGAACAAGGCTTGGCACAAAATAACAATATCAGGGGCACTAAGGGTGCCACAGTTTCCGTGACCAATTAAGCATCTACTAGCAAATATTGCAAAGTAACGTAAAACAAGAAAATGTATGCTAGTAATTCTTGCATCGGAAACTTTCCTCGTTTCCCCGACAACAAATGTATCAATAAACCCTTCCACATCATCATGATGTGGTTCCTCTACACTGCCCTCAAAAGGGATCAAACAAACCCGACAAAATCATGAAGTGACATCTCCTTATGCTCATCATATAAATAAAATTCCACCGTAGGTGGTGAGCTCCTAGCATGTAAATGAAAGTTTTGCACAAAGATATTGGTGAGTAAGAGATATTGTTTGCATTGGTCATGGAGGAAGGCAGTGAGGCCTGCATTCTCAGCCAATTCATAGAAATCATCATAAATCCCGGCTGATCTCAAGAAATCATCATAAGGGCATTCACATGGCTGAACCTCCGCGGTGCGAGGGAGATTATACTTGGGCTTCTTGTTCTCTTCACTTTGTTTATCCTTCGAGCTTCGGCTCAATGAGCCTCTCAAAAATCTCTTCATCTTTTTGTGAAAATTTCTGAAATTTTTAGTAACTTAAAATAAAAGTGAACCAAACTCAACAGTATTGATAGCAACTACTCCTACAAGTGCCTAGAGGCAATACCATGCATTAAAACTACTTTTGACCACATAAATTTGACATGGAAGCTCAAGAACAGGGTCACCTAAGCAGCAAAAATTTGCAATAAATAAAGCACTAGAACAAAAAACTAATTGGACCATTGGAGAAGTCACATACCAAAGAACAATCCCCCAAAGCAGTTTTCTGAGTGGAGCTTTGAGCAAGGAGATCGAAAATGGCAGCAAGATGAGCTAGAACTCGGATTTGAGCTGGTTGGTAATTTTTTTGGGAGGAAGGAGTGTGTGGTGGCCGGAATAAGCGGCGGCTCCTTATCATAAAATGCGATGAATCCTTCTTTTGATTTTTTCTCTCCCCGAAAGTGAATATATGGAGTCAAGGGGGACGTCGGTGGAGCATCAGGGGGCCCATGAGGCAGGGGGCACGCCCAGTGGGGTACGGCGCGCCCCACCCTCGTGGACAGGGTGTGGGCCCCCTGACGTGGATCTTTCTTCTAGTATTTTTTATATATTCCAAAAATAATCTCCGTTGATTTTCAGGTCATTCCAACAACTTTTATTTCTGCACAAAAATAACACCATGGCAATTCTGCTGAAAACAGCGTCAGTCCGGGTTAGTTCCATTCAAATCATGCAAGTTAGAGTCCAAAACAAGGGCAAAAGTGTTTGGAAAAGTAGATACTACGGAGACGTGTCAAGGTCCTGTGGCTCGCGCATCTCCATGTCCACGCGGATATGATCGGGCAGCCCGCCAACAAACAGCTCGACCCACTGGCGAGCTGTAACGCCGGGCACGTGGTAAGGCAGGGCCTAGAAGCGGTCGGCGAAGTCCTGCACCATGGAAATGAAAGACAAACGCCCAAGCTCCACCAGGCGGCTCCCGCAGATCGGCGGCCCGAGCCTTAAGAGGCATAGCTCACGGAAATGCTCCCATGGGGGCATGCCACCCTTGTCCTGTTCGAGGGCATAATACCACGCCTGTGCTGCGCCCCGGAGGTGATAGGAGGCGGTCCGGGTGTGGTCGAACGCCAGCGTGTGCTGCTGCTGAAAAACTAGTCACACTAGTTAAGCCAATTCAGGGGGTCCTTGATACGTCTCCATCGTATCTAATTTTCCAAACACTTTTGCCCTTGTTTTGGACTCTAACTTGCATGATTTGAATGGAACTAACCCGGACTGACGCTGTTTTCAGCCGAATTGCCATGGTGTTATTTTTGTGCAGAAATAAAACTTCTCGAAATGACCTGAAAATCAACGGAGAATTATTTTGGAATATATAATAAATACTGGAAGAAAGATCCACGTCAGGGGGCCACCACCTGTCCACGAGGGTGGGGGCGCGCCCCCTGCCTCGTGGCCCCCCTGACGCTCCATCGACCTCAACCCTAACTCCATATATTCACTTTCGGGTAGAAAAAACCAGAGAGAAGGATTCATCATATTTTACGATACGGAGCTGCTGCCAAGCCCTAAACTCTCTCGGGAGGGCTAATCTGGAGTCCGTTCGGGGTTCCAGAGAGGGGAATCCATCGCCATCGTCATCATCAAACTTCCTCCATCACCAATTTCATGATGCTCACCGCCATGCGTGAGTAATTCCATCGTAGGCTTGTTGGACGGTGATGGGTTGGATGAGATTTATCATGTAATCGAGTTAGTTTTGTTAGGGTTTGATCCCTAGTATCCACTATGTTCTGAGATTGATGTTGATATGACTTTGCTATGCTTAATGCTTGTCACTAGGGCCTGAGTGCCATGATTTCAGATCTGAACCTATTATGTTTTCATCAATATATGAGAGTTCTTGATCCTATCTTGCAAGTCTACAGTCACCTATTATGTGTTATGATCCGTTAACCCCGAAGTGACAATAATCGGGATACTTACCGGTGATGACCGTAGTTTGAGGAGTTAATGTATTCGCTATGTGCTAATGCTTTGTTCCGGTACTCTATTAAAAGGAGGCCTTAATATCCCTTAGTTTCCAATAGGACCCCACTGCCACAGGAGGGTAGGACAAAAGATGTTATGCAAGTTCTTTTCCATAAGCACGTATGCCTATATTCTGAATACATGCCTACATTACATTGATGAACTGGAGCTAGTTCTGTGTCACCCTAGGTTATGACTGTTACATGATGAACTGCATCCGACATAATTCTCCATCATCGATCCATTGCCTACGAGCTTTCCATATATTGTTATTCGCTTATTTACTTTTCCATTGCTATTGTTATCATCACTACAAAACACCAAAAATAATACTTTTACTATCGTTACCTTTTACCACCATTACCACTACTATCATACTACTTTGTCACTAAACACCTTGCTGCAGATATTAAGTTTCTAGGTGTGGTTGAATTGACAACTCAGCTGCTAATACTTGAGAATATTCTTTGGCTCCCCTTGTGTCGAATCAATAAATTTGGGTTGAATACTCTACCCTCAAAAACTGTTGCAATCCCCTATACTTGTGGGTTATCAAGACTATTTTCTAGCACCTTTGCCGGGGAGCATAGCTCTATTCTTTGAGTCACTTGGGATTTATATCTGCTTATCATTATGAAGAACTTGAAAGACACGAAAACAAAAATTTATCCATTAACTACGAGGGGAGGTAAGGAACTGCCATCTAGCTCTGCACTTGATTCACCTTCTGTTTTGAGTAAGCTTGCGACATCTACACCTGCTATTCATTCTGATATGTCGCATGTTATTGATGATGCCACTTCTGCTATGCATGATACTTATGATGAAACTACTTCTATGCTTGATACTACTGTGCCACTTGGTGAATTTTTCTTGATGAACAACTTGCTAGGGCTAGAGAGAATGAAATTATTGAAACTGATAATATTGATGAAAGTGATGATGAAGACTCTCCCCCTAGATATGAATTATATGTTGTGCCCGAGGGCTATGTTATGGATGAAGAAACTGCTAGAGATTTTCTTGCCTGCAATGATAGGAGTGATCTTAAGAAATTATTAGCTAAGCTGAAACAAAAAACTCTGAATGCTAGAATGAAATATTGTCCTGCTTATGCTACTTCACCTATCTTTGTTACTGATAAGGATTATGATATTTCTGTTGATCCTGAGATAATTACTTTAGTTGAATCTGATCCTTTCTATGGTTATGAATCTGAAACTATTGTGGCACATCTTACTAAATTAAATGATATAGCCACCTTGTTCACTTATGATGAGAAAACTCGCTATTATTATATCCTTAAGATATTTTCGTTCTCATTAAAGGGTGATGCTAAGATATGGTTTAATTCTCTTGATCCTGGTTGTGTGCGTAGTCCCCAGGATATGATTTATTACTTCTCTACTAAATATTTCACTGCTCATAAGAAACAAGCTGCTTTAAGGGAAATATATAATTTTGTGCAAATTGAAGAAGCGAGTCTCCCACAAGCTTGAGGGAGGCTTCTCCAATTACTTAATGATTTGTGAGGGAGTCCTGGATTAGGGGGTCTCCGGGCAGCCGGACTATATCCTTTGGCCGGACTATAAGACTATGAAGATACAAGATCGAAGACTTCGTCTCGTGTCCGGATGGGACTCTACTTGGCTTGGAAGGCAAGCTAGGCAATATGGATATGCATATCTCCTCCTTTGTAACCGACCTTGTGTAACCCTAGCCCTCTCCGGTGTCTATATAAACCGGAGGGTTTAGTCTGTAGGACAACACACAATCATACCATAGGCTAGCTTGTAGGGTTTAGCCTCTCTGATCTCGTGGTAGATCTACTCTTGTACTACCCATATCATCAATATTAATCAAGCTGGACGTAGGGTTTTACCTCCATCAAGAGGGCCCGAACCTGGGTAAAACTTCGTGTCCCCTGCCTCCTGTTACCATCCGCCTAGACGCACAGTTCGGGACCCCCTACCCGAGATCCGCCGGTTTTGACACTGACATTGGTGCTTTCATTGAGAGTTCCTCTGTGTCGTCGCCGTTAGGCTGATGGCTCCTATGATCATCGATAGCGATGTAGTCCAGGGTGAGACTTTTTTCCCTGGACATATTTTTGTATTCGGTGGCTTTGCACTATGGGCCAATTCGCTTGGCCATTTGGAGCAGATTGAAAGCTACGCCCCTGGCCATCAGGTCAGGTTTGGAAGCTTAAACTACACGGCCGATATCCGCGGAGACTTGATCTTCGACGGATTCGAGCCTCTGCCTTGTGCGTCACCAGGTCATGATGAGTACGATTTAGCTCTACCATCAGACGGTGTTCAGGAGATCGCACCGGCAGCCGCTCCAACCCTCAATTCGAAGCCAGTTGCACCGTCCATGGACGGGTGGATGGACCCCGCCACGGAGGCCTTACCCTCATCGGTGATCGAGCCGAACATCGACCTTACTCTGCACGAGAGCCATGTTGACAAATTGTCGGATCACTCTCCGGCCACGGACTCCGAACCGACTGCGCCCGTTCCTAGCGAATCCGATTGGGCTCCGATCATGGAGTTTACCTCTGCGGATATTTTTCAGCACTCGCCCTTTGGCGACATACTGAACTCGTTAAGGTCTCTCTCCTTGTCAGGAGGATCCTGGCCGAGCTATGTCCGGCAGGATTGGGATGCGGATGACGAAGAAATTCGCGGCCCGCCCACCACCCACTTAGTAGCCACTATCGATGACTTAACCGACATGCTCGACTTTGACTCCGAAGACATCGACGGTATGGACGACGATGTGGGAGACGAAGATGAACCACTGCCCACAGGGCATTGGACAGCCACCTCATCATACGATATATACATGGTGGACACACCCAAAGAAGGCAATGGCGACGAGACAGCGAAGGATGACCCCTCCAAGAAGCAACCCAAGCGCCGACGTCAGCGGCGCCGCTCTAAGTCCCGCCAAAGCAAAAGTGGTGATACCGGCACAGGAGATAATAACACTCCGGATAGTGCCGAAGACAACAACAATCCCCTCCAGCAAGATTTAGAGTAGGAGGATGGAGGAGCCAGCCCTCCTGAGAGAGCGGTAGATGGAGAAGCGGAGGATGATAATTACATGCCCCCTCCGAAGACAAGGCAAGCCTCGGCAATGATGAATTCGCCGTGCCAGAGGATCCCATTGAATAAGAGCGCTTCAAGCGCCGGCTTATAGCCACGACAAATAGCCTTAAGAAAAAAGAGCAGCAGCTTCAAGCTGATCAAGATCTGCTAGCTGATAGATGGACTGAAGTCCTCGCGGCCGAGGAATATAAACCCGAGCGCCCCTCCAAGAGTTACCCAAAATGCAGGTTGCTACCCCGACTGGAGGAAGAAGCGTATGACGCGGCTGATCGGCCACCTCGTGGCCGCGATAGAGAGGCATTCCAGCCAAAAACTCAGCATGCACCCCGACGCCATTCAAATAAAAAAGCATGGGGAAATACGCCAGACCAGCAAGACGTATTGGAGGACAAAGCAAAACATGCAAGATCGATCTACAGTTCACGAGGGCGCGCCACTATGCGAGATGATAAACGTCACGTCGGATATAGTAAAAGTCAATCCGGTCGGGCCGAACACAGCGGGCAAGACCCATTCGAGCTATGTCGCGATATAGCCCAATACAGAGGCGCCGCATAGCCCCTATGCTTCATAGACGAAGTAATGGATCATCAAATCCCAGAGGGTTTCAAACCCGTAAATATGGAATCATACGACAGCACAACAGATCCTGCGGTATGGATCGAGGATTTCCTCCTCCACATCCACATGGCCCGCGGCGATGACTTACACGCCATCAAATACCTCCCACTAAAGCTCAAAGGACCAGCGCGGCATTGGCTTAACAGCTTGCCAGCAGAGTCCATTAGTTGTTGGGAAGATCTGGAAGCCGCATTCCTCGACAACTTTCAGGGCACTTATGTGCAACCACCAGACACCGATGACTTGAGCCACATAATTCAGCAGCCAGAAGAATCGGCCAGGCAATTCTGGACACGGTTCCTAACAAAGAAAAATCAAATCGTCGACTGTATGGATGTAGAGGCCCTAGCAGCTTTCAAGCATAACATCCGCAACGAGTGGCTTGCCCGACACCTTGGACAGGAAAAGCCGAAATCTATGGCAGCCCTCACGACACTCATGACCCGCTTTTGTGCGGGAGAAGACAGCTGGCTGGCTCACAGTAATAACATATCAAAAAACCATGGTACTTCGGATACCAAGGACGGCAATATTAGGTCACGTCGCAACAAACATAAGCGCCGCATTAACAATGATAATACTAAGGATACGGCAGTCAATGCCGGATTCAAAGGCTCTAAACACGGTCAGTGGAAAAAGCCATTTAAAAGAAGCACTCCGGGCCCGTCCAGTTTGGACCGCATACTCGATCGCTCATGTCAAATACACGGTACCCCTAACAAGCCAGCCAACCACACCAACAGGGAATGCTGGGTGTTCAAGCAGGCCGGCAAGTTAATCTCCGAAGACAAAGATAAGGGGTCACACAGTGATGACGAAGAGGAGCCCCGGCAGCCGAACACCGGAGGACAGAAGAGGTTCCCCCCACAAGTGCGAACGGTGAACATGATATACGCAACCCACATCCCCAAGAGGGAGCGGAAGCGTGCGCTCAGGGACGTATATGCGTTGGAGCCAGTCGCCCCAAAGTTCAACCCATGGTCCTCCTGCCTGATCACCTTCGATCGTAGGGACCACCCCACTAGTATCTGTCACGGTGGATTCGCCGCACTGGTCTTAGACCCAATCATTGACGGATTTCACCTCACACGAGTGCGCAAAATGGGTATAGAGCCCTCAAGGATCAAACCCACAAAAACGACCTTTAAAGGCGTCATTCCAGGTGTAGAGGCCCATTGCACAGGCTCAATTACACTGGAAGTGGTCTTCGGATCCCCGGATAACTTCCAAGCGAAGAATTAATCTTCGATATAGTCCCGTTCCGCAGTGGCTATCATGCACTGCTCGGACGAACCGCATTTGCGAGATTCAATGCGGTACCGCATTATGCATACCTCAAGCTCAAGATGCCAGGACCCCGGGGGGTCATCACAGTTAACTGAAACACAGAGCGCACTATCCGCCGGAGGAGCACACTGCGGCCCTCGCAGCAGAAGCGCAAAGCAGCCTCTCAAGGCAATCCACCAGTTCGGCGTTCCAAGACCCGGACACCTTCAAACGCGCTCAGAGTAATCGGCAACTAGACCGCGTGGCACGGTCTGAGCTCGCGTAGCAATGCGGCCCCCACCCCGGCCCAAGCCAAACGACGAAATTCGTGCCACGCGTACATAATTACGCATTAAAAATACCATGGGCACAGGTGGGTAGGGGGGCACAACTACGGCACGCTCCAGGACGCGGCCTAAACCGCACTAGGGGCTTCCCGCTTTGTTATTTTTCTCTTTCAGGACTTTAATCTCTGGAAACCTTGTCCGGTAGCATGATTGCCGAACACATGATGCAGCAACCAAGAAAGGGCAAAAAGCTACATCACACCACGGAACTCCTAGGTGGATTACGATAACGAGTGAAATATTTGCTTTAATACTATTCCTCAGCTTGCCCTTGGAAGGGACATATTCATACTTTTTGCTCATCGCACTATCTGTGTCATTCTGCTTTAACGCACCTCTTTGAATAAACAACGCATAACATTACGACTATTATTGCATTCTTGTTTTATATATATATATATATATATATATATATATATATATATATGTGTGTTCATTAATGATGCCTTGCAACCGTACACTTTGGTACGGCCATCACACCAGGAGCTTAAGTACCCCACAATATGGTGTGAGAAGTCTGAACACTTTCACAAGTGCGGCACCCCGAACTTATAGCATTATATGCATCAGCTCCGAATCATGTCTTTGGTCAAATGTTGGGTTTGCCCGGCTCCTATGTTTTGGTACCTTATGTTCCGCTCTATCGGCTAAGGTAGCTCTAGGAGAACTACTGCGATTGTGCCCCGGTTCTGCTGGGCTAAGCACCTCAGCAGAGAAAGCTAAAACTGACTGTCATGATAAGGCGAGAGACTGGTCGCTGTTCGGCGAGGTTTTGAGTCCCTAAATACTTATGCTGCTTAGAGCGAGGAGCCGGTCCTGTCCGGCTTAAAGGCGTGTATCGTGCCCCGAATTCGGCCTTCCGAATACCAGGGACTTCGCCGAAATTTAAAATTATAGAATTCTATGGCTAAGTGAGAGTGATAAAGCATTATTAGTCCGGTTGCCTTGTTCACTGTGCTGTGCACCTCCCTCGAAGGACCCAAAAATGGGAACAAGAGTGCTCAGGTCTATCCCGAACACCCCAGCACTCGCGGCATGGGGGCAGAAGCCGAGGACTAGCCATCTCTTAGATTGGATAAACAACCAAACATAAGGTAATATTTTAAATTCAAACAAGCGTTGCATAGCTCATATGAAACAAGTTTTCATCATACAGGATCCCACGAGCAAGTTTACTCAAATATTACATCCTTTGAACATTCGTCCGCTACAAGACGGGCACCCTTCAGGACACCTCATAATAAATTTCGGGGGTGCGATGCTCCTTGCCCTGCGGCGATCCCTCCTTGATCAGCTTCATGGCGTCTAGCTTGGCCCATTGCACCTTCATGCGGGCGAAAGCCCGGCGTGCACCTTCGATGCAGACAGACCGCTTGACGACCTCCAGCCGTGGGCAGGCGTCCACAAGCCGCCTCACCAGGCCGAAGTAGCTGTTCGGAAGGGCGTCGCCAGGCCACATCCGGACTATAAAGCCCTTCATGGCCTGTTCGGCCACTTTGTGTAGCTCGTCTAGCTGCTTCAGCTGGTCGCTCATAGGCATCGGGTGTTCGGTCCCAGTATACTGAGACCAGAACAGCTTCTCCGTTGAGCTTCCCTCCTCGGCCTGGTAAAACTGTGCGACATCCGACACGCTGCGGGGCAAATCTGCGAATGCTCCTGGAGAGCTCCGGATTCGGGTAAGTAATAGGTAATTTACTTTCACATGCTTGCTTCGCATATAGAATGCCTTACCCGCCGCTATTTTCTTCATCGTGTCAATCTCCTGGAGGGCCTTTTGGGCTTCGGCCATGGCACTTTTTGCGCTCTCGAGGGCCGCAGCAAGCTCAGACTCTCGCGTCTTCGAGTCAAGCTCCAACGCCTCGTGCTTCGTCACGAGAGCCTGGAGCTCTTGCTGCACCTCGCCCACCCGAGCCTCTTGCCTTTCCCGCTCAGTGCGCTCCTTGGCCCCTTTATCTTCGGCTTCGGACAACACTTGCCTTAGGGTCGCCACTTCGGTCGTGGCCCCTGGCAAATTCATGATGATCCTGTCATTTTGCAATCGCATTCTTTTTATACATATCCATAAACTAGGTATTACTTACCTTCGTTCTCCTCGAGCTGCCTCTTGGCAAGGCCAAGCTCGTCCTTGGACACTTTAAGGTCCCGCTTTAGTGCGGCGACCTCCGTAGTCAGTGCGGCAGACGCCAGCAGCGAAGCCTGCATATGCATATTGACATACTTATATTAGACTCATGCGATGTTGTTTGATCCTCTGTTCGGCTTTTCTTTGTGAACACCAAACAGAGCATCAGGGGCTACCGTCTATGCGGTAATATTTTTCCTATATTTTAAACACTTACCTCAAAGCCTGTTAGAAGGCTGGTACAGGCTTCAGTCAATCCGCTCTTGACGGACCGAACCTTCTGGACCACCGCACTCATAATAGTACGCTGCTCCTTGTCGATGGAAGCACTGCGAAGCGCTCCCAGCAGATTGTCCGGTGCCTCTGGATGGACAAAGGTCACCGGCACGGGACTCTCGCCCCTCTTGGAAGGAGGCCGCCTGCCCGAGTCCGAAACCACTAGAGGTTCCAGCACGGTGTTCGGCTGAGGGCCGAACTCGGAGCCCTCAGGGGGCTTGTCCCCTCTGCTCCCGAAGTCTGGAAGGTCGCCTTGAGGCGCCTCCGGGACTGTCTCCCCTCGACCCGGTGCCTCTTGAGACAATATCTCGGCGTCGTCCGCAGGGCACGGGGAGGTGGCGGTCAGAAATGGATCACTATCCATATCCGACAAGCCCAGGGAGCCGTCCGCCGATACATCGATACGGGCTCGTGGCGGCCTGCATAATCATATTCGGCGTTAGGGAAAGCAGTGCGACAAAGGAATGCTATGAGTTACTCTGGTATCCGAATACTTACGACCTCCCTAGGGGCTTGGCCCTGGGCAACCACTCATGTTTGCCTTCGGCGGCGGCGGTGGAACTATCCGGAAGGAGAGTCCTTCCCTTCTTGGACCCTTCGGGCCCCCCAGTTGGGGCGGCCTTCCTTTTCTTGTCTCCCCCGCCTGGAGGGGGAGCATATTCTTCTTCCTCCTCGTCTTCGGGGGAGGAGTGTGCCGCAGAGTCATCAGATAGTGAGTCCGATGACGCCTGGCATCGGGAACTCTTTCGGGTTCCCTTGGCCTTCTTGGTCTTCTCCGGCACTGTCGGTGTCAAAACCGACGGATCTCGGGTAGGGGGTCCCGAACTATGCGTCTAGGCCAGATGGTAACAGGAGGCAGGGGACACGATGTTTTACCCAGGTTCGGGCCCTCTTGATGGAGGTAAAACCCTACGTCCTACTTGATTGATATTGATGATATGGGTAGTACAAGAGTAGATCTACCACGAGATCAGAGAGGCTAAACCCTAGAAGCTAGCCTATGGTATGATTGTTGTTCGTCCTACGGACTAAAACCCTCCGGTTTATATAGACACCGGAGAGGGCTAGGGTTACACAGAGTCAGTTACAATGGTAGGAGATCTACATATCCGTATCGCCAAGCTTGCCTTCCACGCCAAGGAAAGTCCCTTCCGGACACGGGACGAAGTCTTCAATCTTGTATCTTCATAGTCCAGGAGTCCGGCCGAAGGTATAGTCTGGCTATCCGGACACCCCCTAATCCAGGACTCCCTCAGTAGCCCCTGAACCAGGCTTCAATGACGATGAGTCCGGAGCGCAGATTGTCTTCGGCATTGCAAGGCGGGTTCCTCCTCCAAGTACTTCATAGAAGATTTTGAACACAAAGGTAGTGTCCGGCTCTGCAAAATAAGTTTCCACATATTGCCACAGAGAGAATAATTTTGACACAAATCTAATCTTCTAACGTATTCCGTAGCGTGACATCACACCACGGCCAAGTCTCTATTCGAATCATTTTACTGTCCCACCTCAGCGCGTTTAGCGAGGCGGTTTCCTTGGCACGTCTTGTCACAGAAGAGATCGTGTCCCCTTATTCCGGGATTCTCATCAATACGGCGTGGGTAAGCCAACCGCACCATTGATTATGGCGCTGGGGAGATAAGCGAGTTTTACCAGGCTGGTGGGGACGCATAGTCGCGTCCACCCATATAAGGGGATAAGGATCCACCTTTTCCTCCACGCCTTCTTCCTCCTTTGCCTATCCATTTCCGTGCACTCGAGCTCCAGCGCCCAGGTCCGCACACCCCACCTCAACCTTCTCTAGCCACATCCGGAGCGGGAGGCAAGTGGATGGTCTCCTCCAACACAGAGGGACACATCCAAAAACTGAGGAAGGCCAGATACTTGTCTAACGACATTGCGCACCGGCTTCCCGAAGAGGGGCAGCTCATCCCCACCCCTAGGCCCCGTGAGAGGCTGGTGTTCCTCCCCCATTTCCTCCGCGGACTGGGCTTCCCTCTCCACTCCTTTGTCCGGGGGCTCATGTTCTACTATGGCCTGGATTTCCACGATCTGGCCCCGAACTTTGTCCTCAACATCTCGGCGTTTTTTGTCGTGTGCGAGGCTATCTTCTACATCCGCCCCCATTTCGGCCTATGGCTCAAGACTTTCAACGTCAAGCCGAAGGTGGTGCGCGGCACCCAGACGGAGTGCGGAGGCGCCATGGTGGGCAAGATGCCCAACGTCCTATGGCCCGAGGGCTCCTTCGTGGAGTCCCTAAAGGGGTGGCAATCGGGGTGGTTTTACATCACCGAGCCGCGCGACCCTGAATGGGTCGCAGCCCCCGAGTTCTGATCCGGACCCCCTACGCGGCTCACCTCCTAGAAAGAGATGGGCCTGTCGTGGGGTAAAGAAGGAGAGCTGACCGGACTCCAAACATGCGTCCAAACCCTGGTGGACAAGAAGCTCAAACTTGTCAACGTAGTCCAGATTATGCTCATCCGTCGGATCCTCCCGTGTCAACAACGGGCTTTCAACCTGTGGGAGTTCGACCCGGTGCAGCAACAAACTCTGAGCAGGCTCTTCGACACGACGTACGAAGATGCCTGGAAGGTGTTTTTCAAGGGCGCCAAGGCCCCCGCATCCGCTACCGAGGATCGCGGATTCAGCATGCATCGTCGCGCTCGTGCGGTAAGCTGTTTTTACCTTTTACAGGGTATTAGTTTTTCATAGTTTGACTCCATGCGGGATCTAAGCTCCCTTACCTTTGACAGGATTGGCAGGAGACGTCCGGACAGATCAACTGTCTGGCTCCTTTGCCCGAAGACCCAGCGGATGCTCGCTTGGCGAAGCTGTTGGTTCCGGCACCCTATGTGGTGCCGGAGAAGAAGGCCAAGAAGAAGGCCACGGGGACTCGAAAGAGTGCTCGGCACCTGGGGGTGTCGGATTCATCATCCGACGACTCCAAGACGCACTCCTCCCGTGAAGACGAGGAGGAGGAAGAAGAGACCTCTCCCCCTCCAGCGGGGGGAGAGAAGAAAAGGAAGGCCGCCCCAACTGGGGAGGCCAAAGGGTCCAAGAAGGGGAAAACCCTTCCTCCAGACGGCTCCACCAACACCGACGACGGCGAAGAGGAGTGGCCGCACAGGGCCGAGCCCCTGGCGAGATCGTAAGTGTCCGGATACCAGAGTGATTCATAGTATTCCTCCATTGCACAGCTTTTCCTTATGTCGAACATGTTTATGCAGTCCACCCAAAGACCGGCTCGACGTGTCGTCGAGCGATTCCCTGGATTCGTCGGATGTGAATTCGCTTCCGATGGCTACCTCCCCCCACCCTATGGACGACGCCGAGGTGCTGTCCCAACAGCTTCCAAGCCAGGAGGAGGTGGTCCTGGAGGCGCCGCAAGGCGACCTCCCGGACTCCAGGCGCAAAGGGGATAAAACCCCCAAGGGCTCTAAGTCCGGCTTTGAGCCAGACACCGCGCCGGAACCTTCAATGGTTCTGGACTCCGGTAGGCAGCCTCCTTCCAAGAGGAGCGAGCCTACCGAGCCGGTGACCTCCGTCCAACCGGAGGCACCGGACAATTTGCTGGAGGTGCTTAACGGCGCCTCCATCGACGAGGAGCACCGCACTATTATGAGTGCGGTGATCCAGAAGGTTCAGTCCGCCAAGAGCGGACTGACAAAAGCCTGTGCCAGCCTTCTAGCAGGCTTTGAGGTAAGTAAAGAATATGTAAAAATATTACCGCATAGACAGTAGCCCCTGATACTCTGTTCGGCGTTCGGAAAGAAAAGCCGAATAGAGGATCTAATAACATTCGCAGGAATCTAACAAAAGTAAGTCGATATGCGTATGCAGGCTTCGCTGCTAGCATCCGCCGCACTGACAGCGGAGGTGGGCACGCTGAAGCAGAACCTCGAGCGGTCCGAGCAAGAGCTCGGCCTGGCCAAGCAGCAGCTCGAGGAGAAGGAAGGTAAGAAATACCTTATTGAAATATATGAAAGGTGCAATTGCAAAAAGTGACAGTACTAACGCAGCTATTGTAGGGGCCACAAGTGAGGTGGAGACCCTTAAGCAAGCGCTATCCGAGGCCGAGAAGAGGGCGGCCACGGAGCGCACTGAGCGGGAGAAGCATGAGACGCAAGTTGGCAAGGTGCGGCAAGAGCTCCATGCTCTCATGAAAAAACATGAGAGTTTGGAGCTTGACTCGAAGACGCGAGAGTCTGAGCTCGCGGCGGCCATTGAAGATGCCAAGTCTGCCAAGGCCGAAGCCCAGAAGGCCCTCCAGGAGGTTGAGGCAATAAAAAAGATAGCGGCGGGTAAGGCATTCTTTATGCAAAGCAAGCACGTAAAAGTGAATTACTTGTTACTTACCCAAATCCGGAGCTCTCCAGGAGCATTCGCGGACTTGCCCCGTAGCGTGTCGGATGCCGCCGCCTTCTACCGAGCCGAGGAGGGAAGCTCGACGGAGAAGGTGTTCTGGTCTCAGTATGCTGAGGCCGAACACCCGGTGCCCTTAAGCAACCAGCTGAAACAGCTGGTCGAGCTCCATAAGGTGGCCGAACAGGCCATGAAGGGCCTCATAGTCCGGCTGTGGCCTGGAGAGGCCATGCCTGGGAGCTACTTCGGGCTGATGAGGCGGCTGGTGGAGGCCTGTCCAAGGCTCGAAGTCATCAAGCGCTCTGTATGCATCGAGGGTGCCCGTAGGGCGCTTGCCCGTGAGAAGGTGCACTGGGGCAAGCTGGATGCTGAGAAGCTTGTAAAGGACGGGCCACCGTCGGGCAAGGAGCATCGCAAGCCCGAGATGTATTATGAGGGCATTCTGAAGGGTGCCCGTCTTGTGGTGGATGAATGTTCCATGGATGTAATTTTTTAGTAAACTCGCTCATTTTGTCCTGTGCGCTGAAAACTTGTTCATGTGCGCTAAGCAATGCTTTTTGAATTTAAAATATTACCTTCTGTGCGGCTGTTTATCAAATTTGAGAGATGGCGAGTCGTCGGCTTCTGCCCCCATGGCACGAGTGCTGGGGTGTTCGGGATAAACATGAGCGCTCTTTTTCCCATTCTTGGGTCCTTCGAGGGAGGCGCTCAACACAACGAACAAGGCAATCGGACTATAATGCTTGAACACTCTCACTTAGCCATAGAATTCTATAATTTTAAATTTCGGCGAAGCCCCTAGTGTTCGGAAGACCGAGTTCGGGGCGCTATCCACGCCTAGGCCGGACAAAGCCGACTCCTCGCTCTAAGCGGCATAAGTATTTAGGGACTCGAAAACCTCTCGAACAGCGACCAGTTCTCGCCTCATCATGACGGTCAGTGTCGGTGTCAAAACCGGCGGATCTCGGGTAGGGGGTCCCGAACTGTGCGTCTAAGGTGGATGGTAACAGGAGGCAGGGGACACGATGTTTTACCCAGGTTCGGGCCCTCTTGATGGAGGTAAAACCCTACGTCCTGCTTGATTAATATTGATGATATGGGTAGTACAAGAGTAGATCTACCACGAGATCAAGGAGGCTAAACCCTAGAAGCTAGCCTATGGTATGATTGTTGTATATGAAGTTGTACCGACTAGCCTGGCCCTGGTTTATATAATGCACCAGAGGCCTAGGTTAACAAGAGTCCTAGCCGAATACGCCGGTGGGGAGAAGTCCTCGTCTTGATCGCCAAGTATTTGTGGAATCTTCCTTGTATGCGGCAGCTGCCCGAACTGGCCCATGAGTATACGGCCACGGGGGTCCTCGGCCCAATCTATCAGATCGAGAGATGACGTGTTGAGTACCCCCTAGTCCAGGACACCATCAGTAGCCCCCTGAACTGGTCTTCAAGTTAGGGACGCTCCTCGATTCTTCCGAACTGTTCTTCATCTTCAGTCATCGGTCTTGAAAACTGGTTCAATAAATCTTCTTTATCTTCGATCTTGAGGATCGCTGAAATGCATTCGACGGGTTTACACGTCGGGTATCCAAGGGGCGCCTTTAAGTTTCCGGCCTTTATCAATGCCTTGTTATTTTTATGCCACACCTCGGGTTTGAAGTTGTTCCCGGGAGGCAGTGTCCTCTTGCGTCTGAGCTCCAACGTTGGACTGCATTAGAGGTATCTTTTGCAGCCGAGCACCAACGCCGGACTGCTTTCCGAGCTCCAACGCCGGAATGTATCGGAGCTCCAACGCCGGATTGTGTCCAAGCTCCAACGCTGGACTATATCCGAGGTGTCATATCACCTTGGTTCAAAAAAGTTGAAGGAGTTTAGCCGAGCTTAATGCCGGAAATGCCCTCTACGAGCCAGCCACTAGCGCCCGAGCTTTATGCCGGACTGCTTCCAAGGTGGTGCAATTTATTCTCTGTCGAGATATATAGCCAGTAGCCCTCAAGGTGTGTATCGGTCTAAAACCTGAGATGCACATGAAGGATGACGTAAGACCGCTGATCCCAGTAGCCGCTGAGACTCGGGTTGATTTGCAAGATCGGCCTGAGGATCAAGTCCTAGCTCGGCAGAATACTTCGGGGCACAAAAGGCGGCGTGCTTAGTCCTCGAGACTCAGGTTGGGTGCGGCCGACCAACCTGAGGATCAAAATCTCCTCGGCAACTGTATTGCACTTAAAATGTTCTGCATTGAACAGGCAATGCAGTAGCCCCCGAGACACTGGTCGGGTGGCAACACCAGATCAGGGGATCGATGTGCCCCTTTAATATTTGTAAATAATAAGCCCGAAGCCCAGTAGCCCCCGAGCCTTAATGCGGGCACGGGTGGCCGAATTAAGGATCAATATCCATAGTAAAATCACAAATTATGTGTAATGACTCTATGTATCCAAGTACTTTACGTCATTAATGCTTGGATCCGCATTGTACAAAACTTTGTTGACCGACCATCGGCTTCCATCTCCTTGGCTAGTAGCCGAGGAGTGTTTGTCCTACTTTATAAAGCCTTTATGAGGGCAAAGATTTACAACAAACAAGGCAATCTGGCCATACAGTTTAAAAAACAAAGGTACGCAGAGAGATATGTTATATTACTGTTTAACAGAAGAAATGTCTTCCAAAGAAAATAGTCCCACTATCGGTTCCTTTCTTTGGGCTGTCATGCTAAGCATGATCATTAAACCTCAGCTCTAATGTAAGAGCAAAATATCGAGGATTTAGTTTGGGAGGCCAGTTAATAGCCCCCGGTAGTGTTCGGCGATAGTCGGGGTCAAGCCGTAAACACTTCAGCCAATGTTATGAACGGCCCGTCTTTTAACATAGTCATCGGATCGCTGACCAGTTTACGCTTATTGTGACAGTCAGTTTTCGGCTTTCTCCACTGAGGTGCTTAACCACGTGAGCTGGAAGCACAATCGCAGTGGTTCTCCCTTTGCACGCCTAGCCAAACAAAACGGAACATAGGAAGCAAGTGCAGGAGCCGGGCGACCCAACTATTGACCGAAGACACAATTCGAAACCGATGCATATATAGCAATATCTGAGAATGTTTTTGCCGAATCCTTAAAGGTGTCCGGTGTTGCACTGCGAGACTAATGCTGGAAAAGCACAAATAGTTTAAAAGTGCCAAAAAGCTTGGAAAACCAAGAAACGTCAGTAAAAACATGACGTCCGAACAATATCAAGTGTTCGGTGCCAATCCGAAAATTGATCTTAGAAAAAAGAAGTGCTTCTGTCGTGCTTTAACATGGTACATCCTATCTCAAGACTTCGAGCGGGTCAGCCTACGGCTTCAACCTCCTATCCCGAGGGCGGAGTACTTCTCATTAGGCCAGTTTAGCAAACTAAACTCTAGCGGCTTTGAGAGAGAAATTAGGCTCCCCGGCTAGTGACCGCACACTCGCGTCAAAAAAAGGAGTGATAAATAATAATAATAATAATAATAATAATAGTAATAAAACTTTGCAACAACTAAGAAGAAGAACACTTATTATAAAACGTCTCAAATAAACTTAAGAGCCCCCAAGTGACTTGAGTAAAAGAATGATTCCATGTACCGAAGTACTTATATCATATCTATGTTCAACCGAACTTTAAACGCATCTTAACCGACCGTCGGCTTCTCCCTCTTCGGTCAAGGACCGAAAAGTGTTATGTACTCCATCTGTCGAGAATATCGACGGTGTTTCCAATAACCAGGCAATCAGGCCATAAGGCTGTAACAGACAAAGCGCGCTCAGGGAACTTATGCTATATTACTACAAAGTGTAAGAAGCATCTTCGAAGAAAATAGTACCCCCACCGATAACTTTCTTTGGCGCTCATTGTTATTATGAGACTTGTGCAATAGATTTTTTGTACTCATGAGTTCCGTTGTGTGCCGACCATCATTGAAAAAAATAAGAGCACTAGCTTTCAGCTTCACCCAGTCTGAGATCCGGCTCGGGTGACCCGATCGTGACAATCGCAGAGGTGCTCCCTTTACTCCCTAGCCGAACAATCGGGAACGTAGGGGTAAACACAGGAGCGAGGCAACCCAGCTTGCAAATCGCTTAAGTCAATATGGTGCATATTGTGGCGTAATACACGAACAAGGAACAAAGCCGTACAAGTATAATCATATGCAAGAGGAAAAGCTTCATATAGGAAGCCCCAAGTAAATGGGGTATTTGAATTTATGCGTCACAAACAAAGTTTGGACAAGGAAATTTTTTACAAGCAACTTTTTTCCAAAAAGGCATAATGCTTGGTCGAACCGAACGCAAGTTAGAAATTAAAGGTTTGAGCATGAAAGCGACTTAGCTGGTTAATGTGTTCGGTATTGATGACACGGTCCGAGCTTGATGCGGGGCAAGGTTCCATCCCCCAAGCTGGTCCCGAGGTGGCGGAGCGGAGAGCTTGACACGCCGAAGTGGTGACATAGCACGGTCAATGCAGACCGGCAGAGTGACGCCGAAGTCCCCGGATCATTTTCCTGTGCACAAAAAATAGTGCAAACCAGAGATAATAGTAATAATGATAATTAAAAAAATGTTGCATAATAAATAATTTATGCAAAGTAAGGAATAGAAGAAATATGGCCTGGCGCCGAAGTCAATGTCGATACAGGGCGTCGGCGTGATGTAGTAAAGGTGTGGCAAAGCCTGAATTCACAGGTCGGTCCGAGCTTCGGATGCGGCGTTCGCCGGACTATGTATGGAAACTGATCGAACCACCATGCGGCCATCATTAATGCGGTCACCATTTGATAGACCTGTGTACATATCATGGACAAACCAGAGTAATAATTCCTTAGGAAAAATGAACCCAAACAAGCAAAAAATACTGGGATTAATAGCACCTGGTTTATTTGTTGTAGCAATCCGAAGGAAGGTGATTCCCACAATTGGGACTCGCTCCGCACACCCATTGCCTGCTGGGCGATAAAACGACGGCATGGCAATGCTGGTAAAGGTTGACTCGCCGAGGCAAAGCCCTCGGCCCAGCTAACATGACGGAGCTGGTCGGCTAGTGACGCCGAAGTGTCCGGAGTAGGTTGATGAAGAGATGACAAAGTCCCCGGTCCCGCCGAGATGTCGAAGTAGGTCGGCGTGATGGACACCAGCTTGAAGAAGCAATAGTGCGACCCTGTCGATAAAGGTCGTGACGTGGTCGATGTCGGCTTGATGAAGCGACCGTGCGGCGATGCCGGTATGCCCGCTCCGTGTAATCCGTGGGGCGGCGATGTTGATGATGATTTATCCTTCGCGATGCCGGACTCTTGTTCGGCTTGCCGAGATGATGATCCGAAGAAGTTGAGCTCGGCTAAAGTGACGACGTGTCTAGCGCAGGTCGGCAGCCGTGGAGCAATATTACCGGACTGGTTTGACACCAGCATGATGTTGAAGATCATGTTCAAAAGATCTTAAAGTTAGTGGGATGTGTTCGAGAACAAAACACAATACCCCATACAAAACTTCCTTCAAAAGGGATGTCCGAAATCCCGTTCATAAAAAAGATGAACTCGGGTCGGATTCGTTTTCGCACAGAAAACAGATCCGAAAAGTGATGCACTAATCGGAAGGTTCCTGGAGTTTGGACGGTCGGATCAAGCTGAAATTTTGAGAGGTGGTAGATATAGGAATTCCGCAGCCGATCAACGGTTGGATCTTCCAAAGGACGTCCGAGCTAGAAGCTGGACACCACGCCCTAAACTCATCCAAATTCCCATCCAGATTTGACAGGGCTCCGGTATATCGTGGATTGCCAGAGATTCCTCCATCAGAACTCGACGAAATTTTCCAGGGTTGTTATACACTCAATTCCGCACAATTCCACCAAAGCGATCGTCAAAGCGATACTCGAGGAGGTGGTGGTGGCAGATACGAGTTCGCTGTCCAAAAAAACAGCACGGTCGCTCGAGGGCAATGTTGACGTTGAGCCCCCGAGCTCCATAGATGATTCCTCCGTGATCTTTATAGAGATCGGAGTTGACGTTGGATGAAGGCCCTCGTCCAAACATGGGGATCCGAACACGGGGCGCAATTCTTGGTCGAACCAAGGTGACCAGTCGAACTGGTGACGAAGACACCGAAGTCGCAGTTGATCTGCACGCGAGCCATCGATCCTTTTGTCGATCACACAACGGAACTCTCAATGAAAGCACCAATGTCGGTGTCAAAACCGGCGGATCTCGGGTAGGGGGTCCCGAACTGTGCGTCTAAGGTGGATGGTAACAGGAGGCAGGGGACACGATGTTTTACCCAGATTTGGGCCCTCTTTATGGAGGTAAAACCCTATGTCCTGCTTGATTAATATTGATGATATGGGTAGTACAAGAGTAGATCTACCACGAGATCAAGGAGGCTAAACCCTAGAAGCTAGCCTATGGTATGATTGTTGTATATGAAGTTGTATCGACTAGCCTGGCCCTGGTTTAGATAATGCACCAGAGGCCTAGGTTAACAAGAGTCCTAGCCGAATACGCCGGTGGGGAGAAGTCCTCATCTTGATCGCCAAGTCTTTGTGGAATCTTCCTTGTATGCGGCAATTGCCCGAACTGGCCCATGAGTATACGGCCACGGGGGTCCTCGGCCCAATCTATCAGATCGGGAGATGACGTGTTGAGTACCCCCTAGTCCAGGACACCGTCAGTCAGTTTTAGCTTTCTCTACTGAGGTGCTTAGCCCAGCTTAACTGGGGCACAATCGCAATAGTTCTTCGAGTGCTACCTTAGCCGATATAACGGAACGTAAGGTACCAAAACATAGGAGCCGGGCAAACCCAACTATTGATCCAAGACATGATTCGGAGCCGATGCATATAATGCTATAAGTTCGGGGTGCCACACTTGTGAAAGTGTTCGGACTTCTCACACCGTGTTGTGGGGTACATAAGCCCCTGGCGTATGGGCCGTACCAAAGTGTACGGGTGCAAGATGTCATTAATGAACATATATTCGTAAAAAAGAGTAATGCAATAATAGACGGAAGCTATGCATTGTTTATTTAAAAAGGCTGCGATCAAAGCAGAACGATACAAATAGTGCAATAAGCAAAAGATGGGACTATTTAACATGTCCTTTCCAGGGGCGAGCTGCGGAATGGCATGTGAAACAGATATACTACTCGTTATAGAGACCACCTTAGAGTTCCATAGCGTGGCGTAGCTTTCTGCTTCCCTGGTTGTATCGTTTGTGCGGCAATTATACTGGCAGACAAGCCTTCCGAAGAATGGAGTCCTGAAAATAAGAGAAAATTAAGAAATCGGCTGCCCCTAGTGCGGTTTAAGCCGCGTTTTCGAGCGTGCCATGATGGTGCCCCTCCCCCTGTGCCCATGGTATTTCCAGAGCGTAGTTATGTACGCGCAACACTGGTTTCACAAGTTCGCGAGGGCTGGGTTTGGGGCCGCATTGCTACGCTTTCTCGGAACGTGCCAGGCGGTCTTGTTGTAGGTTACTCCGGGCGCGCTTGACGGTGTCCAGACATTTAATGGCTGGACTGGAGAATTGCCTTGAGAGGCTGCTTTGTACTTCCACTGCGATAACCGCCGTATGCTCCTCCGTTCGGAGAGAGCGCTCAGTGTTTCCATTGACCGTGATGACTCCTCGAGGGCCTGGCGTCTTGAGCTTGAGGTATGCATAGTGCGGCACCGCATTGAATTTGGCAAATGCGGTTCGCCCGAGCAGTGCGTGATAGCCACTGCGGAACGGGACTATGTCGAAGATTAACTCCTCGCTTCGGAAATTATCCGGAGATCCGAAGACCACTTCAAGTGTAATTGAGCCTGTACAGTTGGCCTCTACACCTGGTATGACGCCTTTAAAGGTCGTTCTAGTGGGTTTAATCCTCAAGGGATCGATGCCCATTTTCCGCACTGTATCCTGGTAAAGCAGGTTCAAGCTGCTGCCGCCGTCCATAAGGACTCTAGTGAGGTGAAATCCGTCAATAATTGGGTCTAGAACCAATGCGGCGAATCCGCCATGACGGATGCTAGTGGGGTGGTCCCTTCGATCAAAAGTGATCGGGCAGGAATACCATGTGTTGAACTTTGGGGCGACTGGCTCCATCGCGTATACGTCCCTTAGCACACGCTTCTGCTCCCTCTTGGGGACATGGGTTGTGTATATCATGTTCACCGTCCGCGCTTGTGGGGGAAAACCTTTCTGTCCACTGTTGTTCGGCGGCCGGGGCTCCTCCTCGTCATCGCTATGCAGCCCCTTGTCTCTGCTTTCGGCATTTAACTTTCCTGCCTGCTTGAACACCCAACAATCTCTGTTGGTGTGACTGGCTGGTTTTTCGGGTGTGCCATGTATCTGGCATGAGCGGTCGAGTATTCGGTCCAAACTGGACGGACCCGGAGTATTTCTTTTGAATGGCTTTTTCCGCTGACTGGGTTTAGAGCCTCTGAATCCGGCATTAACTGCCGTATTCTCAGCATTGTCGCCGTTAATGCGGCGCTTTTGCTTGTTGCGACGCGACCTGCCACTGCTGTCCTTGGTATCTGAATTACCAGGGCTCTTGGTCATGTTATTGCTGCGAGCTAGCCAGCTGTCTTCTCCCGCGCAAAAGCGGGTCATAAGTGTCGTGAGGGCTGCCATGGATTTCGGCTTTTCCTGTCCTAGGTGCCGTGCAAGCCACTCGTCGCGGATGTTATGCTTGAAGGCTGCTAGGGCCTCTGCGTCCGGACAGTCGATGATTTGATTTTTCTTGGTTAGGAACCGTGTCCAGAATTGTCTGGCCGATTCCTCTGGCTGTTGAATTATGTGGCTTAGGTCATCGGCGTCTGGTGGTCGCACATAAGTGCCCTGGAAATTGTCGAGGAATGCGGCTTCCAGGTCCTCCCAACAACCAATTGATTCTGCTGGCAAGTTGTTAAGCCAATGTCGAGCTGGTCCTTTAAGCTTGAGTGGGAGGTATTTGATGGCGTGTAGGTCATCACCGCGGGCCATGTGGATATGAAGGAGATAGTCCTTGATGCATACCGCAGGATCTGTTGTGCCATCGTATGATTCAATGTTCACGGGTTTGAAACCCTCAGGGATTTGATGATCCATTACTTCATCTGTGAAGCATAGTGGGTGTGCGGCGCCTCTGTATTGGGCTATATCACGACACAGCTCAAACGAGCTTTGTCTACTATGTTCGGACCGGCCGGATTTACTGTATCCGGCGTGACGAGTACCGTCTCATGCCGTGGGGCGCCCACGTGATCCGTAGATCGATCTTGTTTGCCTTGCCTTGTCCTCCAATATATCTCACAGGTCTGGCGCATTTTCCCATGCCTTGGTATTTTTTGAGCGGCGTCGGGGTGCGGCTTGAGTGGAGGGCCGAGAGGCCTCTCTATCGCAGCCACGGGGTGGCCGGTCGGCCGCATCATGCATTGGTGATGTAGGTTTAGGTGATTCCTCCTCTAATTGGGGTAGCAACCTGCGTTTTGGGTAGCTCTTGGAGGGGCGTTCGAGTTCATACTCTTCGGCCGCAAGGACTTCAGTCCATCTGTTGGCTAGCAAATCTTGATCAGCTCTAAGTTGTTGCTATTTTTTCTTGAGGCTGCTCGCCGTGGCCATAAGCCTGCGTTTGAAACGCTCTTGTTTGACGGGATCCTCCGGCACGACAAATTCATCGTCATCGAGGCTTGCCTCGTCTTCGGAGGGAGGCATATAATTATCGTCCTCGACCTTTCTATCTGCCGCTCTCTCATGAGGGCTGGCTTCTCTATCCTCCTGTGTTGAATCTTGTTGGAGGTGGTTGTCTTTGGCACTGTCCTGGGTGTTATTATCTCCCGTGCCGGAATCACCGTTTTTGTTTTGGCAGGATTTAGAGCGGCGTCGCTGACGCCGGCGCTTAGGCTGCTTCTTGGAGGGGTCATCCTCCGCTGTTCCATCGCCATTGCCTTATTTTGGGGGTGTCCAGCATGTATATATCATACGACGAGGTGGCTTTCCAGTGCCCTATAGGCGCTGGTTCTTAATCGTCTCCTGCATCGCGTCCATACCGTCGGTGTCTTCGGAGTCGAAGTCGAGCATGTCGGTTAAATCATCAACAGTGGCCACGAAGTGGGTGGTGAGTGGGCTTTGAATTTCTTCATCATCCGCATCCCAACCTTGCTGACCATAGTCCGGCCAGGGCTCTCCTGATAAAGAGAGAGACTTTAGTGAATTCAGAATATCGCCGAAGGGCGAGTGCTGAAAGATGTCCGCGGCGGTGAACTCCATGATCGGCGCCCAATCGATTGGTCGGGGCGCGGAGGGCTCGGAGTCTGGAGAGGATTCCAGATCCTTGGAGTCACGGGCTTCGCAGAGAATAGGGCTGGTGTTCGGCTCGATCGCCGTAGAGATTGCAGCCATCGAGGCGGTGTCTATCCACTCATCCTCGATTGGTGTGATCGGCTCCGAGCTAGGGGTCGGAGCGGACACAGGTGCGGCCTCCAGGGCACTGTTCGGCGGCAGAGCTAGATCATGCCTATCGTGACAGTGCGGCGCGCTCGGCTGTGGCTCGAATCCGTCGAAGATCAAGTCTCCGCGGATGTCGGGCGTGTAGTTCAAACTTCCAAATCTGACCTGGTGGCCAGGGGCGTAGCTTTCGATCTGCTCCAGATGACCAAGCGAATTGGCCCGCAGTGCAAAGCCGCCGAATACGAAGATCTGCCCGGGGAGAAAAGTCTCACCCTGGATTGCATCGCTGTTGATGATCGGAGAAGCCATCGGGGCTAAAAGTGACGACACAGAGGAACTCTCAATGAAAGCACCAATGTCGGTGTCAAAACTGGCGGATCTCGGGTAGGGGGTCCCGAACTGTGCGTCTAGGCCGGATGGTAACAGGAGGCAGTGGACATGATGTTTTACCCAGGTTCGGGCCCTCTTGATGGAGGTAAAAACCTACATCCTGCTTGATTGATATTGATGATATGGGTAGTACAAGAGTAGATCTACCACGAGATCAGAGAGGCTAAACCCTAGAAGCTAGCCTATGGTATGATTGTTGTTCGTCCTACGGACTAAAACCCTCCGGTTTATATAGACACCGGAGAGGGCTAGGGTTACACAGAGTCAGTTACAATGGTAGGAGATCTACATATCCGTATCGCCAAGCTTGCCTTCCACGCCAAGGAAAGTCCCTTCCGGACACGGGACGAAGTCTTCAATCTTGTATCTTCATAGTCCAGGAGTCCGGCTGAAGGTATAGTCCGGCTATCCGGACACCCCCTAATCCAGGACTCCCTCAGGCACCGTGTAAGGAGCCGGAGTCAGCATCTTCGTCAGGAGAGCGTCTGCTGGGCCTTCGGGCAAAGGAGACGGACAGTCGACCTGTCCGGCCGTCTCCTGCCAAGTCCTGTCAAAGGTACGAGAGCTTAGATCCTGCATAGAGTCAAACTATGAAAAACAAGTATCATGTGAGAGGTAAAACAGCTTACCGCGCTGGCTTGGCGCTTCACGCAGAATCCGCGGTCCTCGGTAGTGGGAGGGGGAACCTCGGCACTCTTGAATAGCACCTTCCAGGCTTCTTCGTGAGTTGTGTCGAAGAGCCTGTTCAGAGTTCAGTGCTGGGCTGGGTCGAACTCCCACAAGTTAAAAGCCCATTGTTGGCATGGGAGGATCCGGCGGATGAGCCTGACGTGGACTACGTTGACAAGTTTGAGCTTCTTGTTCACCATGTTTTGAATACATGTTTGGAGTCTGGTCAACTCTCCCGAACTACCCCAGGACAGGCCCTTCTCTTGCCAGGAGGTGAGCCGCGTGGGGAAGCCAGATCGGAAATCGGGGGCCGCTGCCCATTTAGGGTCACGCGGCTCGGTGATGTAGAACCACCCCGATTGCCACCCCTTTATGGTCTCCACGAAGGAGCCCTCGAGCCATGTGACGTTGGGCATCTTGCCCACCATGGCGCCTCCGCACTCCGCCTGGCGGCCGCTCACTACCTTCGGCTTGACGTTGAAGGTCTTCAGCCATAAGCCAAAGTGGGGCTTGATGCGGAGGAAGGCCTCGCAAACGATGATAAACGCCGAGATGTTGAGGATGAAGTTCGGGGCCAGATCGTGGAAATCCAGGCCGTAGTAGAACATGAGCCCCCGGACGAATGGGTGGAGAGGGAACCCCAGTCCGCAGAGGAAGTGGGTAAGGAACACTACCTCTCATGGGGTCTGGGGGTGGGGATGAGCTGCCCCTCATCTGGGAGCCGGTGCGCGATGTCGTCGGGCAGGTATCCGGCTCTCCTCAGCTTCTTGATGTGTCCCTCCGTGATGGAGGAGACCATCCACCTGCCTCCTGCTCCGGACATGGTTGGAGAAGGTCGAGGTGGGAAATGCGGACTTGGGCGCTGGAGCTCGAGTGTGCGAAAGTGGATGAGCAAAGGAGGAAGAAGGCGTGGATGAAAAGGTGAATCCTTATCCCTTTATATGGGCGGCCGAAACTATGCGCCCCCACTAGCCTGGTAAAACTCGCTTAACCCCAAGCACCGGAATCGATGACGCGGTTGGGTTACCCACGCCCGTAAGGAACTGCCATCTAGCTCTGCACTTGATTCACCTTCTGTTTTGAGTAAGCTTGCGACATCTACACCTGCTATTCATTCTGATATGTCGCATGTTATTGATGATGCCATTTCTGCTATGCATGATACTTATGATGAAACTACTTCTATGCTTGATACTACTGTGCCACTTGGTGAATTTTTCTTGATGAACAACTTGTTAGGGCTAGAGAGAATGAAATTATTGAAACTAATAATATTGATAAAAGTGATGATGAAGACTCTCCCCCTAGATATGAATTACCTGTTGTGCCCGAGGGCTATGTTATGGATGAAGAAACTGCTAGAGATTTTCTTGCCTGCAATGATAGGAGTGATCTTAAGAAATTATTAGCTAAGCTGAAACAAAAAAACTCTGAATGCTAGAATGAAATATTGTCATGCTTATGCTACTTCACCTATCTTTGTTACTGATAAGGATTATGATTTTTCTGTTGATCCTGAGATAATTACTTTAGTTGAATCTGATACTTTCTATGGTTATGAATCTGAAACTGTTGTGGCACATCTTACTAAATTAAATGATATAGCCACCCTATTCACTAATGATGAGAAAACTCACTATTATTATATCCTTAAGATATTTCCGTTCTCATTAAAGGGTGATGCTAAGATATGGTTTAATTCTCTTGATCCTGGTTGTGTGCGTAGTCCCCAGGATATGATTTATTACTTCTCTGCTAAATATTTCCCCGCTGATAAGAAACAAGAGGGAAATATATAATTTTGTGCAAATTGAAGAAGCGAGTCTCCCACAAGCTTGGGGGAGGCTTCTCCAATTACTTAATGCTTTGTGAGGGAGTCCTGGATTAGGGGGTCTTCGGACAGCCGGACTATATCCTTTGGCCGGACTGTTAGACTATGAAGATACAAGATCGAAGACTTCGTCTCGTGTCCAGATGGGACTCTACTTGGCGTGGAAGGCAAGCTAGGCAATACGGATATGCATATCTCCTCCTTTGTAACTGACCTTGTGTAACCCTAGCCCTCTCCGGTGTCTATATAAACCAGAGGGTTTTAGTCCGTAGGAAAACACACAATCATACCATAGGCTAGCTTCTAGGGTTTAGCCTCTCTGATCTCGTGGTAGATCTACTCTTGTACTACCCATATCATCAATATTAATCAAGCAGGATGTAGGGTTTTACCTCCATCAAGAGGGCCCGAACCTGGGTAAAACTTCGTGTCCCCTACCTCCTGTTACCATCTGCCTAGACGCATAGTTCGGGACCCCCTACCCGAGATCCGCCGGTTTTGACACCGACACTTTGCCTGATCATCCTCTTAAGAAAAATGAAATACTTGATATCTTTTATAATGGACTAACCGATGCTTCCAGAGACCACCTGGATAGTTGTGTTGGTTGTGTTTTCAGGGAAAGAACACCAGATGAAGCTGAAATTCTATTGAATAATATGTTGACTAATGAAAATAATTGGATACTTCCTGATCCAATTCCTGATCCAACTCCTGAACCAACTCATAAGCCAACTCCGAAGAAAAGGGGTATTCTATTTCTCAGTCCTGAAGATATGCAAGAGGCAAAGAAATCTATGAAGGAAAAAGGTATTAAAGTTGAAGATGTTAAGAATTTACCTCCTATTGAGGAAATACATGGTCTTAATTTACCACTTGTTGAAGAAATACATGGTTTTAATCCATCACCTATTGAAGAAATACATAGTCTTGATAACTCGACACAGGTAGTAAAGGTAAATTCTCTCTATAGATATGATAAAGCTGAAATCCCATTTACTAAGTTTGCTAGCCCATGCTTGGACGAGTTTGATGACTTTATGGTTAAACAAGAAAACTTCAATGCTTATTTTGGTAGAGAGTTAAAACGCAATGCTGATATGCTTGAACACTTGGGTGATTATATGGCTAATATTAAAGGTGAACTTAAACTTATTAGTAAACATGCTTCTATGGTTACCACTCAAGTAGAACAAGTACTTAAAGCTCAGAATGATTTTCTCAATGAATTAAATAGTAAGAAAAATGATAACGTTGTTAGAGTTATGACTAGAGGTGGTAAAATGACTCAGGAACCTTTGTATCATGAGGGCCATCCTAAGAGAATTGAGCAAGATTCTCAGAGAAATAATATTGATGCACCTAGTCCTTCTAAGAGGAAGAAAAAGAAAAATGATAGGACCTTGCATGCTTCTAGTGAACCTGTTGTAGACACACCTGAGAATCCTAACGATATTTCTATTCCTGATGCTGAAACACAATCTGGTAATGAACATGAACCTAGTGATAATGTTAATAATGATGTTCATGTTGATGCTCAACCTAGCAATGAAAATGATGTAGAAACTGAACCTGGTGTTGATCTTGATAACCCACAATCAAAGAATCAATGTTATGATAAGAGAGACTTTGTTGCTAGGAAGCACGGTAAAGAAAGAGAACCATGGGTTCAGAAACCCATGCCTTTTCCTCCTAAACCATCCAAGAAAAAGGATGATGAGGATTTTGAGGGCTTTGCTGAAATGATTAGACCTATCTTCTTGCGTATGCATTTGACTGATATGCTCAAAATGAATCCTTATGCTAAGTATATGAAAGAAATTGTTACAAATAAAAGAAAGATACCGGAAGCTGAAATTTCCACCATGCTTGCTAATTATACTTTTAAAGGTGGAATACCTAAGAAACTAGGAGATCCCGGAGTACCAACTATACCATGCTCCAGTAAAAGAAACTATGTTAAAACTGCTTTATGTGATCTTGGAGCCGATGTTAGTGTTATTGCACTCTCTTTATATCGTAGACTTGATTTGAATAAGTTGACACCTACTGAAATATCTTTGCAAATGGCTGATAAATCAACTACTATACCTGTCGGTATTTGTGAGGATGTGCTTGTTGTGGTTGCAAACGTTACTATTTTAACGGACTTTGTTATTCTTGATATTCCCGAGGACGATAGTATGTCTACTATTCTTGGAAGACCTTGTTGAATACTGCAAGGGCTGTTATTGATTGTACCAAAGGCAATGTCACTTTTCATGTTAATGGCAATGAGCATACGGTACACCTTCCAAGGAAACAACCTCAAGCTCATAGTATAAACTCTATTGGAAAAATTCCATCGATTATTTTTGGAGGTTTTGAATTTCCTATTCCTACTGTCAAGCAGAAATATGATATTCTTATTGTTGGGGATGTGCATATCCTCATTGAGGTAACCTAGTGTTATCCGAAAATTCTCCGGTTCCATGTTACTCGGAATGAGTTTGTTAACAAGACCTGATCAACCTTGTTAGTGGATTCCTTTTGATGAGCATGAGATGGATGAATTTAGAAAACACAACTATCTGTACCCTCTTTTTACTTTCTGTTATTTATATTAAATAAAGCAAAAATAGTAATTTCTGTCTGTTTTCTGAATTATCCATGCAATAAAAAAATATCCCAAAAATAAAAGTTCTCCAAATGCCCTGAAGTTTAAATATGATTTTTTCTGGAATATTTGAGAATATCTGGCACTGAAAACACAGCAAGGGGAGCAAGCACCTGGCCACGAGGGTGGAGGGCGCGCCCCCTGCCTCGTGGGCCCATGGTGGATCCCCTCCACTTATTCCAGCTACCACCCACTCCTTCCTCCCACAAACATCACTAACCAGCTCAAACCCGACTCCAAGCTCATTTTGCTGCCATTTTCGATCTCCTTGCTCAAAGCACCTCTCACAAAACTACTTTGGGGGATTGTTCCTTGGTATGTGACTCCTCCAATGGTCCAATTAGTTTTTGTTCTAGTGCTTTATTCATTGCATATTTTTGCTGCTTAGGTGACCCTGTTCTTGAGCATGCATGTCAAATTTATGTGGTCAAAAGTAGTTTTAATGCATGATATTGCCTCTAGGAACTTGTAGGAGTAGTTGCTATCAATTTTGTTGAGTTTGGTTCACTTTTATTTTGAAGTTACTAAAAATTTCAGAAATTTTCAGAAAAAGAAGAAGAGATTTTTGAGGGGCTCATCGAGCCGAAGCTCGAAGGATAAGCAAAGTGAGGAGGATAAGAGGTCCAAATATAATCTCCCTCGCACCGTGGAAGTTTGGCTGTGTGAATGGCCTTGTGATAATTTCTTGAGAGCAGCCGGGATTTATGATGATTTCTATGAATTGGCTGAGAATGCAGGCCTCACCGCCTTCCTCCACGACCAACGCGAACAGTATCTCTTACTCACCAATATATTTGTGCAAAACTTTCATTTCCATGCTAGGAGCTCACCACCTACGGTGGAATTTTATTTATATGATGAGCATAAGGAGATGTCACTTCATGATTTTTGTCGGGTTTGTTTGATCCCTTTCGATGGCAGCGTAGAGGAACCACATCGTGACGATGTGGATGGGTTTATTGATACCATTACTGTAGGGGAAACGAGGAAGGTTTCCGACGCACGAATTACTAGCATACGCTTTCCTGTTCTACGTTACTTTGCTATATTTGCTAGTAGATGCTTAATTGGGCGCGGAAACTGTGGAAACCTGAGTGCCCCTGATATTGTCATTTTGTGCCATGCCTTATTTCATGATGGCACATTCAGTATGGGCGCTATTATTGCAAAGCGGTTCAATCTTAACCGTACTAAGGGCCCCGTCCTTGGAGGCATCTTCGCCTTGCGCCTCGCTGCACACTTTAACATACCTATTAGGCATTATGAGAAGGAAGAGAAGTTGCTGCCTCCTGTATATCTAGATTATAAGAGTATGGTAGCGCATGATTCTATTGTTAATAATAGGGAAAAGGCGCTTAAGTACAAATTAATATTTGGTAAAAATCATCCTGAGACTATTACCTTGTCTGCTCCTTCCTTGTTTGATTTATCTGCAGGCAAGTACCTTGTTCCATTGGAGGCCGTTCACGCCTATCGGAACCCTACATCAGCTACAGAGCCGGAGCCGGAACCACAATTTGATCCTCCACGATAGTCTGATTATGTGTGGGATCCGGAGGTGATTGCCAACCAGTGGTAATCCGAGGCTTCTTCACAGTAGGACCCCAACTATTACTTTGGATATCCGCCAGCCTAGCCGTGGCCATAGACCAACTTAGGCCAAAAGCCTAAGCTTGGAGGAGTACGTATTTCTCACCGACATTACATTCATGTTCACACACTCATTGCTAGTTGTCGGTGCTCATACTTTTTCATTGTATCATCCATGCTAGTTTATTTTCCTTTTTTATGCTTTCTTCTTGTGTGTTTAATAAACCTTAAGAAAAACAAAAAAATTAGTTGTAGCTTTTAATTAGTTTACTTTTCATGCTTGTAGTAGTAAATAAAAAGAAAACCCAAAAATATTTCTCGTTCTTCTTTTGCTTGTTGGGAGCTTTCCCGTGTAAATAGTTTTATGTTTCTTCTGGTTCTTTGGGGTCGATAGAAGAAGACCATAATGAAAATGTTAAAGTGGCTCTTATATGCATTATCATTGATTTGAAAAAGAGCCCATATTACCTTGTCTTCTCTCTTGAATTGAATGCTTGCAGATTCCAGCTTGGTCCAATGCACGTGCACTATTATTATTATCCACACTTTTCGGTCGTGCAAGTGAAAGGCAATAATGATGATTATATGATGAACTTATTGAGATAAGAAAAGCTGCTATGAACTCGACCTCTTTTGTTTTTGTAAATATGATTAGTTCATCGTTCCTGATTCAGCCTATTATGAATAAACATGTTTGCAATGACAATTAGAGATTATAGTTGCTTATTTCATGCTTAATTAGCTAGGAGCTTATAATTGTTTACCTTGCGTGCCAACATGCTATTAAAATGGTTGTGATGTGGTATGATAAGGTGGTATCCTCTTTTGAATGATTCGAGTGGCTTCACTTGGCACATGTTCACGCATGTAGTTGAAACAAAATCAACATAGCCTCTACGATATTTATATTCATGGTGCATTATATCCTACTCATGCTTGCATTCGGTGTTGATTAATTTTAATGCATGTTCATGACTGTTGTCGCTCTCTAGCTGGTCGCTTCCTAGTCTTTTGCTAGCCTTCACCTGTACTAAGCGGGAATACTGCTTGTGCATCCAATTCCATAAACCCCAAAGTTATTCCATATGAGTCCACCATACCTACCTATATACGGTATCTACCTGCCGTTCCAAGTAAATTTGTATGTGCCAAACTGTAACACCTCGAGAATCATGCTACAGTAATCCCCTTCTAATGATGCCTTGTCATCATTGTTACTGTTGCTAATCTCACTTTGATTCTAATCCAGTCCAAATTTCAAATTCAAATTAGTCTAAAATTCTAATTTCTCAAACATGAAAACTAAAATGTTCAAAGAGTGTCAAATATTCCATAACCAATTATGGTGGTGACCCAACATTATTGTAAGGTTTTTAAGTGCCCTAAACTAGTTAAAACTGTGGCTAAAACAATTAAATTAAATGCCCTTTTAATTTATAAAAATTGCAAACTATTTCAAAAGTCTCATAATATTTTTGTGGCAGTATACAATAATTCTTTGAAGTTGTTTTGGCCAGTAGCATATTTTTGCAAAGTCAATTGTGACTAAAGGAAAAGGCAAAAGCTGCTGGAAAATAAAGCAGAAAAGAAAAAGGAAAGAGAAACCCTCCCCCGGGCCACTTGGCCCATCTAGCTAAACAACCAGCCCAACCCACACCCCCACTCATCCCCCTCCTCACGCTACAGGAGCAGGGGAGCCATGGCGGACATCCATGGCGCCCCAGCCAGGTGCCAGGCATCCCGCGGCTCCCCCTGTTGGTTAAGAGCGCCCCCAGCGGCCTCCCTCCCCTCTGGAACCCTAGCCCCCAAAATTTCCCCTCCTCCTCTCGCGCTTCTCCTCTGTTCCTCATGCACGAGCTGCCATCAACGTGCCATCGCCGCTGTCGCGGCCACCGTCGTCACCTACGCGCAGGAGGACGTCCAGGAGGTCCAGCGTGGCTGTCTTCATCCGTCCCGAGCATCAAATCGTGCGGAGCTGCCTCATACGCTCGTCATCGAGCTTCATCTTCCTCGGTCGCCGCCGACGTTCTTCTTCAAATTCGTTTGATCCTGCGCTCCTAAGCTCCCACCGGGCCTACTTGTGCCTCCAGGGTGAGTTCCTCCTCCAACCCCCCTCCTTGTACACTCGATCCGCGCCGTAGTCGTCA
>NC_041392.1:177817820-177823358 GCF_002162155.2 Triticum dicoccoides
TCCGGTCGCCGCCTCCCTGCCCCGGCGTCTCGACCGGCCCGTGCCCGTGCTTGCGGCCCTGCCGCTCGCCGCCCTCCTGCGCCAAGCCCACCCCGCGCCGCTCCGTCCGTGCCTGCCCACTACCACCGCTGCTCCTCTGCTACTGCCGCCGCCGCTAGCCACCGCCGCCACCGCTGCCTGGTGCCGGTTCGCGTGCCCCCGCTCACCCGCGTGCCCCCGCTCACCCGCGTGCCCCTTCTTGGCCCGGCGCTGTCGCTGCCTCCTGTGGCGGCCCCCTGCGGGCGCTGCTGGACTGGTCGGCGGCATGCGCTCGTGCGTGCGTGTGTTCTCAGCCGTGGGAACGGTTGGTGCTACTGCACATGGGGCCAACCCAGCTTAATTAGGGGCTAATTCCCCTATTAGCCCCTCCTAATTAGCCTAATATGCCAATGGCAAGCGGGGCCCGTTGTTAAGTTAAATTTTAATCAAATCAAAAGTTGTCTAAGACAATGACATGTGGGACCCCTTTCACTGTTCACATGTTGACCGGTCAATTGTTGACTGGGACAACCAAGCCCCCTGGACCCACTGTCATCCTCTGCTGCACTGCTGGGTGCACTGCACCGGGTGCACCGCACCGGGTGCACCTAGCAATTTCCTTTTTATTTTCGAATTAATAGTAAATTTAGAATATTGTTTAAATCTTTGAAAATTCATAGAAAATTAACCGTAGCTCGGATCGAAAAACTTTATATATGAAAGTTGCTCAGAACGACGAGACAAATCCGGTTACGCAACCCGTTCGTCCGCCACACGTCCCTAGCATAGCAAACCTACAACCGTCCCCCTCCATTTCATCTGTCAGAAAATGCCTAACTCCGGGAAAACTTTCCCGGATGTTTCCCCCCTTCGCCAGTATTGCCTAGTACTGCGTTAGGTCACCCCTGGCATCGTGTTTTGCCTTGTTATATTTTGTGATGCTTGTTTGCCCCGTATTTACTGTTTCCCCCTCCCCCCTCTTCTTCTCCGGTAGACCCCGAGACCTATGTTGCCCCTGTGATCGACTACGTCGACGACGACCCCTTCTTCTCGCCCGAGCAACCAGGCAAGCAAACCCCCCTTGAGCATTCCGATATCGCCCATTTCTTTCCTCTCATGCTTGCATTAGAACTGCTACTGCTTTCTGTATGATCCTACTCTAATGCATAGCCTGTTGTTGTTACCTGCTTTCATACCTTACCTGCTTATCCTAAACTTCTTAGTATAGGTTAGTTAGTGATCCATCAGTGACCCCCACCATGTCGCAGTTGCCTTGCTTTATGTTCGATGACTCGATCAACGTGATCGACGTCCAGGCCCCGACACCGCACATCACCCCCCCTAGTTGTATGACGCTACAGAGTTACTATCGAGTGCCGAGGGTGAACCTCATACATCACTCCTGATGAGATCTCTGTAGTGTAGCTATACGGTCGAGGTCATCGAGGGTGATTTCCTCCTTAACCACTTCCGTTACCGCTCTGTCGTGCAACCCCTCAAGTGTGAACCTCGAGGGTGGATCCTCTTACGTTCACCTTGATGATAACATCGAGTGTGATTCACCGGGGGTGATTCCTTGGGTTTTCCCCTTGGTGTTAGTCACACAGTTAATATGGTTACTATGACTTTACCCTGAGCCATGATACTAAAGATGGGTCGACCCTGAGGGGTACCCGCGCGAGCTTATTAGCGAGTGATGTGGAGTCGGGTTGACCTGGAAGGTGCCCGCGAGATACTTACGAGGCGTGGCCGGGCATTCTTAGCCCTTGCCGCAAGTACTCGAGATGGGGCGACGGGGTCACATCAATCATGAGTCTCTGCTCGTTACCGCGCGTTCCTAATCCACTACGATTTGGATATTTGATCCGAGGGGCCTCTGGCCTGATAGCACTAACCATCACGTGGGCATAGTATGGGCGTTCTGCGTCGTATACATCAGTCGAAGCTTAATAGACGCAAGCGACTGAGCGGCGCACGCCGGGTTGGACTGCGTAAGCTCCTACCTTGTTGAAGGAGGTATCTAGGTCTGCTCACCGGCCGCGTATGCAACGTGCAGGAGTTCCTAGGGAGATGTCCCATGACCCCTGGGGGCATAGGATTTAGACCGGCGTGCTGGCCTCTCTATTAAGCCTAGGTCGGGTTGCGGCATATTGTTTGGCCGAGGTCGGGCATGACCTAGGAAAGTGTGTCCGGCCGGAGTTAATCGAGCGTGGCGGGTAAGTTGGTGCACCCCTGCAGGGAAGAAAACATCTATCGATAGCCTGTCCTACGGTAACGGACACTTGGAGTTGTATCCCGGTCGATACAACTAGAACTGGATACTTGTGATGAGAACTGGATGGTGATGAGTTTTGGAATGAGTTGACACTTGGATAGTATGGCTCTGGGATTGCTTTCTCGCAGGGAGTCGAGAAAGGATCTCTGGCCGAGGTTGATAACACTACAACCTACATTATGTTGATCTGTACTCTTCTATATGCTGCAAGATGCTTGCAGATGCTCGAAGATGCTAGTCTTCGATAGGCTAGGCTTTCCCCTTCCCTTCTGGCATTCTGCAGTTTAGTCCACCGATACAACCCATTCCCTTTGATACAGATGCATACTTAGTTTAGATCTAATGTAAGTCTTGCGAGTACTTTGGATGAGTACTCACGGTTGCTTTGCTACTTCTTTTCCCCCATACCCGATTGTTGCGACCAGATGACGGAGCCCAGGAGCCAGACGACGCCACTGATGACTACTACTACCGGAGGATGCCTACTACTACGTGAAGACCGCCGACGACTAGGAGTAGTTAGGAGGCTCCCAGGCAGGAGGCCTTGCCTTTTCGATCGTTGTTGCTTTTGTGCTAGCCTTCTTAAGGCAATCTTGTCTAACTTATGTTCGTACTCAGATATTGTTGCTTCCGCTGACTCTTGTGTATTCGAGCTTATGTATTCGAGCCCTCGAGGCCCCTGGCTTGTAATATAAAGCTTGTATTATTTTAATTTGTGTATAGAGTTGTGTTGTGATATCTTCCCGTGAGTCATTGATCTTGATCGTACACATTTGCGTGTATGATTAGTGTACGATTGAATCGAGGGCGTCACACAAACTCTAAACCTTCAAATAAACATTCTGTTTTGTATGCTCGAATAGCTCATGTATCAATTAGGGTTGTTCGTATCTTCCATGTTAGGCGGGTTATTCTCAAGAGGAGTGGACTCCGCTCCTCACTCACGAGAAAATGGCAGGTCACCGGGATGCCCAGTCCCATGCTTTATGCAAATCAAATCAAAATAACTGCAAACAAAACTCCCCCGGGACTCTTGTTAGTTGGAGGCACTCGTTGTTTCGAGTAAGCCATGGATTGATGCTTGTTGGTGGAGGGGGAGTATAAACTTTACCATTCTGTTTGGGAACCGCATATAATGTGTGTAGCATGGAAGGTATCGCCATCTCTTGGTTGTTATGTTGACAATGAAAGTATACCACTCAAAATATTATTCATATCTATTTCAAAACCGAGCTCTGGCACCTCTACAAATCCTTGCTTCCCTCTGCGAAGGGCCTATCTATTTACTTTTATGTCGAGTCATCATCCTCTTATTAAAAAGCACCAGCTGGAGAGCACCGCTGTCATTTGCACCCATTACTGTTAGTCTACATTGAATATGACTTGACTGGATCTGTTTTACCATGAATTACAATGTCTAGTCGGTCCTTGATCTTTAAAAGTGCTCTGCATTTATGTTTTGCGGTCTCAGAAAGGGCTAGCGAGATACCATCTTGTTATATCATATCATGATTGTTTTGAGAAAGTGTTGTCATCCGAGATTTATTATTATTGCTCGCTAGTATATTATGCCATTGATATGAGTAAACATTAGACCTAAATGTTACTGTGAATATGGTTAGTTCATAATCTTTGCTGAAAACTTGAATGCTCGCTTTACATATTTACAACAACAAGAGCAAACAGAGTTTGTAAAAGTTTTTCTTTATCACTTTCAGTTTATCAACTGAATTGCTTGAGGACAATCAAAGGTTTAAGCTTGGGGGAGTTGATACATCTCCGTCGTATCTACTTTTCCAAACACTTTTGCCCTTGTTTTGGACTCTAACTTGCATGATTTGAATGGAACTAACCCGGACTGACGCTGTTTTCAGCAGAATTGCCATGGTGTTATTTTTGTGCAGAAATAAAAGTTCTTGGAATGACCTGAAAATCAACAGAGAATTATTTGAGAATATATAATAAATACTGGAAGGAAGATCCACGTCAGGGGGCCACCACCTGTTCACGAGGGTAGGGGCGCGCCCTACCCCCTGGGCGCGCCCCCTACCTCGTGGGCCCCCTGACGCTCCACCGACCTCAACCCTGACTCAATATATTCACTTTCGGGGAGAAAAAACCAGAGAGAAGGATTCATTACGTTTTACGATACGGAGCTGCCGCCAAGCCCTAAACTCTCTCGGGAGGGCTGATCTGGAGTCTGTTCGGGGCTCCGGAGAGGGGAATTCGTCGCCATCGTCATCATCAACCTTCCTCCATCACCAATTTTATGATGCTCACCGCCGTGCGTGAGTAATTCCATCGTAGGCTTACTGGACGGTGATGGGTTGGATGAGATTTATCATGTAATCAAGTCAGTTTTGTTAGGTTTTGATCCCTAGTATCCACTATGTTCTGAGATTGATGTTGCTATGACTTTCCTATGCTTAATGCTTGTCACTAGGGCCCGAGTGCTATGATTTCAGATCTGAACCTATTATATTTTCATCAATATATGAGAGTTCTTGATCCTATCTTGCAAGTCTATAGTCACCTATTATGTGTTATGATTCGTTAACCCCGAAGTGACAATAATCGGGATACTTACCGGTGATGACCGTAGTTTGAGGAGTTCATGTATTCACTATGTGTTAATGCTTTGTTCCGGTACTCTATTAAAATGAGGCATTAATATCCCTTAGTTTCCAATAGTACCCCGCTACCACGGGAGGGTAGGACAAAAGATGTCATGCAAGTTCTTTTCCATAAGCACGTATAACTATATTCGGAATACATGCCTACATTACATTGATGAACTGGAGCTAGTTCTGTGTCACCCTAGGTTATGACTGTTACATGATGAACCGCATCCGGCATAATTCTCCATCACCGATTCATTGCCTACGAGCTTTCCATATATTGTTCTTCGCTTATTTACTTTTCCGTTGCTATTGTTATCATCAGTACAAAACATCAAAAATATTACTTTTACTACAGTTACCTTTTATCACCATTACCACTACTATCATATTACTTTGCTACTAAACACCTTGCTGCAGATATTAAGTTTTCAGGTGTGGTTGAATTGACAACTCAGCTGCTAATACTTGAGAATATTCTTTGGCTCCCCTTGTGTCGAATCAATAAATTTGGGTTGAATACTCTACCCTCGAAAACTGTTGCGATCCCCTTACTTGTGGGTTATCAGTCCTTGGTGTTGTCGTAGGTGGCGAACTCGATCTTGGAGAAGCGCAGCGACGTGTGGT
>NC_041392.1:177823756-177844679 GCF_002162155.2 Triticum dicoccoides
CGAGTAGGTGGGCATCAAGGGCCCCCCTGGAACAGAGGCCCGTCAGCGCCGTCGTAGGGACCGGCGGAGCTGGAGGGCCTGATGAACTGCAGATGCGACGCCTGCATAGACGGGACGTGTGGCTGACCCGGGTCCATCGTGTAGACCAGCGGCGATGACCCGGCCAACCAGGCCGGTAACGGGGATGGCGACGGGGGAAACCGCACCTGGTGGATGGGTACCCCGGCCGCCGTCTTCGGATGTGCCGGTTCGTAGGTGGTTGGCAGTGGCAGCTGCAGCTGTTGCAGCAGCGGCAAGGCGGGGGCGACGGAGGCCGTTGGGGGTGGCGGCTGCCACGGCAGCTGCGGCAGCCCGGTGATGGTGGCGACATGGGCGGCAGGCTGCGGCCCATAGGGTCCCACCAGGAAGAGGCGGATGCCCTAGACCGCCTGGGTGAGGTCCCGGAGCGCCGCGGACATCTTCTCCGGGGTGAGGACGGCGGGGGCGACCACGGGGGCCGTCCCGGTGGCGGAAGAGACCGGTCCGGTCAGGAGCGGGGTTCTGCCCGCGGTGGTCATCGGTGACGAGGAGGCGATCGGCAGCGGTATGATGGTGGTGGGTGGAGGAGCGGACATGATCAAGCCTGAGACAGCTGATACCAGATTGATAGGAACCGGGTCCCTACCAGGACGAGCTCTCAGGTTATAGGGGTGGAAGGGAGGTTGGCGTGGAGGAAGGCGAGGCCGCCGGCGCTGGGGCGCCGTCGTCGCGCGCACGAGAGGGGGGGAGGGCGCAGGGGGCGGCGGCTAGGGTTAGGTCTCCCGGCTCCCTTCAGAAAGCCGAGCAAATATGATTACTTCTGTTTAATCTCTAAACGGATCGATACATGAGTTTATATAATCCTCCTAATAAGATAATTGGGCTAAGCCCCTAACACGATAAGATAACTTGGGTTGGGCCCCTAACTGCCTGCGCCATGAGGCCTCCTCCGGCTATAGTGTATGTCCGTCATAACAGTTGTGCAAAAGAATTCTCAACAGACGTTTACTCCCATGGCCCTTTCCTTTCTCAAGCTGTCTCTCAGCTGCACAATCAACAGCTTGGTGCTTTTGCAGCTTTAGACGCAAATCATACCAAGTTGTATTCAAAACAAAACTTTCGGTCCCGTCACTTCTCCTTTCACCACGGCCGGTCACTCACGCACTGCACGCGTGGCTGCAGGAATACAAACAAAACTTAAACTGGGCCAAGTTAGGTTGAGTTGCCCACGTCTGTTTCGTAGGCACTGTAGTTACGTGTACCTCGATTGGTCCCAGCACGTACTGGCCGGAGTAGAGTAGCTAGGCGGCTCTCGTGAGGGGACACCGATGCGAACCTACCGTGCGGTCGGCCGCGCATGCGCTCTAGGCTCTACTGTGACAAGAAGGCAAGAAGATGGTAGTTCACGAGACCACTAGAGATGGACCGGATGCATGCATGGTTGGTCCATGCACGCTTCAATTATGATTGGATGAGAAGATGTTAATGCGGTCCTGGCTAGCATGCTAGCTCAATCATGCGGCAGTATGATTTGTGGGCGGCAGAATGACCGGATCAGGATCGTTTGATGATTCAGCGATTCTGCTGCTGTCGTGCTCTTTTGGGGAAGTTTTACCGGTCAGGCTAGTCATAGTGGGAGTAAGACTAGCCACACTAGTAACATACACATATCTCTAGACTATATTACTATGGTAGTAACTTAAATGTGGTAACATGCAAAGATTCATTTATTAGGTTATAGACTCATATTGCATTGGGACATATGATGTTACAGTAACTAGCTAAGTTACTACAACTACCTCTCTCCTCATTAACTCATTGCCACATAAGCAAATTTGCTGAGTTGGACTCGATGTTACTGCTGAAGTTACTACCATTGTGGCTAGTCTAACTTAGCTAGTAATATAGCGCACTTCGAGAAAATTCTGCTTATGTGGCAAATAATTAATGTGAGGTGGTAACATAATATGTTATTGTAACATAGCGCTTTCCAAGACAAGATGGGTCTACGAGCTAATAAATGAAGCCATCTATAATAATACTATTATGTTACTTTGCATTATGAAGATAGTAACTTAGACTAGTGTCATATGCATGACACTAGTCTAAGTTACTCCCCACTATAACCAGTCTCATACTGAAATGAACACCACTTACACTTAGCCCAAGCGCCACCTTGCATGATTGGGGCGTTGGTATATCCGCGAGGATCTGCTTTTGCAGTCACGCTATACCTACCTTTAGCTGATTCGCCTTTTCTCCATCCTGTTGTTCGTAGCATATGGATCGTGATACGGTTGTGTTCGTGCCTAGGGACAAGTGCCGTTAATAGAGCATGTTTCCTCACGGTTTTTTGCTGCGTGCCACACGTTCCGATCGACGTACGTTCCTCGACCAACCACGCATCCACCGCAATTACATTTTCTTGATGGTGCTGTTGAAGAGTCTCTTCTTTTTCTCAGGGCAACCCATCGTAGGACCGTTTAATCGGGCGGTCAAAAACACGTGCAATCTGATCGTCCAGTTGATAACTCGCCTAGCAGGATCCGTCGATGCTGGCCGGAGGTCTCGTTCAAACAGGATTCTCATACAGCACCGGGCGACGCAAGGGACAACGGAAAGGGGCTCACACTTCTGCGTCATCGCTGCTTGTATGCGTGCCGTAGGGATCATCTACAGGCGACGGTGATTCGCCGCCGGCTGGCCATAGCTTTCAGATGGCAATGTACCGACGCTCTCTTCCATGAAAAGTCCTGAGCACGAGCACTTTCAGGGTCGGAAAATCCTTGATCACACACGTACGAACGAACGCACTCGCCCCTGTCTCGCCGAATTCTGTTCACAAGCGTTCAAACCGGCCGGGCGACATGGTATTCAGTATCCAGCCATTGGTTGCCCTTTGGAAGTGAAAGGGGAAGCAAATGGCGCAATGTGTGGCCGAACAGATGTGTAGTACGATCTGGTTATGTCCAGTTGTCCGTGGCGCTATAGCCTTGTCCTTTACGTAGTACGCAGTAGTTTTCACCAGCAGGATATACGCTCTTGAAAGATAAAGAAAATACATTCCGTAGGAGCTTTCTCAGCGCCTCCTAGTCTCTGGAGTGATCGCGTGGACATGGATGACCCGTCGGAACATTTGCCGCCGGTGATTACGGAGATTGACTCTGTCTTGTTCGTCGATGGACCGGGAGGAATCACTGGACAGGAGGTTCACGCTACTCCTCCTTCATCGCCGTTGCCTAGGCTGGAGGTGACGGCCACGCTGGACGGTTCGGCGGATTTGGGCGGGCGGGAGGTCCGGCCCTCATTCGCTCTTGGGGCACCTGCTTCAAGGGGGCCCATGGCCTGCGCGGAGGTTATGGCCTCCCCGGGGGCTCTGGCGGGCTCGGGTGGGACACGCGGGCAGGAGGCCTGCGCACCACTCTCTCCCTCCATGGCGATGAGTTCCCCTACGACTGATATGGCGCCATCAAAGGCGGTGGTAGCTTTCTTGGGAGGCTCGGCCGCTGGGGGCGGCCAGGGGCCGACTACCGCTTCTCCAGCCAGACCTGCTCCTACGGCGGGCGCGGCGTTCATCTCCATGTCACCTCGCACGGGCGGGGGTGTGGCTGGGCAGGTGGTCGCCGGCTCACCGGGCCCCGTTGTGGTGGGAGGGCCGGGTGACGCAGCCGTCTCACCGGCTTCCTCCCCGGAGCACCGCGCGTCGGTTTCCCCGGACCCTGTTGTTGGCGGGTCGCCCGTGGACAGGCTTCGGGCGACAGCGCCGCGTTGTTCTCTTGCCCCGGTGACTACGACCCGGGGCGCCGCTGTTGGGGGACGGGCAGGAGGCCTCTCCCCTAGCAGAGCTTCACGCGAGGAGGTCATCGCCTTTGGCGGTATCCCGGATCCTGTCTCCCAGGGGCGGCGGATCAGCGTGAGACTGCAGGAGCAGCCGGACGTTGATGACATGCAGCGGAGGTGTGCTTTGAGGGCTGCCAAGTTGCCTGACGTCGAGATCTCCACTGGTATGTCTGTTAATAAGTCGAATTCCATTTTGCATTTTACTGATGATGAAATTATTCATAATGCAAATCAAATAGGAGTTTCACTTGGTAATAATGATCTTGAAATATCCAAGTCGGTTAACGACATTCTTCATTTGGAAGCTGAACGTGCGATAGATATGATTCGTCACATTGCTGCCGTTAAACCAATGAACGACTCGGAGATAGATGCACTTGGGGTTAAGGTTCTTGATGGCTTGTGTGCCGATCTTGACCCTGCACTACTTGAGACTGAGGAGGACACCAATCCTGAGACGTCTCTTCATGTAGATGAGCCCTTAGTGCTAGAAGCAGAGAATGAGTGCGGTGATCAGGCTGATGGTCATATAAAGCCAAAACGGACGTGGAAACGGAAGGTCTATCCAGTCTCGGCAGCGCGTAGGAGCGCTCGGATCCATACTGCCAAAAAAATTCATGATGAATTATGAGAGGCATTTTCTGGAATAGCAGAGGTCTTAGAGACTTGGCTAAAAGAAGGTTTCTAGCGGATGCTTCTCTTGAACATCATTTAGATTTTATTGCTTTGTCTGAGACTGGAAGAAGCAATTTCACTTCCCAATTTCTTGCCACTCTGTCCGGGGGGGTTGATTTTGACTGGCATTGCCTCCCTCCTCGAGGAAAATCCGGTGGGGTTTTACTTGGGGTTAAGTGCGAAACGTTGGAAGTTCGGAGTGTAGTTTTGGGAGAGTTCGCTGTCAAGTTTCGAGTTAGAACTAAGGCAGATGGGTTTGATTGGGCCTTGGTGGCGGTTTACGAAGCTGTGCAACCAGAGCTCAAGCCAGATTTTTGGCGGATCTGGTTCGTATTTGTGGTAACGAACAGCTCCCTCTCTTAGTGGGGGGGGGGGGATTTCAACATTATCCGAAGAAAAGAGGAAAAGAATAATGACAATTTTGACGACCGATGGTCGTTTATGTTCAACACTATTATCGAAAGCTTGGATCTCAGAGAGATTGAGCTCTCGGGTAGGAAATTCACTTGGGCTAATTCGTTACCGGTTCCGACATTTGAGAAACTTGACCATGTTCTAGCAAGTGTTGAATGGGAGCAGAAGTTTCCTTTGGTAACTGTGCAGGCATTGACACGAGGTGTCTCGGATCATACACTGTTACTGGTCGACTCCGGAGTTCAAACTTTTGTGGGCAACAAGAACATTTTCTCGTTTGAACTTGCCTGGTTTGAAATAGAAGGGTTCCTTGAGTTGTTAGCTCGGGAGTGGGCTAATGACTCAGGAGGAAGGACGCCTATCGAGCGATGGCAATGCAAGATTCGTCATCTCCGAAGGTTCCTTCGTGGTTGGGCTAAGCACACGCATGGAATTTATAAGGAGGAGAAGGAGAGACTTCTTCTACTTATTCAAAACCTTGAAGTTAAAGCAGAAACTTCTATCTTGGATTCCAATGAGTTGGAAACAAAGATAGAGGCGGAGATGCAACTTAAAAAGCTTCTTTGCGAGGAGGAATTGAAGTGGGCGTTGCAAGCTAAGGTTCGCAAAATAGTAGAAGGCGAGGATAATACTCAATTCTTTCATATGATTGCTAATGGGAAGCATCGTAAAAAAGAGAATTTTCCAACTAGAACAAGACGAAGGGACGATAGTTGGTCAAGACAATCTGAAAGTTTACATTACCAATTATTATAAGCAATTGTTTGGTCCCCCGGAAGAGACTTTTGTGTCGTTAGATGAGTCTAGGGTTGAGGATGTTCCTCAACTTGAGACTGCCGAGAATGAGCTCCTGACTGCTCCTTTCTCGGAGAAAGAGGTGTTTGAGGCCATTGCACAAATGGAGAATAATAAGGCTCCAGGACCGGATGGGTTTCCGGCGGAGTTCTACAAAAAGTGCTGGCATTTTATCAAGGGAGATTTGATGCCCATGTTTCAGGAGTTTTTTGAGGGGCAGCTTCAGTTGTTTAAGCTGAATTTTGGGATGATAACTCTTCTTTCTAAGAAGACAGAGGCTGTTCGCATTGAGCAGTTCAGGCCTATATGTCTGCTTAATGTGAGTTTCAAAATCTTCACCAAGGTCGGGACGAACAGACTTACGCAGATTGCGCACTATGTAGTTCATTCATCCTAGACTGCTTTCATGCCTGATAGAAACATCCTTGAAGGGGTTGTTGTCTTGCATGAAACGCTCCATGAGATCCACTCAAAAAAACTTGATGGCGTAGTTTTTAAAGTGGATTTTGAAAAAGCATATGATAAAGTTAAATGGCCTTTCCTTCAACAAGCTTTGCGTATGAAAGGTTTTGATCCGGCCTGGAGAAACCAGATTGATTCCTTTACGCAAAAAGGGAGTGTCGGGATTAAGGTGAATGACGACATAGGACACTATTTCCAAACACACAAGGGGCTAAGGCAAGGAGACCCTATGTCACCGATCCTATTTAACATAGTGGCTGATATGCTGACTATTTTAATAGGTCGGGTAAAGGATGCAGGGCAGGTAGGTGGCCTGGTTCCACATCTAGTTGACGGCGGGATTTCCATTCTTCAGTATGCTGATGATACTATCATCTTTATGGAGCACGACTTGGCGAAAGCAAGAAACATGAAGCTGCTGTTATGCTTATTTGAACAATTGTCTGGGCTCAAAATCAACTTCCACAAGAGCGAATTGTTTTGCTTTGGAAGAGCAAATGAGGACCAGGAGACGTATCAACAATTGTTCGGATGTGAATTGGGCTCAGTACCGTTTACGTACTTAGGTATACCCATTCATCATCGTAAGCTGACTAACATTGAGTGGAAATGCATCGAGGATCGTTTTGAAAAGAAACTGAGCTGTTGGAAAGGGAAGCTCATGTCATACGGAGGACGATTGATTCTGATTAATTCGGTCCTTACCAGTATGCCTATGTTTCTCTTATCCTTTTTCCTGGTTCCGGTGGGCGTCAGGAAAAGGTTAGATTTCTACCGATCTCGATTCTTTTGGCAGAATGATGAACTTAAACGAAAGTATAGGCTTGCTAAGTGGGATATTATCTGTAGGCCGAAGGACCAAGGAGGTCTAGGTATTGAAAATCTGGAAGTCAAAAACATATGTCTCCTTAGCAAGTGGCTATTTAAGCTGTCATCTGAGACGGGGGCTACTTGGGCACAAATTTTACGTAATAAGTATCTTTATGCTAAAACCTTGGCTCAGGTGAATGTGAGGCCTTCCGACTCACCCTTTTGGACGGGTTTGATGAGAGTTAAACAACTCTTTTTCAACAAGACAAAATTTATTGTCGGGAATGGTGCCACTACGAGGTTTTGGGAGGATACGTGGCTTGGGGAGACCCCCCTTGCACTTCAATATCCTACTTTTTACAACATTGTCCGACGTAGAGAAGCCTACGTTGCAAATGTTTTACAATCCGCTCCCCTCAATATTAGTTTTCGACGGACGCTAGTTGGAAATCGTTGGGAGGCCTGGCTCCATCTTGTTAGACGTTTAATGGAAGTCCGGCTGTCCCAGCAGCCAGATCAGCTGCATTGGAAACTTACTAAGAACGGTGTGTTCTCGGTCAAATCAATGTATCTAGATGTCATTAACTCTAGCGTCATCCCTACCATGATACACGTTTGGAAAGTTAAGGTACCCTTACGAATCAAAGTGTTTATGTGGTTTGTGCATAAACAAGTCATTTTGACTAAGGATAACCTTGCAAAACGCAACTGGGTGGGCTCGTCTAGATGTAGCTTTTGCGATCATAACGAAAACATCAAACACCTCTTTCTCGATTGTCCGTTGGCTAAGATTCTGTGGCGGTCGATTCATATTGCGTTTAATATTAATCAGCACACCTCTATCAACATGTTATTTGGAACATGGCTTGATGGGGTTGATTCTGATACTGCAAGACACATTCAGGTTGGCGTTTGTGCTTTATTTTGGGCAGTATGGAACTGCAGAAATGATTTAGTTTTTAACAGATCAACAAACATTCACTTTTTGCAGGTTATCTTCAGGGCCACGGCGTTCATTCGTATGTGGTTGCTACTCACTCCGACGGAGGCGAGGGAGCGTTTGGTTACTGCGTCTATCCGATGGGAGATGGTAGCTCGGGATATTTTTAACCGGTTTGGATGGCAGTCATGTAATAGGATAGGCATGTAGTGCTCCTATTGTATTGTGCCAGCCGGTTGTGGCTTTGGGTCTTACCTCTTTTGAGCTTTTGTTTATGTTTGCACTACGACCTTTCGAGACTTTGTTACTAGATTATCCTTTTAATAATATGAGCCGTATGCATCTTTCTGATGCAGAGGCTGGGGTACACCCCCTTTTCGGAAAAAAATTCACCGAAGCTAGACTGTCCGTTGTTGATCGCGCATGGAAGTCATCAAGGCAACCATTCTACCAAATCATCCCGGACAAGTCGTCGAAGTTATCATTGCCGGAAGATCCATGAACATATGATCCCAACCTCCAAAAAACTCACAAGCCTCACGCCGGCACCGGAGGCCACATCAACATGGCGATGAGGAGGCCGGTGAACCAAACCACAAAGGAAGGCCACAACCATCGCCACGACACCGAACATTACAAACCCTAACCTCACCGTCCGGAAAGACCATCATGAATCTACACCAACGAGCCTTCAACGATGCCGCAACTGACACCGTCGGGTTAAGGAACCTCGAGGAAACATTATTTGCTAGTTCAGCGCCGCCGTCATCATCATCGACACTCCACCTCGCAACTTTATAAAAGCCCTAATGCGGCGGAAACTACAACGCCATCTAAAAGATGGAGATTGTCACCTCCGTGCAATCCCACACCAGTGGAGCGGCGGAGGAGGAGAGCCGGTGACCTACCAATGGAAAAGGGGTGGCATGATGGAGCACCAAAAATATAGCATCAGGACTGTTTCATGGTTTTTTTGTCGTAGTACGTTGCAGCTTTGCACATACTTTCCTGCGTGTAACACTATTTAATCCGCAATTAACAGGTCGACTAGAAGTCATACTCCACCCTTCACTAAATACAGTACATGTAGAAAAGCTCTCCATAGTTCCATAAATGGAGCAAAAAGAAGGGAGAGTAAAATACATCAACAATCTATATTTGTATAAGATCTACATTTATATTTTAATTTAAGGAAAAGACTTTGTAATTAGGTGGCGAGAAATTTTCTATATAATTCTACTTAGAAGAACAAACCTCATAGATCATTTTGTTCCTTCTGAAGTTGAATAAAGTTCAGCTCGGACGAACCATAGGCGTGGTACAATCCTACCATCCAAAGGCTTGGCGCTTCTTTGTATAGATTTTCAGAGACAATTTTAGAGGATTCAGATCATTAGGAATCTTTCCATTATAGTTTGATTCATAGGATTGGATCCTTATATGATTTTTTGCTAAAGATTCCTTTGCACTATATTTGACGATAAAGGGTCCCCTCCTCCGTTTTATATTATAAAGCAAACCATCCGATACAACCAACTTGCTAGGACCGCAGCACAAACAAGCCCAAAAGAAAAGAAAAATGAAAGAAACAAAGGAAACAAATGCCGACGTCGGCAGATCAACGAAGCAAAGATGGCCGACACCTGCTGCACCCTTCGAAGAAGTCCCACCGCACTCCTGGCACTCTGAAGCCTCGCGTACCAAGCAACACCTTCAAGAAGGAATGCGACGACGACGCCGCTACTGCCTGCAAAAGTCCTAGGGATTCCCCCGGTACACTGATGGCGGTGGGGAAGGGGTATCACCGACGCCCCTCAGGAAGGTTCGGCGGCACCCGCGGGTGGTGCCGTGATAGTGACGGACGAGCCACCAGGGATTTCTCCCACCCTGAAACAACCACCACCACCCCGGACGATCGGAAGTGCACTGCCCAACACGCCGCCCATCAGCCTGTGCCACCACGGTCATCGAACCAACTTCATCATCTCACTGAGTCCACCAACATGAGACATGGAGGGAGGACGAGGAGATAACGGGCTCGGGGCAACAACAACTCAGCCGATAGGAGGAGACAGCCTCCACCGTCGCGTGGAGCCGACCGGACGCAACGACAGGGGCCTACCAGGCCTCCATAGGCCCGGCCGGACCCCAAAGGGTCCGGACGGTCCCTGTAGCCATGCTGCAGCACGCCGGTCGTCGGAGCCATCACCAACCGCAGCCATTGGCGCCTCGTCGCCACCAGCAGGGAGCAGCGCTACCGCGCCCCTAACCACTGGCCTGTTGGAAATATGCCCTAGAGGCAATAATAAAAGGATTATTATTGTATTTCCTTGTTCATGATAATTGTCTTTTATTCATGCTATAATTGTGTTGTCCAGAAATCGTAATACATGTGTGAATACATAGACACCAACATGTCCCTAGTAAGCCTCTAGTTGACTAGCTCGTTGATCAACAGATAGTCATGGTTTCCTGACTATGGACATTGAATGTCATTGATAATGAGATCACATCATTAGGAGAATGATGTGATGGACAAGACCCAATCCTAAACATAGCACAAGATCATATAGTTCATTTGCTAGAGTTTTTCCAATGTCAAGTATCTTTTCCTTAGACCATGAGATCGTGTAACTCCCGGATACCGTAGGAGTGCTTTGGTTGTACCAAACGTCACAACGTAACTGGGTGACTATAAAGGTATACTACGGGTATCTCCGAAAGTATCTGTTGGGTTGACACGGATCAAGACTGGGATTTGTCACTCCATATGACGGAGAGGTATCTCTGGGCCCACTCGGTAATGCATCATCACAATGAGCTCAAAGTGACCAAGTGTCTGGTCACGGGATCATGCATTATGGTACGAGTAAAGTGACTTGCCAGTAACGAGATTGAACGAGGTATTGGGATACCGACGATCGAATCTCGGGCAAGTAACGTACCGATTGACAAAGGGAATTGTATACGGGGTTGCTTGAATCCTCGACATCATGGTTCAATGAAGGACCTTGGAGAAGCTGCTTATACATTAGGCATCAAGATCTATAGAGATAGATCAAGACGCCTCATAGGTCTTTCACAAAGCACATACCTTGATAAGATATTGAAGAAGTTCAATATGGATCAGTATAAGAAGGGGTTCTTGCCTGTGTTGCAAGGTGTGAAATTAAGCTCAGCTCAATGTCCGACCACGGCAGAAGATATAGAAGAGATGAGTGTCATCCCCTATGCCTCAGCCATAGGTTCTATTATGTATGCCATGCTGTGTACCAGACCTGATGTAAACCTTGCCGTAAGTTTGGTAGGTAGGTACCAAAGTAATCCCGGCAAGGAACACTGGACAGCGGTCAAGAATATCCTGAAGTACCTGAAAAGGACTAAGGAAATGTTTCTCGTTTATGGAGGTGACGAAGAGCTCGTCGTAAAGGGTTACGTCGACGCTAGCTTCGACACAGATTTGGATGACTCTAAGTCACAAACCATATACATGTATATTTTGAATGGTGGGGCAGTAAGCTGGTGCAGTTGCAAGCAGAGCGTCGTGGCGGGATCTACATGTGAAGCGGAGTACATGGCAGCCTCGGAGGCAGCGCATGAAGCAATTTGGGTGAAGGAGTTCATCACCGACCTAGGAGTCATATCCAATGCGTCGGGGCCGATCAAACTCTTCTGTGACAACACTGGAGCTATTGCACTTACCAAGGCGCCCAGGTTTCACAAGAAGACCAGGCACATCAAGCGTCGCTTCAACTCCATTCGTGAAAATGTTCAAGATGGAGACATAGATATTTGTAAAGTACATACGGACCTGAATGTAGCAGATCCGTTGACTAAACCTCTCCCTAGAGCAAAACATGATCAACACCAGAATTCCATGGGTGTTCGATTCATCACAATGTAACTAGATTATTGACTCTAGTGCAAGTGGGAGATTGTTGGAAATATGCCCTAGAGGCAATAATAAAAGGATTATTACTGTATTTCCTTGTTCATGATAATTGTCTTTTATTCATGCTATAATTGTGTTATCCGGAAATCGTAATACATGTGTGAATACATAGACACCAACATGTCCCTAGTAAGCCTCTAGTTGACTAGCTCGTTGATCAACAAATAGTCATGGTTTCCTGACTATGGACATTGAATGTCATTGATAACGAGATCACATCATTAGGAGAATGATGTGATGGACAAGACCCAATCCTAAACATAGCACAAGATCGTATAGTTCATTTGCTAGAGTTTTTCCAATGTCAAGTATCTTTTCCTTAGACCATGAGATCGTGTAACTCCCGGATACCGTAGGAGTGCTTTGGGTGTACCAAACATCACAACGTAACTGGGTGACTATAAAGGTATACTACGGGTATCTCCGAAAGTGTCTGTTGGGTTGACACGGATCAAGACTGGGATTTGTCACTCCGTATGACGGAGAGGTATCTCTGGGCCCACTCGGTAATGCATCATCACAATGAGCTCAAAGTGACCAAGTGTCTGGTCACGGGATCATGCATTATGGTACGAGTAAAGTGACTTGCCGGTAACGAGATGGAACGAGGTATTGGGATACCGACGATCGAATCTCGGGCAAGTAACGTACCGATTGACAAAGGGAATTGTATACGGGGTTGCTTGAATCCTCGACATCGTGGTTCATCCGATGAGATCATCGAGGAGCATGTGGGAGCCAACATGGGTATCCAGATCCCGCTGTTGGTTATTGACCGGAGAGCCATCTCGGTCATGTCTACATGTCTCCCAAACCCGTAGGGTCTACACACTTAAGGTTCGGTGATGCTAGGGTTGTAGAGATATGAATATGCAGTAACACGAAACTTGTTCGCAGTCCCGGATGAGATCCTGGACATCACGAGGAGTTCCGGAATGGTCCAGAGGTGAAGAATTATATATAGGAAGTGCAGTTTCGGCCATCGGGAGAGTTTCGGGGGTCACCGGTATTGTACCGGAACCACCGGAAGGGTCTCGGGGGTCCACCGGGTGGGGCCACCCATCCCGGAGGGCCCCATAGGCTAAGTGAGGAGGGGAACCAGCCCATAGTGGGCTGGTGCGCCCCCCTTGGCCCACCCCATGCGCCTAGGGTTGGGAACCCTAGGGTGGGGGGGCGCCCCACCTGGCTTGGGGGCACTCCACCCCTTGGCCGCCGCCCCCTCCCTAGGAGATCCCATCTCCTAGGGCCGGCGCACCCCCTAGGGGGCCTATATAAAAGGGGGGAGGTAGGGGCAGCCGCACCCTTGAGTCTTGGCGCCTCCCTCTCCCCTGCTACACCTCTCCCTCTCGCAGTAGAACGGCGAAACCCTGCTGCGGTGACCCCTGCATCCACCACCACGCCGTCGTGCTGCTGGATCTTCATCAACCTCTCTTTCCCCTTGCTGGATCAAGAAGGAGGAGACGTCACGCTGACCGTACGTGTGTTGAACGCGAAGGTGCCGTCCGTTCGGCGCTAGGATCTCCGGTGATTTGGATCACGTCGAGTACGACTTCATCATCCCCGTTCTTTGAACGCTTCCGCACGTGATCTACAAAGGTATGTAGATGCAATCCGATCACTCATTGCTAGATGAACTCATAGATGGATCTTGGTGAAACCGTAGGAAAATTTTTGTTTTCTGCAACATTCCCCAACAGTGGCATCATGAGCTAGGTCTATGCGTAGTTCTCTTTGCATGAGTAGAACACAATTTGTTGTGGGCGTAGATGTTCTCAACTTTCTTGCCGCTACTAGTCTTATTTCGCTTCAGCGGTATCGTGGGATGAAGCGGCTCGGACCAACCTTACACGTACGCTTACGTGAGACCGGTTCCACCGACTAACATGCACTAGTTGCATAAGGTGGCTGGCGGGTGTCTGTCTCTCCCACTTTAGTTGGAGCGGATTCGATGAAAAGGGTCCTTATGAAGGGTAAATAGAAGTTGACAAATCATGTTGTGGCTTTCACGTAGGTAAGAAAACGTTCTTGCTAGAACCCTAAAGCAGCCACGTAAAACTTGCAACAACAATTAGAGGACGTCTAACTTGTTTTTGCAGCAAGTGTTTTGTGATGTGATATGGCCAAAGTTGTGATGAATGATGAATGATATATATGTGATGTATGAGATGTTCATGCTATTGTAATAGGAATCACGACTTGCATGTCGATGAGTATGACAACCGGCAGGAGCCATAGGAGTTGTCTTTATTTTTTGTATGACCTGCGTGTCATTGAGAAACGCCATGTAAATTACTTTACTTTATTGCTAAACGTGTTAGCCATAGTAGTAGAAGTAATAGTTGGCGAGCAACTTCATGGAGACACGATGATGGAGATCATGGTGTCATGCCGGTGACAAGATGATCATGGAGCCCCAAGATGGAGATCAAAGGAGCTATGTGATATTGGCCATATCATGTCACTATTATTATTTGATTGCATGTGATGTTTATCATGTTTTTGCATCTTGTTTACTTAGAACGACGGTAGTAAATAAGATGATACCTCATAATAACTTCAAGAAAGTGTTCCCCCTAACTATGCACCGTTGCGACAGTTCGTTGTTTCGAAGCACCACGTGATGATCGGGTGTGATAGATTCCAATGTTCACATACAACGGGTGCAAGACAGATTTACACATGCAAACACTTAGGTTGACTTGACGAGCCTAGCATGTACAGACATGGCTTCGGAACACAGAAGACCGAAAGGTCGAGCATGAGTCGTATAGAAGATACGATCAACATGAAGATGTTCACCGATGTTGACTAGTCCGTCTCACGTGATGATCGGACACGGCCTAGTTAACTCGGATCATGTTATACTTAGATGACTGGAGGGATGTCTATCTGAGTGGGAGTTCATTGAATAATTTGATTTAGATGAACTTAATTATCATGAACTTAGTCTAAAATCTTTACAACATGTATTGTAGATCAAATGGCCAACGTTGTCCTCAACTTCAACGCGTTCCTAGAGAAAACCAAGCTGAAAGACGATGGCAGCAACTACACGGACTGGGTCCGGAACCTGAGGATCATCCTCATAGCTGCCAAGAAAGATTATGTCCTACAAGCACCGCTAGGTGACGCACCCGTTCTCCCTGCAGAACAAGACGTTATGAACGCTTGGCAGACACATACCGATGATTACTCCCTCGTTCAGTGCGGCATGCTTTACAGCTTAGAACCGGGGCTCCAAAAGCGTTTTGAGAGACACGGAGCATATGAGATGTCCGAAGAGCTGAAAATGGTTTTTCAAGCTCATGCCCGAGTCGAGAGATATGAAGTCTCCGTCAAGTTCTTCAGCTGTAAGATGGAGGAAAACAGTTCTGAGCACATACTCACTATGTCTGGGTTACATAACCGCTTGACTCAGCTGGGAGTTAATCTCCCGGATGACGCGGTCATTGACAGAATCCTTCAGTCGCTTCCACCGAGCTACAAGAGCTTTGTGATGAACTTCAATATGCAGGGGATGGAAAAGACCATTCCTGAAGTATTTGCAATGCTGAAATCAGCAGAGGTAGAAGTCAAAAAGGAACATCAAGTGTTGATGGTGAATAAAACCACTAAGTTCAAGAAAGGCAAGGGTAAGAAGAACTTCAAGAAGGACGACAAGGGAGTTGCCGCGCCCGGCAAGCAAGCTGCCGGGAAGAAGCCAAAGAATGGACCCAAGCCCGAGACTGAGTGCTTTTATTGCAAGGAAAGTGGTCACTGGAAGCGGAACTGCCCCAAATACTTAGCGGACAAGAAGGCCGGCAAAACGAAAGGTATATGTGATATACATGTAATTGATGTGTACCTTACCAGTACTCGTAGTAGCTCCTGGGTATTTGATACCGGTGCAGTTGCTCACATTTGTAACTCAAAGCAGGAGCTGCGGAATAAGCGGAGACTGGCGAAGGACGAGGTGACGATGCGCGTCGGGAATGGTTCCAAGGTCGATGTGATCGCCGTCGGCACGCTACCTCTACATTTACCTACGGGATTAGTTTTGAACCTTAATAATTGTTATTTAGTGCCAAGTTTGAGCATGAACATTGTATCAGGATCTCGTTTACTACGAGATGGGTACTCATTTAAATCCGAGAATAATGGTTGTTCTATTTATATGAGAGATATGTTTTATGTTCATGCTCCGATGGTGAATGGTTTATTCTTAATGAATCTCGAGCATAATGCTACACATATTCATAGTGTGAATACCAAAAGATGTAAGGTTGATAATGATAGTCCCGCATACTTGTGGCACTGCCGCCTTGGTCACATAGGTGTCAAATGCATGAAGAAGCTCCATGCAGATGGACTTTTAGAGTCTCTTGATTACGAATCATTTGACACGTGCGAACCATGCCTCATGGGTAAAATGACCAAGACTCCGTTATCAGGAACAATGGAGCGAGCAACCAACTTATTGGAAATCATACATACTGATGTGTGCGGTCCAATGAGTGTTGAGGCTCGCGGTGGCTATCGTTATGTTCTCACCCTCACTGATGACTTGAGTAGATATGGGTATGTCTACTTAATGAAACACAAGTCTGAGACCTTTGAAAGGTTCAAGGAATTTCAGAGTGAGGTTGAGAATCAACGTGACAGGAAAATCAAGTTCCTGCGATCAGATCGTGGAGGAGAATACTTGAGTCACGAATTTGGCACACACTTAAGAAAATGTGGAATAGTTTCACAACTCACGCCGCCTGGAACACCTCAGCGTAATGGTGTGTCCGAACGTCGTAATCGCACTCTATTAGATATGGTGCGATCTATGATGTCTCTTACCGATTTACCGCTATCATTTTGGGGCTATGCTTTAGAGACTGCCGCATTCACTTTAAATAGGGCTCCGTCAAAATCTGTTGAGACGACACCGTATGAATTATGGTTTGGAAAGAAACCTAAGCTGTCGTTTCTAAAAGTTTGGGGATGCGATGCTTATGTCAAGAAACTTCAACCTGAAAAGCTCGAACCCAAGTCGGAAAAATGCGTCTTCATAGGATACCCTAAAGAAACTATTGGGTATACCTTCTACCTCAGATCCGAAGGCAAGATCTTTGTTGCCAAGAATGGATCCTTTCTAGAGAAGGAGTTTCTCTCGAAAGAAGTAAGTGGGAGGAAAGTAGAACTTGATGAAGTATTACCTCTTGAACCGGAAAGTGGCGCAACTCAGGAAAATGTTCCTGTGGTGCCTGCACCAATTAGAGAGGAAGTTAATGATGATGATCAAGATACTTCTGATCAAGCTCCTACTGAAATTCGAAGGTCCACAAGGACACGTTCCGCACCAGAATGGTACGGCAACCCTGTCTTGGAAATCATGTTGTTAGACAATGGTGAACCTTCGAACTATGAAGAAGCGATGGCGGGCCCGGATTTCGACAAATGGCTGGAGCCATGAAATCCGAGATAGGATCCATGTATGAAAACGAAGTATGGACTTTGACTAACTTGCCCGTTGAGCGGCGAGCCATAGAAAATAAATGGATCTTTAAGAAGAAGACAGACGCGGATGGTAATGTGACCATCTATAAAGCTCGGCTTGTCGCTAAGGGTTATCGACAAGTTCAAGGGGTTGACTATGATGAGACTTTCTCACCGGTAGCGAAGCTGAAGTCCGTCCGAATCATGTTAGCAATTGCCGCATTCAATGATTATGAGATATGGCAAATGGACGTCAAAACGGCATTCCTTAATGGTTTCCTTAAGGAAGAATTGTATATGATGCAGCCGGAAGGTTTTGTCGATCCTAAGAATGCTGACAAGGTGTGCAAGCTCCAACGCACGATTTATGGGCTGGTGCAAGCATCTCGGAGTTGAAACATTCGCTTTGATGAGATGATCAAAGCGTTTGGGTTTATGCAGACTTATGGAGAAGCCTGCGTTTACAAGAAAGTGAGTGGGAGCTCTGTAGCATTTCTCATATTATATGTAGATGACATACTTTTGATGGGAAATGATATAGAGCTTTTGGACAGCATTAAGGCCTACTTGAATAAGAGTTTTTCAATGAAGGACCTTGAAGAAGCTGCTTATATATTAGGCATCAAGATCTATAGAGATAGATCAAGACGCCTCATAGGTCTTTCACAAAGCACATACCTTGATAAGATATTGAAGAAGTTCAATATGGATCAGTCTAAGAAGGGGTTCTTGCCTGTGTTGCAAGGTGTGAAATTGAGCTCAGCTCAATGTCCGACCACGGCAGAAGATATAGAAGAGATGAGTGTCATCCCCTATGCCTCAGCCATAGGTTCTATTATGCATGCCATGCTGTGTACCAGACCTGATGTAAACCTTGCCGTAAGTTTGGTAGGTAGGTACCAAAGTAATCCCGGCAAGGAACACTGGACAGCGGTCAAGAATATCCTGAAGTACCTGAAAAGGACTAAGGAAATGTTTCTCGTTTATGGAGGTGACGAAGAGCTCGTCGTAAAGGGTTACGTCGACGCTAGCTTCGACACAGATCTGGATGACTCTAAGTCACAAACCAGATACATGTATATTTTGAATGGTGGGGCAGTAAGCTGGTGCAGTTGCAAGCAGAGCGTCGTGGCGGGATCAACATGTGAAGCGGAGTACATGGCAGCCTTGGAAGCAGCGCATGAAGCAATTTGGGTGAAGGAGTTCATCACCGACCTAGGAGTCATACCCAATGCGTCGGGGCCGATCAACCTCTTCTGTGACAACACTGGAGCTATTGCACTTACCAAGGAGCCCAGGTTTCATAAGAAGACCAGGCACATCAAGCGTCGCTTCAACTCCATTCGTGAAAATGTTCAAGATGGAGACATAGATATTTGTAAAGTACATACGGACCTGAATGTAGCAGATCCGTTGACTAAACCTCTCCCTAGAGAAAAACATGATCAACACCAGAATTCCATGGGTGATCGATTCATCACAATGTAACTAGATTATTGACTCTAGTGCAAGTGGGAGACTGTTGGAAATATGCCCTAGAGGCAATAATAAAAGGATTATTATTGTATTTCCTTGTTCATGATAATTGTCTTTTATTCATGCTATAATTGTGTTATCCGGAAATCGTAATACATGTGTGAATACATAGACACCAACATGTCCCTAGTAAGCCTCTAGTTGACTAGCTCGTTGATCAACAGATAGTCATGGTTTCCTGACTATGGACATTGAATGTCATTGATAACGAGATCACATCATTAGGAGAATGATGTGATGGACAAGACCCAATCCTAAACATAGCACAAGATCGTATAGTTCATTTGCTAGAGTTTTTCCAATGTCAAGTATCTTTTCCTTAGACCATGAGATCGTGTAACTCCCGGATACCGTAGGAGTGCTTTGGGTGTACCAAATGTCACAACGTAACTGGGTGGCTATAAAGGTATACTACGGGTATCTCCGAAAGTGTCTGTTGGGTTGACACGGATCAAGACTGGGATTTGTCACTCCGTATGACGGAGAGGTATCTCTGGGCCCACTCGGTAATGCATCATCACAATGAGCTCAAAGTGACCAAGTGTCTGGTCACGGGATCATGCATTACGGTACGAGTAAAGTGACTTGCCGGTAACGAGATTGAACGAGGTATTGGGATACCGACGATCGTATCGCGGGCAAGTAACGTACCGATTGACAAAGGGAATTGTATACGGGGTTGCTTGAATCCTCAACATCGTGGTTCATCCGATGAGATCATCGAGGAGCATGTGGGAGCCAACATGGGTATCCAGATCCCGCTATTGGTTATTGACCGGAGAGCCATCTCGGTCATGTCTACATGTCTCCCAAACCCGTAGGGTCTACACACTTAAGGTTCGGTGACGCTAGGGTTGTAGAGATATGAATATGCAGTAACCCAAAAGTTGTTCGGAGTCTCGGATGAGATCCTGGACGTCACGAGGAGTTCCAGAATGGTCCGGAGGTGAAGAATTATATATAGGAAGTGCAGTTTCGGCCATCGGGAGAGTTTCGGGGGTCACCGGTATTGTACCGGGACCACCAGAAGGGTCCCGGGGGTCCACCGGGTGGGGCCACCCATCCCGGAGGGCCTCATGGGCTAAGTGGGGAGGGGAACCAGCCCATAGTGGGCTGGTGCGCCCCCCTTGGCCCATCCCATGCGCCTAGGGTTGGGAACCCTAGGGTGGGGGGGCCCACCTGGCTTGGGGGGCACTCCACCCCTTGGCCGCCGCCCCCTCCCTAGGAGATCCCATCTCCTAGGGCCGGCGCACCCCCTAGGGGGCCTATATAAAAGGGGGGAGGTAGGGGCAGCCGCACCCTTGAGTCTTGGCGCCTCCCTCTCCCCTGCTACACCTCTCCCTCTCGCAGTAGAACGGCGAAGCCCTGCTGCGGTGACCCCTGCATCCACCACCACGCCGTCGTGCTGCTGGATCTTCATCAACCTCTCTTTCCCCTTGCTGGATCAAGAAGGAGGAGACGTCACGCTGACCGTACGTGTGTTGAACGCGGAGGTGCCGTCCGTTCGGCGCTAGGATCTCCGGTGATTTGGATCACGTCGAGTACGACTTCCTCATCCCTGTTCTTTGAACGCTTCCGCGCGTGATCTACAAAGGTATGTAGATGCAATCCGATCACTCGTTGCTAGATGAACTCATAGATGGATCTTGGTGAAACCGTAGGAAAATTTTTGTTTTCTGCAACGTTCCCCAACATGGCCCGCCCCAGCCCAAATGGGGCCCGAAAGCGTCCATATCTAGGCCGAGCGGGCGCCACCAACCAACAGCACACCACGCCGCCCCGCAGCCAATGACCGTGCCGCCGCATCAAGGGCGCTCGAGGCCCTCAGGAACACTGCCGTCGAACCACACTACCGCCAACCGAGCAACACTGCCACCATGGAGGGCCCCCGCGCCTACGCGCGAGGAAGGACCGGCCCGTCATTGCCAGCGTCGCGCAGGCAGGGCCTGGCGGACCACGTGGGCGGCAGCATGGAAAAGGACGGGGAGGGGGAGGAGAAGGGGATTGGGGGTTCACCC
>NC_041392.1:177845076-177853611 GCF_002162155.2 Triticum dicoccoides
ACTACATTTCATAGGAAATTCAACATCCACTCAAATCTCATCACAGAATCCTTGGTTTTTCATGTGCCGCAATTAAAGAAACCAAAGTCCTATAAGATTTGTATGTGCATGACCTACCAATCCCACATTCTTCCTATTCTCGCATTTTTAGAATACTAGGAATCAAATAGGCCCTCAAATTTCCTTGAACTTGAAATCTCAAAAATAGTTGTCAGTTTCTTCTTAAGAAAATAATTTACTTTTGGCACATCGATGATTTCTCTAATTTATATTCTTTCCCTATAAACTCGTAAGGTAGACAAATTTGACCCTTCAAAATTGCAGATAGATTGTTCTCTCAGACCATTGAAGGGTACGTTTGAGTAAATTGCACAAAACCATCACTTTGAAGGCTAGGTTTGCAGAAAACACTACGCTACACTTTTGTTGCAAAATGCACCACGTCTTCTATAATCATTTTGCAAAAACCACTAATCGGCGGTTTTGTCTCGGTTAAGCATGTTTATGACAGATGGGCCTGCTTGTTAGGCAGACGTGGCATCTCTAAACACCTCGGAGGTAACGGCGATTGACGGTAACAGTGTGATCATGTGTGGAGCCATGTGAGGTCCACCTGTCATTGAAAGAAAGAAAAAAAGAAAGGCCTTTTATTTTTGCTTCCTTATCCTCACCGTACTGAAACAGAGCTGAAGCCGTAGCCGTTCCTCGGGAGGTGCATCTTCTTCGGTGCCGGCAAGCTCCGCATGCCGCCGGTGATGTCGCTCGAGTGCATCAGGAGGCAGAGCGCGGCATCCTCCTGCTCCTCCTTGAACGCGCTCAGCATCGGCTGCGGTGGCACGGGGACCGGCATTGCCACGCACATCGGAGTGCGCCTCCGCCTGGGTGGCGAGGCCATCATAGCCACCGGCGGCCGCCTCCATCCCGTCGTGGGCTCCGGCAGTGCCTCACTGAGCGAGCGGCCGCACAAGAATACACCGGGGATGCCTGGGGAAGGATCTGAGACGGCAGCGCGGCCATTAGGGATCTGGGGGGACAGCTAAAGGAGTAGAGGAGCAGGGGTGGGGCTCGACCTCCGGCCGGCCACGGCGATGGCGGCCCTGCCGCGGCCGGGGGCGGGACGGGCTCCGCGTGGCAACAGCTACGGCGACCTCTACCCCAGCCGACGGCGGGACGGGCGGCGGGCCTCTGCCCCGGCCGGGTCGGGTGTGAAGATAAGGCAAGCGAAAAAAAGCAATGTGTTTTTTCCTTTTTTCAATGATAGGTGGACCCCACATGGCCCACACATGATCACACCGTTACCATCCGTCACCATTACCTACGAGGTGTCAAGCAATGCCACGTCAGCCTGACTGGTGGGCCCATCTGTCATAAACATGCTTAAGCGAGACAAAACCGCCAATCAGTGATTTTTGCAAAATGATTACAAAAGACGTGGTGCTTTTTGCAGCAAAAGTGTAGCGTAGTGTTTTCTGCAAACCTAGCCTTCAAAGTGATGGTTTTGCGCAATTTACTCGGTACGTTTGGATGACATGGTAGTGGTTTTTTGCATATTGGACAACACCATTCTCTAATAGGAAACAAAACTTCTGGTTTCTAGATTGTTTTTCTCCCCATCCTCTAATAGGAGCATGGTGTCATCTACATATTGCATACTGACAGTCCCATGTTCCTACTAATTGGAGGTCACACCTTTGATAGCTCCATTTTCATGAGCTTGTTGAATTATATATGACAATGGTAAGCAGAAGGGGGTGCTAATGGGTCGTCTTACCTCACTCCTTTAGAGCATCTACAGCCGAGGGCCTCCAGCCTGTCTCAAACACCCGGACGGGCAGACCGGTCAATGATGAGTCACAAAAAACTGACCCACCAGGGCGCCTCAAACCTTCCTCAAACGTCTAGGTTGTCCGGCGCCCCTCATGTCCAGCCCAAATATGAGGGGATATGGGGCGCACCCAGGCGCGTCCGCCATGTCAGCTCGCCCAACCCAACCCCACAAATATTCCCTGTGATGAACCCTAGACCACAGTTCGCTCAGTCCACTCCACTCTCTCTATCCTCTTCTATTCCCAATCTGTCTTGTCCTCTCCGCTTCTGATCCATGGCGGTGGATCGCAGTGGTTCCGACTCCGGCGACGACGAGAGCGACGTCGATGCAGTCCTCTCTGCATCGCTTTGCGCCGCTCCCATCTAGATCAGGGCGGTAACAGCGAAGGCAGGCGCGTCGTCCATCTTCGCCCGTCGTCACGGTGTGTGCGATGTTGCCCCTCCCCCCCTCCCCCCCTCCCGCTCGTTCGGGGCGCAAGACCGCTGGGAGCGCCACCTGCTCCACCCCACTCCAAGTATGTAGCCCCCTCGCAACCACATTCATTGTACCTCCGGAAGGCGTCCACGGGCACCGTTGGGTGCTTGTGCCCTCATCGGCGTAGGGCTGGTCGAGGACGCCTGAGTCGGAGGCGTGGGCCGCACGACGCGAGGGAGGCCATGGCGGCAGGCGATGCGTCGGTGAGGCGCCAGGCACTCGCGTGCGCGTAGGTTGATCCCCAGGACACACTCATTCTGTCTGTCCTCCGGCGCTCCCTGACAATGACGGAGTCGGATGCGCGGCGGCTCCGACGGAAGAACGTCAAAGCGCTCCGGCTCGCTATCGATCTGTCGGAGGGCGAGGCGTCGGCGAAGGTGGTGACAAAGGCGAAGGTGAGAAGGCACACCCAGGAGCAGGAGCGCTTGCTCCGGAGGCTTGCTGGGGGCACATGGAGCTATCAGGCGACAACGACCTTCCAGCGGCGGAATCCTACACCGATAGCCAAAGCAGCACCGCCAACCGCAAGGGGAAGGGGGGCGGCGAGGAAATGGTGATTTCCTCTGGCCTTCCCCGTTTAATTAAGTTATTTTATCACATGTTTAGGGTACTGTCTGATTGAAACTACACCTTTTGGTTGTCTGATGATCGTTAATGCTAGAATTATGCCCAATTTAACTAGATTTGGTGCTAGTTCGTTGATATGTATGTTTATTTTCATACGTGCATGTGTTGCATGGATATGAGGGGCTGGTTTTGAGGTACACATGTGCGGCGCATCAAAATAAGGAGTGCTTGGTCAGTGCCCACAGGCCAGATTTTGTGTCTTCGGCTGTAGATGCTCTTATGTGTAGTGAAATATGATCCCATAGCATCATTTACCTTAACACACACTCTTCTCGACTATTATTCTGGTGATCATTTCAACCACCTAATCTAGAACCCCCTTGAGTTTTACAATTTTATACAGAAATGTCCAATTAATATTATCACGCATGCTCCTATTTTTTTATCCATATCATGCAAAACCTAATGCAATGTCAGCACCCCTTCCATAAAATGTGTGCACTTTTCGAAATGTTGTTTGGAGTGGTGAATAATGTCCTCTACACACTCACACATCCTATTATAGTAGAGATCTCATTATAGTATTATCAGTCTCGTTAGTCAATAATTTGAGGCTAGCATTGAGTAAACAAATTAGCCTAAATTATTGTATTATATGTCAGCTCAGAGACTCTTTAGGACTAAAGTGATGGTACTATGATTAAGCCTTTTTGCATTCTATTATAGAAATCATGAAAGAAATGCTTTAGAGTAAATTTATTGATAAAATTCAATGAGAAAATGCAAGTAGAGCAACTTGACGCAAATTACTGAGAGCTCCCACACGCGATTAGGGTCCCCCTGCCTCCTGTCCGGCGCCGCCGCCGATCTGCCCTACCTCTGTAGCCTTCGGGTCATGGAGGCGCGGTGGGTCTCGGTCATCGTCGGCGGGAGGGTTCCATTTTCTGGTGTTAGAGTCAAGGTTTGTAGGGGCGGTGCTCAGATGGTGGTGACGGCGCCTCGTTCAATAAAGTCTCCCCGGCTTCAGTCCCATCTCGGCGGCGACGTCGAGAAGCTTGTGGAAGTAGTGTAGTTCTCGAGGATTTCTTTTGGCTGTGGGGATCTCCAGATTGTCAAGGAGCTTCATCGACGGTTATTCCTTCTTCTTCGTCTCCGGGACAGATGTGGTCCTCTAGACCCATTCGGCGACTTCCCGTCTGCAACCAACGACGTCGCGACGGCTCAGGCAGGAGCAACAGCGACCGCGCGCCATCGACACGGACCGGAGGTTGAAGACGAAGGGCATCTTAAAGATTTTGTTGTAATTTTCGTTTTTTGTTGAGGTGCTTTGTACTGTTCAATGTTTCTTTTAATGCCAGGGTCCTTTTCACAAAAAAATATCGTTGAGAAAACAATCTTGATCATGAGCTTTATTGATTATGATGAACAGCGAACACAAGTTCTTTTTAACTATCATCTAGAGAATCCTCAGCCAGGAACATCTCATTAATATAATCTGAGGATCAGCGACATGATCAAAATGGAAATTGGCATAAATAGATGCACCCGGAGACTAACCAAACAAATCCATGTAAAAATTAGTAATATGAGTCATCAAACTTTCCTACCCCTCGATGGCATTATTTCCATCTTTCAAGGACAATATTGGGGCTGTTTGGTTTCTAGCCACACTTTGCCACACTTTGCCACACCTAACCTTAGGCAAGTTTGACCAAGTTAGGTAGGTGTTTGGTTCTAGCCACACTTGAGGCAAGAAATTTTTTATGAGGAGTGAACCCCACATGTCATAGACACAAAAAGTGTGACACGATTCCCTTAGGCAAGCCAAAGTTTGGCTAACAATTTGAGCAACTCAAGTAAGGCAAGTGTGGTAAGTGTGGTAAAAATCATGTGGCAACATATGGCAAAGATAGTCACAATCCAAACAGAGATTGTGCCTCATGCTTCCGCTAGGTTTACTCGTGTAATATTCAGAATTTGCAGTCTTCAAACTCCTTTTTCTCTAGCCCTTTTGCATCCACTCTATCATCCATTTTTCTTTAGCCCTTTCCCTCCAATGGATAACTAGCTCCCCCACTCCTCCTTGGTTATCTCTTTCTTATTCTTAATGCTCCTGTTCCAGTCCATCTCAGCTAGCACTGGTCCTGCCGCTGCCTAGCTATTTGCCAAGATCTGGTTGTGATATAGACACATCACACATGCGAAGTCCCTAGTCCCTAGTTCGGAAATGTGAAAAGGAGTCCAGAAGAAAGGGGACTTGCAATGGCAGTTAGCCAGTAGCAGAAGCAGCCGTATATTCCAAGTGCGCAAAATATCGCATAAATACTGCAAATTAACCTCAGATAATTGCCCCGCAGTTTTTTCCTATTTCGTGTAAATTAGCCTCGGAGCTCGCAGTAGAATAGTAGTAGAGTCTAGTGGCATGGCACTGGCAGTGGCCGCCGGCTTAGCTATAAATATGTGAAGCCAAGCTGCTGCTGCTACCACGAGTTCACGATGCAGCGAGGAGTGGCTGCATCTGCATGTAGTACAACTGAGTGCACCACCGCACCGCTACCACCACAGGCGCAACCAATGGCGGCTGAGGCGGCCATGGATGGGAAGAAGGGCAAGAGGAAGGGCGGCCTCAGAACAATGCCCTTCATCTTTGGTGAGCAAACTATACAGTCTCTTGCGAACTACTACTTCGAATTTGACTGCTTGCTTAAGATTAAACTGTGTGCGTTGGCTCGCGGCCTGCAGCCAACGAGGTGGCGGAGAAGCTTGCCGTGGTGGGCTTCTCGACGAACATGCTGACCTACCTCACCCAGCAGATGCACATGCCGCTGGCCAAGGCGGCCACCACCCTCACCAACTTCGGCGGCACCTCCGCCATGACCCCGCTCATCGGCGCCTACCTCGCCGACGCCTGCATCGGCCGCTTCTGGACCATCGCCGGCGCCTCCGTCGTCTACCAATTCGTACGTACACGTACACTTGTTCCGCACGTAGACGACGACGATGCCCATACGAAGCAGAGCTGAACTGTACGTGATGCTGGTGCTTTCTTCTTGCATGACAGGGGATGGCCCTCCTGACGGTGTCGGCGGCGCTGCCGCAGTTCCGGCCGGCACCGTGCAAGGCCGCCGAGGCGGCGGGGGGCGGCAGCGGCGCGTGCGAGCAGGCGCTGCCGTGGCAGCTCGCCGTGCTCTACGTGTCGCTGTTCCTGAACGCGGTGGGCGCCGGCGGGTACCGGCCGTGCATCGTGGCGTTCGGCGCCGACCAGTTCGACGAGTCGCAGACGGCGGAGCGCGCGCGGACGTGGGGCTTCTTCAACTGGTACTACTTCTGCAACGGCGCGTCGCAGCTGGTGGCCGTGACGGCGGTGGTGTACGTGCAGGACAACGTGGGGTGGGGCTGGGGCCTCGGCGTGCCGGCCTTCTGCATGGGCGTCTCCGTCATCGCCTTCGTCGGCGGGTACCCGATGTACCGCCGGCTCGACCCGTCGGGCAGCCCGTTCACGCGGCTCGCGCAGGTGGCCGTCGCGGCCGTCCGGAAGCGGCGCGTCCCCAAGGTGGAGGACCCCGGGAGGCTGTACGAGAACGACGAGATGGACGCGCCCATCTCCATGTACGGCAAGCTCGTGCACACACCCCAGCTCAGGTACGTGCGTGCCCTCTCGTTAGTAAAATACTGCCTCCCCCAATTACTTATCTTACATTTGCCTAGACACGTTTTTAGGACATATACTCTCTCTGTAAAGAAATATAAGAGCGCTTAGATCATTAAAGTAGTGATCTAAACGCTTTTATATTTCTTTACCGAGGGAGTACTTACTAGAGAAACCACCTCCAGCACAGTAAGCTTTATAAAGCTCAACCTTCTATCGATAAGGAATAAAATCCGCATCATATGATCACGAGTCAGAGTATGTAATCCCCGTGAGGCCGTGAACATTACAACTTTACAAGTCAGCAACGAGGATAAGATACTTCGAGTACTAGAGGCTACCAGCGTACCAGCTATATATGTATGTAGCCAGCCAATTTAGATGGGCCAAGCTCATTTATGAACAAGAGGACGAAGGAGATTAGAAGGCGATGTCAGCAAATGAGGCCAAAAACGAGCATACTCCCCGAGCTGGAGTGCTCTAGCTAGTGCTGTGGTGAGATGTGCCGGTAGCCGCCGCTGGACTTCAGCGGCGCAGTTCCGGCTTGAGCTCTGTTCTCTAGCCCAAAATAAGTCGTGCTTTCCACGTCTGTACCGAAAACCCACCATACTTTGAGCTGGATTTGGGCACCACTCAAAGATAGTTATCTTATACAGTATCTACCAAAAACAATCGCTGTATCTCTGTAGTCCTGAGTCAGCATTGCAGCTTGAAAATACATCTGGTTACGTAGCAATTTCCGCGTCCTTGTAACTAACCAAGATGAGCAGGTAACTAATTAATGACTCGTTCACCACACGCTCGACATCATCTTCCCTACTGTCATCGTCGTTTCCTTACTTTGAAAACAGACACACTTTATAGATTAGCTAGCAACAGCAACTCGTTTCCGATTAGCACACTTCTCCTTTACCTCCGGTCAACACTGCACAACGTGGAGTGCTTCAATCTTCAAGTCCCTCGATGACCTGTCCAAGGTTGACGGATGATAAAAGCTTCTTTGATCCCCGCTTCGTCGATGATCCACTAAGTGGTTGTTTGGATAGAGGAGATTAGCAATAGGATTATAAAAAATGCGTTTTAAGCTGATTTCTAGGAAAATCGGTTTTATTTACGTTTTTATGAATAATCAGTTTATGAAAAACTATGTTTGGTTACATAGATAGCCCCGTGACTCGTTAATCTTTGCTCGTCACTTTCTCCAAATTGGCCGCCATTGCTTATCCATTGAAGTACACGTATATGCAGCTGCTCCCCTCGAGTTTCTCCTCTACTCTCTCCGATTCCTCCTTCGTCCTTAGTTCGCTGACATCGCTGCTCCATTCCTCTCTTTTTTCTTTTTTTTGCGGGTGTGCTCCATTCCTCTCGGCCTTAGACGAATCAGCGCCTAGCCCCCGATTGCTGCTCCTCTCTCCTTCATTGGAGGCTTCACCAAGGGGGACGCCGCTGAAGTGCGGACAACAGCAACGACTTCCACTCAACGGCTCGCCGTGCGCAGCGGCTGCTTCCCCTCGAGACTCTGGTGTTCGCGCTCGGCGGCGACCACTTGCTCTGGACAACACGGCGCATGCGAACGGCGGCAGTGGCCGCTTCCTCGACGACTCAAGCGTTCGCACATGACGCCGGGCGCTTCCCTTCAACGATTTGGCGCGCGCGAATGGCGGCGGCCGCTTCCGCTCGACCAGGCCGACGGTAGAGCGCTTGTGCTCAAAGTCAATCGGCGTGGATGCCGGCCGGCGGCTTTGAATGAACTTCAGGTGCGGTAAGGCAAAAACTGCGCTGATGAATTTCATGCAGACGGAGAAATCAGTTGCCGTGAGTTTCTACAATCGTGTTTTCACAAAAACAGCTATTAGTCGTTTTTCACAAAACGCACGTTACTGGTTTTGTGGAAACTGAATCCTACTTATCCATGTTTTTCCTGCGGAATCCAAACAAGGTTTAAGTTTGTTACACGGTTACGTGAGTCTACCGAAAACCAGTTCTGCTAAAACACCGTATCCAAACAAGGCCTAAG
>NC_041392.1:177853890-177857753 GCF_002162155.2 Triticum dicoccoides
GCTTGTTGAGTTGTGCCCTCAGCAAAACCTTCCTCTTGTTTGTGAGACTTGTGTGCGTGTGAACTTGTCCTTGTATGTGTGCTCTGTGGCGGTTTGCTTTATTTATAAAGCGGGGCGAAAGCCTTTTTCGGTAATCTTTGCTTTTCCTTTCAGACCATCAGTCAGAGCTATTAAAAACAAAAATTGTGGCCGTAGCCCACGCTTTGTTCCCAAATAATCGAGTACTTCCAGTGGTGCCAAAAAGAAGGAACAGCGACTTGTTCTCGTGAACTCATGAGATGGAAAGAGTAATGCTCAAAACTAATCGAACTGTTTCTCGGCTACATCCTGCAGCTTCTTTGATCGCGCCGCCAATATCACCGACGGCGACCTGCCCAGGACGGACGCCTCTTCCAGCAAGCAACCGCTGAACCTGTGGCGGCTGAGCACGGTGCACCGCGTGGAGGAGCTCAAGTCGGTGGTGCGCATGGGCCCGATCTGGGCGGCGGGCATCCTGGTTATCACAGCATCGTCGCAGCAGCACACCTTCTCCCTGCAGCAGGCAAGTACCATGGACCGCCGCATCGCTCCGCACTCGTCCTTCAAGATCCCCGCAGGCTCCATGACCGTCTTCACCATGCTCGCCATGCTCGTCACCCTCTTCGTCTACGACCGCGCGCTCGTCCCGCTGGCCCGCCGCCGCACGGGCCTGGACCGTGGCATCTCCTTCCTCCACCGCATGGGCGTCGGGTTCACCATCTCCGTGGCGGCCTCTCTCGTCGCGGGCTTCGTCGAGCGCCACCGCAGGGAGGCCGCTGCGGCCGGGGGAACCACCGACGCTGGGACGACCCCACTGTCCGTGTACTGGCTGGTGCCGCAGTACGCGCTTCATGGGGTGGCTGAGGCTTTCAACTCCGTGGGGCACCTGGAGTTCATGTACGACCAGGCTCCGGAGAGCATGCGCAGCACGGCAACGGCGCTCTTCTGGCTGTCCATCTCGCTGGGCAGCTATGTGAGCACACTGCTGATCACCATCGTTCACCGGTGGAGTGCCGGTCCCGACGGATCCAACTGGCTCCCGGACAACATCAACCGCGGCAAGTTGGACTACTTCTACTGGGTCGTGACGCTGCTGCAGGTCATGAACCTGGTGTACTATCTGATATGTGCTAGACAATACACGTACAAGCCCGTGCAACACCACGAGGAAGAGGAGGGGGAGGACAAGTCCATGGTGGAGCTGCAACAGAAGGTTTGAGCGAGTAACACTATGCAATGTAGTGTGATGTATATCAGTATATGCAGGTTACTGGCCTAACTAGCTAGGCAGACAGATCTGTGAAGATGGAGGTGAATGTATATGTCATTCAGGGTTTGTATGGAGATCAGGAACAGACAAATGTATCTAGTTCACTAGCAAGTTGCCAAGTTGAGTGAGTAACACTATGCAATTTAGTGCGATGTATATCAGTACATGGCTATATGCAGGCACTGGCCTAGCTAGCTAGAAGAAGGAGCTGAATGTATGTGTCATTCAAGGTTTGTATGGAGATCAGAAACAGAGAAATGTATCTAGTTCACTAGCAAGTTGAGCTAATATCAGGTTTCTACGAATGTGTAACTCTGCTCGTCATGTTCATAGCTGATAGCGGTTATTTGCTAGTGTTTGATGGCAAATTCATGTGACGAATTTGTCAATGACAGAAACAATCTCATCTTGGCACCATAGCTCTTAAATCACAACTCAGCAGTGCCATATTATTCAAGAACTATACCGAGATACCATACATAGCAACATTCTTGGACATGACCTTTAATCCTAATTGCCATCATGTGGACTGGTTGAATAAAGCCATTGTTGTGCACATTGACCACAATAGTTCTCTTATAACAGTTTGCCTAAGAAATGCAGTAGTGCAGATGCTGCAGGTCAGATATGGAATTAGGTTGGCGGTACTAACCATCGGCAGTTGACCACAAGCCGTGCAGAACCCGCTGGCTGTGGTCGATCGGACGCCGGGGTTACCGAATCAGACGGTGAGCTTGATCTCGAAGCCGAGGGAGGGGTGGATGTGGTCGGCTGGGGATGTGACGACGGCGGTGACGGCGGCGGCAGGAGGGCCGACGGGGAGGCGGCGGGTGACCATCTCGTCGACCTTGGCAGGGTCGCCGGAGAGGAGGGCCTCCACGGTGCCGTCGCGGCGGTTGTTGCGGACCCAGCCGGCGAGGCCGAGGGACTCCGCCGTCTCGGCCGTCCAGTCGCGGAAGCCCACGCCCTGGACCCGGCCCTTGACCACCACGCGGACCGCCTTGTTTGCGGGAGGTTGGTCGGGGGAAGGCGACGAGGCGGCGGAGGTGGCCATGGCGTCGGCGGGGAAGGGGCGAGGCAGCGGCAGGCGGCGATAGAGACGTGAGAGCTGAGACAACTGGGGGGCAGAGGAATCTTGTGTTCGTCGGGCCTCTAAAGTCGAAGTAGCTTTCGGCCCAAAAGCTTTGGGAAAAGGGTTGCAATTTTTGACATTTGATCGGAAGCAGCTAACCAACTAAACAAGTGATGTGTCTCAAAAAAAACTAACCAAGTGATATCTCTTAGATCACCCTAAAGAACATTTTTAATCGCAAATTTTTAAAACTAAACAAATATTTTTTTACATTGTAATTTTTCTTCAAATGTCACAAACATTTTTTGGAATGCCTGAACATTTTTAAAAAATGTCACGTACATTTTTTGGATGGTAGGAAACATTATTTTTATCACGCAAACAATTTTTGGACATGTAATAACATTTTTATTCCCGTTTTTTTCATTTCCTTCTTTAATACATATATACTTTTTCAGCACACATTGTAGCATTTTTAGTATACATGAAGCATTTATTTATACATGTTGAATATTTTTCAAATACATAATTAACAAATTTTAGAACTACATGTTTTGAATATACTGCATCTATCTTAGTTGCAAAAAAATGTCTTACATTTTGAGACAGATGAAATATTTTTAATATGTGCTGAACATTTTTCAGATACACCATTTTTTTTGGACGATACAATCATTTTTTTAAACTGCACAATCATTATTTTTACATTTGTGTGAATATTTCGTAAAACTAGTATGAACATATTTTGAAGCGCATGCATATTTTTTAACTGTAACCTACATTTTTCAATGGTTTGAAACATTTTATTTGAATTATAAGAACATTTTTTACATTGCAAAGAATTTTTTAAAACTGTCACATACTTAAGCATGTGAACATTTTTTATATGTCACAATTGTTTTAATCCAATCAACACTTTTTTATACTACGCTAACATGTTTTTTAATTCAGCATTTTATAAAAAAATTAAGTATTTTTTTTGGAATACATGTTTTTTTAAATACAAACAAAATGAAAAATGAAAAAAAGAGAAGAAAAACAAACTGCATGCAGGAAGCTATTTGGGCCGACCCATTTATAGCTACGAGAGGACAGTGCCTGAGACGAGACACAAGAGCCCCATATAAGCAACATATAACCGCACTCTGATTGCTCGGCCGAAGAAGTTCTTTTTATCTTGGTCTAGCCCAAAGCTATGCCCAGTAAATATATGCATTTGTTTCTTCATTCTTTGTTTTGTCGCTAAAAAAAGCGAAAATCCGTTTGTCTAGTGTCTTCTATATCTAAATAGCTAGCTTCCAGTAATCTGTTTTTCTCAATATGCAAGTATGTCACCTCAGCATGAAACATGCATGAGCAAAGGTCCACCCCAACATGCAACTATGCATAAAGGAAAAAAAACACATCAACATGTGAACGTGCATGATAATTTATACTCTATTAATAAAGGCAACATATTTCGTGAATCCACTACCTATCGTGTGTCCGTGCAATCTCAACCTC
>NC_041392.1:177858102-177932096 GCF_002162155.2 Triticum dicoccoides
GTCGTTTCGTGTCGCCTCAAATCCTCTCGATCTTCTCTTGCCAAATCCTTGCCGCCGTTCCTCCAAAACCTAAATTCGAATCCGAAGGCCTCGTATGACGGGAACCTTGGCCTGTACGAAAGTCTTCCGGAGACGGCAACCAAGCAGCGGCGACGACGGGTACCCGGCGGCCACTGGCGACGGCAACAAAGGTCCGGACGGCCGTCTCAACGGTGAAGCCATGGCTAATTGACGACGGTCTGCGACTGTGACGAGTGACGACTCGTCTATGCTGAGGCGTCAACAGCCCCTGCGTGGCCTCCTGCAACTACGACAATTACTTCATAGAAAGCTGTAGCCTGTCGTCCGTAGGAAGCTGTAGACTGTATGTCTGTAGCACATGTATTACAGTGTTAGTGTGGTGCTCATATTAGTGTAATTCCTTCGAGGAAGCTGTATCTTGTTGCCTGTACCAGATGTATTAGTGCAATGCTTATACCTTCTTTGTTATTGCCAAAAAAATCACTGACTAGTTCAGTTAAATCATGAAAAAATAAGTGACTTCATGTGGTCAAAACATGTTTTGTTCAGTAAACCTTTTTACTTACAGGAAGTGCCCTGTGACAGCATTGTCCAGTTTTGAGATACATACTAGTATAAGCAACAACTCACTGTGAAAGTGTTTCCTGAAGATTTACATTTAGGCGCCCGCTAGTGCAAATACTGGCCTGTTGTATTTGGCCGAGTGACATGCACATTACTAGTGCAATGCTCATATCAGTATACTGTATATTTGCAGGATAATGAATGGCAATGGCAGGTTCAGATTAGAGGCTTTGGTTGAACTTTTCCTTGTTAATTTGCTTGTCGTTTGGTAAAAATATCCTATTTGCTGTTGCCAAAAAGTCCAGTGAGTAATTCAGTTATGCGGTTGGAAAAATAGGTGACTTTTTCAGTCATCTTGTGAAAGAATGTATTTTTCAGTAAAGCTTTTGAACTACAGAAGTGGCCTGGGATGGCTTTGTCCAATTTTGTGATCAAAGCTGTAAGCAAAAGTCACCGTCATAAGTTTTCTGAATATCTATAAACTTCACTGTGTGCTCCTGGACGATGCAAGTCTGACCAAAAATGAAGAGGAAACAGACATGCATGTATTGCCACTACACAACATTACAAGTTTTCATAAAAACCAGAAATTACTCATGCTTGAATACCTGGTAAAAAGTCTGAATATGTTCTTTATTCTTTAGGAATTTGACAAGCATCAAACTTGTCAGAAATCAAGTCAAGTTTAATTCGACACAATGCAAATTCTCGTTCATTACATGAATATAACATAGATAAAATCATTCTCTGCTTGGACTGTATCAGCAATCACCATTTAGCTGCATATCTTGCAGAATCACACTCCCATTTCCTTTTTTGCTTGGACAATTACGACTATCATGAAACACGTGTTGCTTGCACGTCTTGCACAAGCGTGCAACCTTTACCTTCCCTTGTTTGTCCTTACTTTTTCGACCCCCTCCTTGATCTCCTTTCCTCGCTTTATTCTTTTGCATCTCCCCACGGTACGAACATCAGTCGGCGGATGTATATGAACTTCGGCGGGAATGTTGCAACCAATAAAAGCCTCATACTCCTCTTGCCTAGTGCTTTGGGCGGCTGCAGGGATCATCTGCTCCAAAGGTGCCTCAATGTTCATCACACTTAATGTCAAGAAGTCCATGCCTATAGTGACTATAGTTCTTCCTGCTTGTGGCATCCGCTCAGAACACACGCACTAGCTTCCCTTCATCATTCACTTCAAAATCATAGAAAAATGCTGAATTCACTTCCTGCTTTCTAGCTAATTGGGCAACAAACATTTGAGCATCCGCGTCTCTGATTTTATACCTGAGAGCCTGGTAGTAATTCTGCAAGTCCCTCTTTGTGCACCCAACATAAGGAATTCCACCCTCACTGACTTGCAGCAGCCTGTATGCCTGGGAGGTTCCAATGCTTGCCTTATGACATGTGTATAAAGTATTCTTTGCTCTCTCACTAACTCTACGATTCGATCTAATCAAATGACGCTTATTAGGCGATACAAGACCATGAATGTGGTGCTCAACCCATGAGTCTATCTTGTAGGTGTTGTCTCCACAAAGTCTAACGAAGATATGGGCATCACAACCGCATCGCGTATTTGTCTGCTTACGCATTTTCTTCAAGGGGTCATCTATCTCCTTACAATCTTTTGACTTGAATCCTTCCCTATTACACATGAAACGCTTAGTCCGGACCACCTTATTCTCAATCTTTTTCTGCTGTCCGATACGAACACCAAAACCTGATTCATGTGCATATGCCTTGTAGAACTTCTCCATTGCCTCTAGTCCTTTAAATGTCATACCCACTTTAGGCTTCAACTGCTCATCACATTCAGGTATAAAAGACGAAGACTGCAATGTCAAGAATAAACTATAATAAGCACTTCATCCATAGTTTCAGTTGTTAGTGCAAACTGAACTTACAAAGAGAGGTATGTCTGCCATGTCTGTATTCTTTTTGGGTGTATTAAATCCCCCATGGCTCATATGCATTTGAACGTTGTTGATTGGATCCATATTGCTGCACACACATGGCCACATGATTAGCCTTTCAACCTACATACACACGTGTATACACAAGGACTGAAATTGTGTGCTGTTTTACCTCAAACTTTTGATGCCCTCGTGTTGCTGGTTGAAAGAGATGTTGTACTACTTGCTAGTCGCTCATCCGTTGTTGTCACTGCAGAAAAGTATTGCCAGTTATAGAGATAGGTCTAGATCGGGGAATAACATGCATGGGGCGATGGTTGGTCGGGGAACATGCATGGGGCGATGGTTGCCAGGTTCGTGTTGACATGGGAGCAGAGGAGCACGTACAAGACTGGTGTGGGGCAGTACCTGCATCTGCATCTGGTGGGTGCCGGCAGACGTCAGGATCAAGTCGACAGATATCGGAGGCACACGACAGCGGCGGCGGCGGCGGCGCACGACGCAGAGAAGCAATCTGGGGAGTCTTGCGTCAGAGGCTTCAGGGGTTTTTTGTGAATAAAATTGGTTGTAAGTTACAAAGCAGGCAGGTAAATGCAATTAGTCTCTTGGCTGCACGTGAGGCTCAGGATTAAAATCGTGGGGTTGAAACGGACCGGACACACGGACACACGATAGGTAGTGGATTCACGAAATATATTGCCATTAATAAATATTTTTAACTATACAATTATCGAACACAATAAAGCATATGTATTTTCAGTTTTTGTTCTTATATAATTGCTTCAAATATTCATGCTCCATATGACCAAAACTTATTAAAATATATTGCGAATTATTCCTGCAACGTGTGGAGTATCATCTAATTTGTTTCCAATAACATCACGCAATCAAGAGCATTGCTTTTACTGTGGGCCTTACAAGGAAGGGAGGGGATCAGAGAAATCATCGGGCTAGTTTCCTAGAAACATAGTATATGTAGACGCAGACGTTTGTATACACGCACGAACATTCAGCCATGTAAAGCACTTTCAGGAGACGGAGTTGACGCATCTAAGATTGATGAAGTCATCAGAAACGCCATGTAGTCGAGGGGCACGCCATACCACTAAGAAAGTAATGTCAGAAGGCCTGGAATAAAACCTGAAAAATGTGACAACTCGTGCCAAATCTACGACTGAAACCTGGTTGGGATGGTTCCACCACAAAAAGTATTCCATCCATCTGAGTTATGCTTAGTTCGCTCACTGGCTATATTGTGTACACAATATAGTTGCCCCAGAGTGTGTTAATGTTTTTGTCGAGTTAACCGACCCAGCTGAGCTTATAACGAATCGAATCAAACTGAGTTTTTTGCTCGCTAGAGTTATCGAGCTTAGCAAGTTAGTACAAGATAGTGAGTTCAATCTAAATGATGGAAGTTGGCTCCTTACAGTTATGGATGTAAATGTTTCATAAATCTCGAACAAGTTATTTTGTTCACATGGATGCTTGTGAAGAATATGGTAGTGTGATAAATGAATTAGATTAGACATGAGTATTTCTGCGATTTATAGTAACATGATACAACTTTTTTGTTATCCCATTTGTTTAAGAGAGTATGACTAGCATTTCTTGAACGTAGCCAAGTTACAAAGAAATTACAGTGTGAAAAAGAGTATCATAGGCATTCCTCAAGCACGAACTGTCTATAAAAAGACCAAATCACAAACCATTTCACATTATGAACCTTTCAGTCATCTCTTATCTTATTACAAAATGTCCAGGTTGTGATGACATAAACCATGTCACCGGGAAGATGTATATGATGGATTTTCTAAATCGTCTGTGATGGCACATTCTTAAGTAGTGGCATATCCTTTGTGGCAGTCCTCAAGCATCAGTGAAGAGGATGATCTGCACTAGAGACAAAAGTAAATAACCTCATCTTGCATCGTATAATGTAAGAGCACAATCAATTCTTGATATTTGTTTATCTTATTACGCTGGTTTGTTTGAGAGATGTTAAAGCTCATGATATGAAACTGGATTCTACTAAATTTTTGTGTATGAACAAAATAATCTGAACAACTATTGGTTAAACAGTTGGCAGTTGAAGAAAAATATTTGGAGAATACATATTTAGTGTACATAAGAATATTTCAACAAAATACCACACAACAAATGAATGACACCTACAAACTAAGTTTTCAGATGCTTAAGAAAGCCAAGCTGCAGAAGCTAGCCCATCCGATTTATCTTACACATCTTGCTTAATGATAACAAAAAGAATAGAATGAAACAATCCAGAAAACTGGCGATGGTCGATAGCAATGGATGGTTTCAATTTTGTACGTTTGCGTTGCCTGTGATCTTCTTGGTGAGAGTATAGTCAAGTTAACTTTATTTCTGCACATCTAGTGGGTATCGATGGATGCAACTAGCCCATGGCCCATGGTCACCGTGAGATGTACATGTACGGATGCACACCCACACTGCGGAGTTGCATTCATATCCAGCTCCGAAACCAATCATCCAGACCCTATTACCTTTTAGCATTCGACCCTTGGCTTCTATGTATCCCAACTCGTACCACACAGATGCACTTGACTGATTTCCGAATTGATGCAGTGTCATTCGTGAAGGCTCGACATGCTCATCGGATAGATTAAGGCCACGTTGTACCGAGCTGATCACCGCTGGTCCACCAACGTGGATGCAGAAGTGTTTGAACGCTGTACGGAAATTGGGAATGTAAGGCCTTATCCTCCTCCCAAGGAACACCTTCCTCGCCAAGGAGACAAGAAGAAACTTGATCAGCTCTGATGTAGGCAAGACAAGTGGCCCCATGGCCGTGATGTTGGCCTTGAGAGCGTCTCCAGCAATAGCCATGAGGTTCTTTGACAGATTGGCGCCCTTGATTCCCTCGTCATCTTCCTCTTGGTAGACGCACCGGTAGGCATTGTCATCGCTAGCAGTGATCGTCCGCACAACATGTGTGAGGCGGAACCTAGCCTTGGACCTAGAACTCGATAACAGGACGGCTGCACCGCCCATGCGGAACAAGATATTAACCAACTGCATGGAGCGGTTGTTACCCGCATAGTGGTTGGGTCCGATGGTCTCCGTTGACACCACTAGCGCTTGCGATCCAAAAGGCATGACCTCCAAGATGTTCCTTGCAAGCCCAACTGCAGTTACTGTTGCACTGCAACCCATCCCCGAGAGGTTGATGACGCGAAGGTCACCTCGCAGCTTATACCTGCTGACAATCATGTCGGCAATCGATGGAACCGGTGAAAAGACACTGCAGTTAGTGACCAGAATGTCAATCGTATCAAGGTCAATCCTCGTCTTAGCCAGTAGATCATCAACCACTGAGAAGACGACCAGTTCTACCTCGGCGCGGGCTTCATCCAGACTACAATATGGCTCAATGTAAGAAAGTGCCGGTGGAACACAAGTCTCATCACTAAGACCGGAGTGCTCAAGAACTCGTGCTATGAAGTTAATGGTAGAATCGGCAAGGAAGGTCGACATATGTGCATGCTCGAGTAAGGCCGCCCTTGGGAATCGATAGTTGGGGCTAGGCCGGAAGCAAGCATAGTCAACAAGGTATGTGGCTCTAGGGCGATATGCCAGGTAGACAGTAGCTGCAACAGTTGGAAGAACAATGGGCATGAGTAGGTGGATTGGCCAGAGGGCACGAAGTGGCTCGCCTGCAACGGCAAGCCATTGTGCAACTTTTAGGAGGCAGGCCGCTGCTAGTGTCATGGCGTTGACAATATGGAGGAGGATGCTGGCAGCTAGATTTTATAGCAATTTGAGAAGAGTGTGATGAGAGATGACGAAGCAGGTTGTCTGATGGTGTAGTGTATATAGGATTATTAGAGGAGGAAACTTGTGGGAGATCGTCATATGGGGATCAGGGTTGATGCTATAATGGGTTAACATTATATTGTTGCTTAAAAAGATTTGCAAAGAGCTATAAAATAAACCATAGGACAACTGTGTAACTGTCATGGCCTCTTGCCCTCTTGGGACCCTAACTTTCAACGTTTATTGCACTACATCGTAGCATATCGAAACAAAAACATTCTCCAAATAGCAAAAGAGTGGTGGGGGTCATGAGACCAGTCAATTTCTCAACCATCTATACTGTACGTATCTATCATTCATGTTGTGCATTAATAGTAGCCTAGAAGCCATGTTTTTCACATGGCACAGTAGGAGCACTCTTATTCAGATTATTAAGATGCCGACATTGTGAAGCTACCAACCAACTAATTTGGTCCATCTTTTCAGGGTACCTCCAAATAATCCCAGAAATTTTAGTCCATAGTTTTGTTTTTTGGGATTGTCCTTCAGAACGGTAATTTTCCGCCTGGGGATTGTGCCACGGGCATCATTTTGAGAGCAGCGGGCGGTTTGTATTGATAAAGCAATGATGGCGCAATAAATTAACATATATTGCTTCAATTGTTATTGCTAGAGAGGATCTACTGGAGCTATATGTACTCGAACAAAATAAGTAAACTGATACTAGGAATAGAAGGGAAATTGCAAAATAAAATATAATATCGATATATTACCCGATGATTTAGCAGATCCACCTCCACCTTATTATCAATAACGTATATATGAAGTCTTGGTCTCCAGTCGCCTTTGCATCCTCACTTTTTTCCATGCCTCTAGATTAAAAAATAGGACGAGAAAAACCTACACAAGTTGGACTAACTTTGAAGGTTTTAAAGAGCCACAACAGCCGATCCCAAGAGGCAAGAACATGAATTCACTAAATCAGGGGCACTCACATTTCAAAATAGGTTGTGAACCGCTGCTTCATTGACAGATAACCGGGAAAGAAGGCAAAGATCAGGAAAATACAGAAGACTGAAACCACACTCCATAACAAAAGCTAGATAGCACCAACTGCCAAGACAAGACCTGATGCTACATGACAATCCACTAGATTGAGAGCCCTCGGCCCATGAGCAAACACCATGGCCTCCCTAGTAGGCACACCGAGACCAGGACGGTGATATATCCAATACATATCATACTCCTTGAATTTACTGGTGTCTTTTCATGATTCTAATTATTTTTGCAAACATATCCTTTCTGTTATTTATTTTGTGTATACAGATGAAACAACCCGAGAAAAGGGGGAAAATCTCACAAATTCCAGATTGCTCTGGAAGAGGAATGGGGTGTCAAGAAAGGATGTGGCCAATGCCAGCACATTTACAAAGTCTAACTTAAGAGGTGAGACGAAGAACAGAGAAGAATGGAGGCGAGCAAAACTCTTTTGATGCAATTCCCACCATAGATCACCGTTTTCTTTTCTCTCTACGCCCCGTAGCCTATCAAGAAATGACGACTGGTTTGTAAACCGGACAACATCCACCAGGGCAAGCTGGACTACCTCTACTGGGTCGCGACTCTGCTGCAGGTCATCAACCTGGTGTACTATGTCACGTGTGCCGCGCGCTCCACGTTCGACTCCTTGAAGCTCCACGAGACAGGGGAGGGGAACGACAGGTCCATGGTGGAGCTGCAAGAGAATGACTGAGTAAAGAGAAGAATGTACCTATATGCAGGTACAGGTTCAGCAAGCTAGAAGCGGGTAAATAGATGTTTGGAGACTGAAGTGATATGTATGAAGATCAGTCACAGGCAGAAAGTGTTCCATGGCAAATTGAGCGATATAACTGCAAATCCCAAAAATGTTTTCATCCAGCACAACATAAGCTGTATTATTATGCAAGCGCTATACACTACTACACAACAACTGCATGCATGGCAAGAGAAGCTGACTCGTTGCGTGTCTGCCGCGGTGACTAAGGAGGTTGACCGGGACGCAACGGAGGTGCTTATTTCCAAGGTCCGGGCTTCTGCTTTCTCGTTGATGCAGCAAGTCCCTGCTGCCCGTGCTTAATCATCGTTGTGTGTCTGCCGCGGTTGCTGTAGGTTGTTGGCCTGCGCGCCTTGTTATCCTGTTGTTAGTTGCTGGCCTGTGTGCACTTCCCGGGCCGGAGTGCCTTCTTGTTTTCTTTTGTGCTTGTTGGCCCAGGCGGCGGTATTGCTGTCGTGCTTGTGAAACTCTGCCTGGTGACTTTATTTATAAAGTTGGGTGTATGCCTTTTCTCTACTAAAAAAAGAAGCTGACAAGTACACACAAAGTCTTGGGCGGTTCAGCAGCAGTCATCCAAAAACTTTGGTAGGGTTTTGAGCAAGCACGAAGCTGCTCATGGTCATAGTAGGCTCTAAAGAATATTTGGTTTTAGACTTTCGGCTCTTCAGAATAAGGTACCAAGACATAGTACACCCAGATAATGAACAAACCACAGTTAAACGCTGTAATGAACACCAGTGATTAAACCATTGGGATTTGGGGAAGGATCCTCCACGCCACGGATGCTTGGAGAGAACGAGGCGATGTTGGAGCAGTAGACATCAATGATCATCAACCATTGAGGGAGGAGATACGTCAGGAATGGAGGTCATAGAGACCTTGCTCCCTTGTTGGTGACACTTGGAGGTCGTTGAATGGAGGCCGAGGCGCTGGGCTGACCGGGCAGAGGAGAGGCTATTGAGTAGTACTAGTCGACTGGCACATCTGCAGGATAGACGGGCAATGAGTGGTAACGTTGATGAAATCTGGCCATTTGTTTCTTACCAAGAGAAGCCATGTACTCCCTCCGTTCACGAATAAGTGTATGTTTGGCATTCAAAATTTATCCAAAAAAGAGTGTACCAAGACTTTCTAATGCATTTTAAAGTAGAAAAAAAATGATTCTCTCTCATCATACGATAATCAAGACCAATAATATCCAACATGTGGTCTCCTCACTTTCTACATGGACTTAGCTCATTGGAGGTGGGGTAATTAAAGAATAGAGAGATGATGGTTTGCACCTTCCCAATGCAATTTTTACTCCACTCCATAATATGTTCTAAAATTTCTATATGTACACTTATTCGTGGACAGAGGGAGTACACATTTATTTTCCTTGCCCTGAATTATATGAACTATTCGACAGACTGGGTGATAAGAGATTCGCTTGATAATCTATATCAGGGGAGAAGTTATTTTGGTAGATCATCAGGCATATGAATGGCAGAGAATGGAAGAACACATTCGGTATACAATTTTACTATTTTGTTTGGTTATTTCTACTAATCCCTTAAAATAAAATTTCTACCCCCCTCTTTGATATGGGCTTACACACAAACAAACCGTGTATTGAATCTAACTGAATGGAAACAAACTCGACAACTCACAGTCCTACCGTTCGATTCAATAAGCTGACATCTCGCTCAATAGCATGCTAAAAATCATTGAAAGCGAAATATTCAGAGGTAGTATTACCATGTCAATGACAAGAACCAGCCGTCGTCAGGCGGTCGGCTTGCGGTGGAAGCCCTCGGAAGGGTCGAGCGGATCGGCTGGGGAAGGCAGCACCGCGGTGACGGCGGCGGCGGGAGGCCCTACGGGAAGGCGCCGGGAGACCATCTCGTCGACCCTGGCGGGTTCGCCGGACAGGAGGGCCTCCACGGTGCCGTCGTGGCGGTTGCGGACCCAGCCGGCGAGCCCGAGCGCGCGGGCCGTCTCCACCGTCCAGTCGCGGAAGAAGACGCCCTGCACGCGGCCCTTCACCACGACCCGCACCGCCTTGGGGGGCGATTGCTGCGGGGGCGGCGGGTTGGCGGAGGCGGCAGCGGCCATGGCGCGGCGAGAGGCGGCGGGGACGAGGAGACGGGAGGCCGTGGCAGAGGTAGAAGGGAACATTCTGGAGGAGTATGTGTTCGGATTTCAGAGATGGTTCTCTTTCGAGTTCGAGAAGGGTTGCATCTGCAATAGCAAGAGGAATTTTGATCAAAAAATAAAGGAAAATGTTATCTGGCGACCGTTCGCCACCGGGCTAACCCCAGCGAACGTTCTCCCTTCCGTCGCACGAATCTCGGCGGAGAGCCAACACCATGTAGGATCAGGATCGCTGGAGTGGTTCGCTGTTCGGATGCTTCTGGCGGACGCGTGGTTTTTCGTCTTCAAAAACTATAAGTGTGCACGTGCAATCACCTCTATTTGAACTAATAAGTGTGCATGTGCAACACGTGTTTATTTGAATTAACACACTATACTAAACTTAGTACAAGACAACTTATTCATAAATTTGAATTTTCTCTATAAAATACACAATCTCTTATTCCCTACACGTACAAACAATTTGAAATATCATTTCTCCTTAATCAACATGTCTCCTGTATTAAAAGACCACCCAGTGTTCCCAATGTATAAAACTCAAAATTATTTAAAAGATTTATCATGATTCTTCATATGCACACATTTATGCAAGTATAATCACACATGAAAATGTCACTTAGGACAAGCTAAGGAACCGTTTCACTGCCAACAAACTCTAGTCAAGAATTATTATTACAATTGAGTGTCAACCTCAATAGTGGAAAGAGATCTCTATGGTTTGTTGAAAAGAGGAAGCCATTGTCAGATAAAGAAGTGTAGAGATGTCTTGACTGCATAGAATCAGCTGTGAAATAAGACAAAAAAAATGCTAGTTGGACCATCCGATTCTACTATTGCACACAAGTGTCGTAATGTCTAGAAGCAAGAAAAGTGACTTACTTTATTATGAAAATAGAACATGTAAACCAAATAAAAATTACAATGATAAATTGCATAATTATACTTGTTATTCACTGGACAAAAGCATTAATACGACAACTTGGAACAGTTACTTGAGTACTACACATTTCTTTAAGGGCTCGACATTCTAAAATTTTGACAATATAACAAATATTCTCTCAGTTTGTAGTAATAATGATATGAAGATAGATAATTTGGAAATGGTCTTCAACATGCGTATGCTACCACTTGTAAGAATAACAGTGGCAAAAAAAGGCCAACAAATGCCGGTTTAGAAAGAAAAAAAACTGCAAACATGCTTCCAATTTTAGCAACTCTAGTGGGTAAAACATACCTTACCTCTCAAGTCAGGAAATAGTCAAACGAAAAAATGTACTTCTTATAAGTAGTAGAGATAAAGTCATAAGTATCATGATTCAAGATATTCGGAGAAACATGGTTGGTCTTTCTGTATGATGCGAACTCGTCATCTCTACCAAAGTTGTCGTGCATAGTATATAATGTAGAGTGCAATAATGAAATAAAATAAATAATATGAGAATTTACCATGACCACAAAATATCGTGCATTCGTCATCATCATAATCAACATGCATTTTTTGCTTCTCTTGTATGTGGTCCAAGTTTTCTATTAGGAAAACATGTTAACTCAACTATAGATAAGGACGGTATGAAAATGCTCATGTAAAATTACAATTGCCATGTATCTGCTGGACAAACAAATACACTTATGCAAACTTCAGGGTTTTTTAGTAAAACTTATGCGAACTTTATTTTTTTCACTAAAACTTATGCAAACTTCTGGGTTTTTTCACGTAATTTCATGACTGCAAGTAAGGTCTTGGTTCAGCGAATTCTTCTGTGAGTTCACTGCGTAGTCGTGAGTTGGCCATGTAATAACCGGTAGTCAGTACTTAAAAAAACAAGGATGTCTGTTACAGGTACGCGAAAATTAGTGAAAATAAAAAAAAGAAGGCATTGGTTGCCTGAACCCCAACTGTGTGTGCTCCAGCGCGCATCTGTTTCTCATTGCCTCATCTCTAGTTCATGTACTTCTAGATGTGTCACCACCGGCGAGGTAGCGATGACAGTAAAAAAACACTCGGTGCTTACCTGATTAGTGCGTGCGTGCGGCGCGTTCGCGTGAAGGCGATCGTCTCCATCGTTCAGGCTTGCGAGCGGTGAGGCGACTGTGTCCTCTCACCAGCTGGCGGGGCGTTGTCGATGCAGGTGAATCAATCGTCCAGCTTTGAGGCGGCGCCGTCCATGCACCGGGGCGCCCCCCACTCGATTTTTTGGCCCGCTTATACTGGTTCAGGATACTCAGCGTTGCCCGCATTTGAAGGGCGTCGGCGGTGGGTGGTTGTCAGCGTGGGTGTTGTGGACAGAGCTGAAGTCGACGCGGATGCCGGTGGTTCCCGGAGAACATGCCAGGACGTGGACGAAGTCGTTGCAGACAGTAGAAAAATGACCTGGCCTCCAGGCAGAAGACGAAAGCGGCGACGACACGTGTGTGTGTGTTCGGAGGAAGCTGCAACTCCTCCTCGCGTGTCTCCCACTGTGGCTCGCGTGGGTGGTGGGCTGGTGACGGCAGGCGACTCGCGATCGCGATTCCCGAGACGATAGGATGCGCTCGCGATTAGTTTCCTAATAATTAGATACGTTCATAATTAGTTATCTAATAGGATGCGTCCGTGATTAGTTTCCTAATAATTAGATGCGTTCATGATTAATTTCCTAATAGGATACGCGTGATTATTTTCCTAATAATAGGATGCGTTTGTGATTAGTTTCCTAATATGTGTTTGTGATTAGTTTCCTAATAATTAGATGTGCCTGTGATTAGTTTCTTAATAGGAGTGTCCATGATTATAGTTTTCTAATTGACCGGACGTGAACTTTTATATTTTCCTCCGCGGTGGAGTATGGCCAGTCAATGTAAATTGCAAAGTGCACACAGATAATAAATTAGGTTAAGGCTAGCCGTTAAATTGAGTTTATGGGACTAATCATACGGTAGTAATGTATTCATGTATATTTTGTGGGGTGCACTTAAAAAAATAATATTTGCTCTTTTATAAATAGTATAGATTTGTGAGGCAAGGGGATCAAACCGAGCACCACTGGCTGAGAGGGCCTTTTGTGAATTTGTTGTGTTTAAGATGCCTTATATATTTTTCAATCCTGAAAATCCTGATTTTTTTCATTTTCTCACATGAAAGTTTTATTTTTGTATAGCATGGTATTTTTATTATTGAGAGATGGAATTTTTAATTTTAATGACATGGCAATTTTATTACTAAATGCATGGAATTTTATCAAAAATATGATGGAATTTTTGCCAACACTATAATGCTATTTTTATTATTGAGAGATGGAATTTTATTTTTATGGCATGACAATTTTATTATTAAGTGCATGGCATTTTATTAACAATAAGATGGCACTTTCTTTATCAATAATAGGATGGCATTTTAATTTTTGAGAGGGTGGAATTTTTTATTATAAATATGATGGCATTTTTTAATGTTTGAGAGGATGGAATTTTTTATTTTTAATGATAGGACAGCTTTATTTTTTAGATGTATCCAGATAAAAAAATATCTAGAGGATTGTAGTTTTATAAAGTAGCACGACAATTTTTTTCGAAGCATGGCATTTTCTCAATTTTATAATTTTGTGTTTTTTGTTTGCTCATGGCATTTTTATCCCAAGGATATTAGTTTTAAAGTTTTAGAATGACAAATTTTTAATATATAATTTTGTGTATTTTTTGTTTATGGCATTTTTATCCTGGGGATGGCAGTTTTTTATATAGACTAGAGGATGGCACTTTTAAGTTTAGCATGGCAAAAAAAATCTAGATCACTCAACTTTTTTTGGTTTTAAAGTTATAACGTGGTAATATTAAACAAAAAACACTTTAGTTGGGCCTTTTGGGTCTGGGGTGTCACGCTGGGCTTGCCTTCTGGCCGACGAGCTGCTCCCTGGCGAACGATTTGCTCGATGAGGCCAGCTCCCTCGCGACGCTTAGATATTATTAGGGTCCAAAATAAATGCAAAAGGAATCAGATGGTATACTTGGGGTCGCCAAAATCTGTAACGTACTTATAAAGGTGCCTTTTGGATTACCAGAAAGCAAGTCGTGGTCGTAGATTGATCAAGATGTGATTTCTCCCTCTGAAGATGGGGATATTTTTTCTCGACCATCTTTAGTATTTGGATTTTGAAAACACATTGCAATGCCTATGATTAAGATGTTAATGATATTTCGAGGGATTCTAGTACAATGTCAAGAGAATGTGGTAGAGCTGGAAACAAGGATGACAGTATTGCCTTGAGCGCGACATATATCTTGAGACAAAGGGATTATATACGACATGTACAAGGTTCATTTGAATGGTCTTCGTATATGTGCGGACGCCACGCCCCAGGCAACCCGGGTGCTGACTTGGGGTGTGAGCCTCTTGTGCTTCATTGACTGTAGCATACGCCGTAGCTATTGTGCTACAGTGCAGGAAGGCTACATGGGTCATGGCATGATCCTGCGGCCGCTACTGTGCGGGGTTTGATATGAGTAACTAGACTCCACTGTCGACTATTGACAGAGAAGGAATTCTCATGCATGGCCACACATATATGAACATGTAAAAGTGCACACTTGACGGAGGGAGAATTAAATACGGAAAAGATAGATGGGGGAAAGGACCAAAACGAGTTTTGGAGCCAACCACCCACCTCCCTGCCGCATGGGCCTAAGGGCCATTAGTGCAAAAGTAGGTTAACCGCACCAAACCCTAAGGAGGCAAGGGGGCTACATCATCTAATGTGGCACGAAGACTTCCCGGCTGTCATCGACAAGGTCAAGCCAACTCCGGTAGGGAGTTGCAAAAACGGCGTGTCGTCGGCTTGTTCTAGCGGCAGTAATGGTTGTTTGGGGGTCTTGGAACCTCAATGTAATATTTTTTATGTTCGAGATGCTTTGTATTTCTACTGAACTTTGATAATAGATTTGGATCATTTTCGCAAAAAGTGGTTGTTTCCCATCTGCCTTCATCTTTTCCATGTTTCCTATTGCTGCCCAGGGCTGCTAGTGTTGGGGAACACAGTAATTTCAAAAAAAATCATACGCACACGCAAGATCATGGTGATGCATAGCAACAAAAGGGGAGAGTGTTGTCCACGTACCCTTGTAGACCGTAAAGGGAAGCGTTATGACAACGCGGTTGATGTAGTCATACGTCTTCACGAATGAGATCCTAGTACCGAACGTACGACACCTCCGCGATCTGCACACGTTCGGCTCGGTGATGTCCCACGAACTCATGATCTAGCAGAGTGTTGAGGGAGAGCTTCGTCAGCACGACGGCATGATGATGGTGATGATGATGCTACCGGAACAGGGCTTCGCCTAAGCACCGCTACGATATGACCGAGGTGGATTATGGTGGAGGGGGGCACTGCACACGGCTGAGAGATCAATGATCAACTTGTGTGTCCATGGGGTGCCCCCTTCCCCGTTATATAAAGGAGTGGAGGAGGGGGAGGGCCGGCCCTCTACTATGGCGCGCCCTGGGGAGTCCTACTCCCACCGGGAGTAGGATTCCTCCCCTTCCATGTAGTAGGAGTAGGAGAGAAGGAAAGGGAAAAAAGAAGAGAAGGAAGGAGGGGGCGCCGCCCCTCCCCCTAGTCCAATTCGGACCAGGCCTTGGGGGGGGGGGCACGCAGCCTCCCCTCTCTCTTTCCCCTAAAGCCCAATAAGACCCATATACTCCCCGGCGAATTCCCGTAACTCTCCGTACTCCGATAAATACCCGAACCACTCAGAACCTTTCCGATGTCCGAATATAGCCTTCCAATATATCGATCTTTACATCTCGAACATTTCGAGACTCCTCGTCATGTCCCTGATCTCATGCGGGACTCCGAACAACCTTTGGTACATAAAAACACATAAACTCATAATACCGATCGCCACCAAATGTTAAGCGTGCGGACCCTACGGGTTCAAGAACTACGTAGACATGACCGAGACTCATCTCCGGTCAATAACTAATAGCGGAACCTAGATGCTCATATTGGTTCCTATATATTCTATGAAGATCTTTATCGGTTAAACCGCACAACAACATACGTTGTTCCCTTTGTCATCGGCATGTTACTTTGCCCGAGATTCGATCATCGGTATCTCAATACCTAGTTCAATCTCGTTACCGGCAAGTCTCTTTACTCGTTCCGTAATGCATCATCCCGCAACTAACTCATTAGTCACAATGCTTGCAAGGCTTATAGTGATGTGCATTACCGAGAGGGCCCAAAGATACCTCTCTGATACTCGGAGTGACAAATCCTAATCTCGATCTATGCCAACTCAACAAACACCATTGGAGACACCTGTAGAGCACCTTTATAATCACCCAGTTACGTTGTGACATTTGGTAGCACACAAAGTGTTCCTTCGGTATCCGGGAGTTGCATAATCTCATAGTCATAGGAACATGTATAAGTTATGAAGAAAGCAATAGCAACAAACTAAATGATCATCGTGCTAAGCTAACGGATGGGTCAAGTCAATCACATCATTCTCTAATGATGTGATCATGTTCATCAAATGAAAACTCTTGTCCATGGCTAGGAAACTTAACCATCTTTGATTAACGAGCTAGTCAAGTAGAGACATACTAGTGACACTTAGTTTGTCTATGTATTCACACATGTACTAAGTTTTCGGTTAATACAATTCTAGCATGAATAATAAACATTTATCATGATATAAGGAAATAAATAATAACTTTATTATTGCCTCTAGGGCATATTTCCTTTAGTCTCCCACTTGCACTAGAGTCAATAATCTAGTTCACATCGTCATGTGATTTAACATCAATAGTTCACATCTTTATGTGATTAGTTCACATCTCCATGTGACTAACACCCAAAAGGGTTTACTAGAGTCAATAATCTAGTTCACATCGCTATGTGATTAACACCCAAAGAGTGATCATGTTTTGCTTGTGAGAGAAATTTAATCAACGGGTCTGCCACATTCAGAGCCGTATGTATTTTGCAAATTTTCTATGTCTACAATGCTTTGCACGGAGCTAGTCTAGCTAATTACTCCCACTTTTTATATGTAACTAGATCGAGACTTAGAGTCATCCAGACCGGTGTTAAAGCTTGCATCGACGTAACCCTTTACGATGAACTCTTTGTCACCTCCATAACTGAGAAACATTTCCTTATTCCACTAAGGATATTTTTTTGACCGTTGTCCAGTGATCCACTCCTGGATCTCTATTGTACCCTCTTGCCAAACTTATGGTGAGGTACACAATAGGTTTGTACACAACATAGCATACTTTATAGAACCTATGACTGAGACATAGCGAATGACTTTTCATTCTCTTTCTATTTTCTGCCGTGGTCGGGTTTTGAGTCTTTACTCAACTTCACGTCTTGCAACACAGGCAAGAACTCCTTCTTTGACTTTTCCATTTTGAACTATTTCAAAATCTTGTCAAGGTATGTACTCATTGAAAATATATCAATCGTCTTGATCTATCTCTATAGATCTTGATGCTCAATATGTAAGTAGCTTCATCGAGGTCTTTCTTTGAAAAACTCTTTTCAAACATTCCTTTATGCTTTCCAGAAAATTCCACATTATTTTCGATCAACAATATGTCATTCACATATACTTATCAGAAATGCTGTAGTGCTCCCACTCACTTTCTTGTAAATACATGCTTCACCGCAAGTCTGTATAAAACCATATGCTTTGATCACTTTATCAAAGCATATATTCCAACTCCGAGATGCTTGCACCAGTCCATAGATGGATCGCTGGAGCTTGCACACTTTGTTAGCACCTTTAGGATTGACAAAACATTGTTGTTGTATCATATACAACTCTTCTTTAAGAAATCCATTAAGGATTGCAGTTTTGACATCCATTTGCTAGATTTCATAAAATGTGGCAATTGCTAACATGATTCGGACAGACTTAAGCATCGCTACGAGTGAGAAAATCTCATCGTAGTCAACATCTTGAACTTGTTGAAAACCTTTTGCGACAATTCGAGCTTTGTAGATAGTAACACTGCTATCAGTGTCCGTCTTCATCTTGAAAATCCATTTATTCTTAATGGCTCACCGATCAACGGGCAAGTCAATCAAAGTCCATACTTTGTTCTAATACATGGATCTCATCTTAGATTTCATGGCTTCAAGCCATTTCGTGGAATCTGGGCTCATCATTGCTTCCTCATAGTTCGTAGGTTCGTCATGGTCAAGTAACATGACCTCCAGAACAGGATTACCGTACCACTCTGGTGTGCAACGTATTCTGGTTGACTTACGAGGTTCGGTAGTAACTTGATCTGAAGTTTCATGATCATCATCATTAACTTCCTCACTAATTGGTGTAGGAATCACTAGAACTGATTTCTGTGATGAACTACTTTCCAATTCGGGAGAAGGTACAATTACCTCATCAAGTTTTACATTCCTCCCAATCACTTCTTTCGAGAGAAACTTCTTCTCTAGAAAGGATCCATTCTTAGCAACAAAGATCTTGCCTTTCAGATATGTGATAGAAGGTGTACCCAACAGTTTATTTTGGGTATCCTATGAAGACGCACTTTTATGATTTGGGTTTGAGCTTATCAGGCTGAAACTTTTTCACATAAGCATCACAACCCCAAACTTTAAGAAACGACAGCTTAGGTTTCTAGCCAAACCATAGTTCATACTGTGTCATCTCAACGGATTAGACGGTGCCCTATTTAACGTGAATGTAGCTGTCTCTAATGCATAACCCCAAAACGATAGTGGTAAATCGGCAAGAGACATCATAGATTGCACTATATCCAATAAAGTACGGTTATGATGTTCGGACACACCATTATGCTGTGGTGTTCCAGGTGGCATGAATTTGTGAAACTATTCCACATTGTTTTAGTTGAATACCAAACTCATAACTCAAATATTCGTCTCCGCGATCAGATCGTAGAAACTTTATTTTCTTGTTACGATGATTTTCGACTTCACTCTGAATTTTTTTGAACTTTTCAAATGTTTCAGACTTATGTTTCATCAAGTAGATATACCCATATCTACTCAAATCATCTGTGAAGGTCAGAAAATAATGATACCCGCCGCGAGCCTCAACACTCATCGGACCGCATACATCAGTATGTATTATTTCCAATAAGTCAGTTGCTCGTTCCATTGTTCCGGAGAACGGAGTCTTAGTCATCTTGCCCATGAGGCATGGTTTGCAAGCATCAAGTGATTCATAATCAAGTGATTCCAAAAGCCCATCAACATGGAGTTTCTTCATGCGCTTTACACTAATATGACCTAAACGGCAGTGCCACAAATAAGTTGCACTATCATTATTAACTTTGCATCTTTTGGCTTCAATATTATGAATATGTGTACTACTATCGAGATTCAATAAACCATTTATATTGAGTGTATGACCATAGAAGGTTTTATTCATGTAAATAGAACAACAATTATTCTTTGACTTAAATGAATAACCGTATTGCAATAAACATGATCCAATCATATTCATGCTCAACGCAAACACCAAATAACATTTATTTTTAGGTTTAACACTAATCCCGAAGGTAAAGGGAGTGCGCGATGGTGATCTTATCAACCTTGGAATCACTTCCAACACACATCATCACCTCGCCTTTAACTAGTCTTTGTTTATTTTGCAACTCCCATTTCGAGTTACTACTATTAGCAACTGAACCAGTATAAAATACCGAGGGGTTGCTATAAACACTAGTAAAGTACACGTCAATAACATGTATATCCAATATACTTTTGTTCGGTATGCCATCCTTCTTATCCGCCAAGTATCTAGGGCAGTTCCACTTCCAGTGACCATTTCCTTTGCAGTAGAAGCACTCAGTTTCAGGCTTGGGTCTAGCTTTGGGCTTCTTCATGGGAGTGGCAACTTGCTTGCCATTTTTCTTGAAGTTCCCTTTCTTTCCCTTGCCCTTTTACTTGAAACTAGTGGTCTTGTCAACCATCAACACTTGATGCTTTTCTTGATTTCTACCTCCACTGATTTCAGCATCGCGAAGAGCTTGAGAATTACTTTCGTCATCCCTTGCATATTATAGTTCATCACAAAGTTCTAGTAACTTGGTGACAGTGACTAGAGAACTCTGTCAATCACTATTTTATCTAGAAGATTAACTCCCACTTGATTCAAGCACTTGTAGTACCCAGACAATCTGAGCACATGCTCACTGGTTGAGCTATTCTCTTCCATCTTGTAGGCAAAGTACTGTCAGAGGTCTCATACCTCACGACACGGGCATGAGAATGAAATACCAATTTCAACTCTTGGAACATCTCATATGCTCCATGTAGTTCAGAACATTTTTGAAGTCCCGGTTCTAAGCCGTCAATCATGGTGCACTAAACTATCAAGTAGTCATCATACCGAGCTTGTCAAACATTCATAACGTCTGCATTTGCTCCTGCAACAGTTCTGTCACCTAGTGGTGCATCAAGGACATAATACCTAGTGGATAATCCTTAGATCACGGAGCTAGTCTGCATCATTGGTACTAACATCTTTCAACTTATTTTTCTCTAGGAACATATTAAAAAATAAACGGGGAGCTACATCGCAAGCTATTGATCTACAACATAGATATGCAAATACTATCAGGACTAAGTTCATGATAAATTAAATTTCAATTAATCAAATTACTTAAGAACTCCCACTTAGATAGAAATCTCTCTAATCATCTAAGTGATCACGTGATCCATATCAACTAAACCATGTCTGATCATCACGTGAGATGTAGTAGTTTTCAGTGGTGAACATCACTATGTTGATCATATCTACTATATGATTCACGCTCGACCTTTCGGTCTCCAGTGTTCTGAGGCCATATCTGCATATGCTAGGCTCGTCAAGTTTAACCCGAGTATTCCGCGTGTGCAAAACTAGCTTGCACCCGTTGTATGTGAACGTAGAGCTTATCACACCCGATCATCACGTGGTGTCTCGGCACGACGAACTGTCGCAACGGTGCATACTCAGGGAGTACACTTATACCTTGAAATTTAGTGAGAGACCATCTTATAATGCTACCGACGAACTAAGAAAAATAAGATACATAAAGGATAAACATCACATGCTATCAAAATATGTGACATGATATTGCCATCATCATCTTGTGCCTTTGATCTCCATCTCCAAAACACCGTCGTGATCTCTACCGTCACCGGTATGACACCATGATCTCCTTCATCTTAATCTCTATCAACGTGTTGTCACATGGTCGTCTCACCAACTATTGCTTTTGCAACTATTGCTATCGCATAGCGATAAAGTAAAGCAATTTATGGTGCTTGCATCTTATGCAATAAAGAGACAACCATAAGGCTCATGCCAGTTGCCGATAACTTTAACAAAACATGATCATCTCATACAACAATTTATATCTCATCACGTCTTGACCATATCACATCACAACATGCCCTACAAAAACAAGTTAGATGTTCTCTACTTTGTTGTTGCAAGTTTTACGTGGCTGCTACGGGCTAAGCAAGAACCATTCTTACCTACGCATCAAAAACCACAACACGGTATAGTAATTGCTTTTTGATCTTCAGAAAGAACCCTGTTCATTGAATCCGATTCAACTAAAGTTGGAGAAACTGACACGCACCAGCCACCTGTGTGCGAAGCACATCGGTAGAACCAGTCTCCCGTAAGCGTATGCGTAATATCGGTCTGGGCCGCTTCATCCAACAATACCGCCGAATCAAGAAACAACTAGTGACGACAAGCAATATGTATATACCCACGCCCACAACTCCTTTGTGTTCTACTCGTGCATATAACATCTACGCATAAACCTGGCTCGGATGCCACTGTTGGGGAACGCAGTAATTTCAAAAAAATTCCTACGCACACGCAAGATCATGGTGATGCATAGCAACGAGAGGGGAGAGTGTTGTCCACGTACCCTTGTAGACCATAAGCGGAAGCGTTATGACAACGCGGTTGATGTAGTCGTACGTCTTCACGATCAACCTATCCTAGTACTGAACGTACGTCACCTCCGCGATATGCACACGTTCGGCTCGGTGACGTCCCACGAACTCACGATCCAGCAGAGTGTCGAGGGAGAGCTTCGTCAGCACGACGGCGTGATGATGGTGATGATGATGCTACCAGAACAGGGCTTCGCCTAAGCACCGCTACGATATGACCGAGGTGGATTATGGTGGAGGGGGGCACCGCACGCGGCTAAGATATCAATGATCAACTTGTGTGCCCATGGGGTGCCCCTTCCCCTGTATATAAAGGAGTGGAGGAGGGGGAGGGCCGACTGAAGGAAATATGCCCTAGAGGCAATAATAAAGTTATTATTTATTTCCTTGTATCATGATAAATGTTTATTATTCATGCTAGAATTGTATTAACCAGAAACATAATACTTGTGTGAATAAATAGACAAACAGAGTGTCACTAGTATGCCTCTACTTGACTAGCTCGTTGATCAAAGATGGTTATGTTTCCTAACCATAGACATGAGTTGTTATTTGGTTAACGGGATCACATCATTAGGATAATGATGTGATTGACTTGACCCATTCCATTAGCTTAGCACTTGATCGTTTAGTTTGTTGCTATTGCTTTCTTCATAACTTATATATGTTCCTATGACTCTGAGATTATGCAACTCCCGTTTACCGGAGGAACACTTTGTGTGCTACCAAACGTCACAACGTAACCGGGTGATTATAAAGGTGCTCTACAGGTGTCTCCGAAGGTATTTGTTGGGTTGGCATATTTCGAGATTAGGATTTGTTACTTCGATTGTCGGAGAGGTATCTCTGGGCCCTCTCGGTAATGCACATCACTCAAGCCTTGCAAGCAATGCAACTAATAAGTTAGTTGTGGGATGATGTATTACAGAACGAGTAAAGAGACTTGCCGGTAACGAGATTGAACTAGGTATTGAGATACCGACGATCATATCTCGGGCAAGTAACATATCGATGACAAAGGGAACAACGTATATTGTTATGCGGTCTGACCGATAAAGATCTTCATAGAATATGTAGGAGCCAATATGAGCATCCAGGTTCCGCTATTGGTTATTGACCGGAGACGTGTCTCGGTCATGTCTACATAGTTCTCGAACCCGTAGGGTCCGCACGCTTAAAGTTCGGTGACGATCGTGATTAGGGTTTTTGTGTTTTGATGTACCAAAGGTTGTTCGGTGTCCCGGATGTGATCACGGACATGACGAGGAGTCTCGAAATGGTCGAGACATAAATATTGATATATTGGAAGCCTATATTTGGATATCGGAAACGTTCCGGGTGAAATCGGGATTTTACCGGAGTACCGGGGGGTTACCGGAACCCCCCCGGGGGTTATTGGGCCTACATGGGTCCTAAGGGAGAAGAGGAGGGCCGGCCAGGGCAGGCCGCGTGCCCCCTCTCCCCCTAGTCCGAATAGGACAAGGAAGGGGGGGGGGGCGCCCCCTTTCCTCTTTCTCCCTCCCCCTTCCTTTTCCAACAAGGCAAGAGGGGGGAGTCCTACTCTCGGTGGGAGTAGGACTCCTCTAGGCGCACCCCTTGGGCCGGCCGCACCTCCCCCTCTCCCTCCTTTATATACGGGGGCAAGGGGGCACCCCATGACACACAAGTTGATCTTCGTGATCATTCCTTAGCCGTGTGCGGTGCCCCCTTCCACCATATTCCACCTCAGTTATATCGCAGCAGTGCTTAGGCGAAGCCCTGCGCCGGTAGAACATCATCACCGTCATCACGCCGTTGTGCTGACAAAAATCTCCCTCAACACTTTGCTGGATCGGAGCTCGAGGGACGTCACCGAGTTGAACGTGTGCAGAACTCGGAGGTGCCGTACGTTCGGTACTTGGATCGGTCGGATCGGGAAGACATACGACTACTTCCTCTACGTTGTGTCAACGCTTCCCTTGCCGGTCTACGAGGGTACGTAGACAAACACTCTCCTCTGTAGTTGCTATGCATCACCATGATCTTGCATGTGCGTAGGAGTTTTTTTGAAATTACTACGTTCCCCAACAGTGGCATCCGAGCCTAGGTTTTATGCGTTGATGTTGTGCACGAGTAGAACACAAGTGAGTTGTGGGCGATATAAGTCATACTGCTTACCAGCATGTCATACTTTGGTTCGGCAGTATTGTTGGATGAAGCGGCCCGGACCGACATTACGCGTACGCTTACGCGAGACTGGTTCTATCGACGTGCTTTGCACACAGGTGGCTGGCGGGTGTCAGTTTTTCCAACTTTAGTTGAACCAAGTGTGGCTACGCCCAGTCCTTGCGAAGGTTAAAACAGCACCAACTTGACAAACTATCGTTGTGGTTTTGATGCGTAGGTAAGAACGGTTCTTGCTAAGCCCGTAACAGCCACGTAAAACTTGCAACAACAAAGTAGAGGACATCTAACTTGTTTTTGCAGGGCATGTTATGATGTGATATGGTCAAGACATGATGCTAAATTTTATTGTATGAGATGATCATGTTTTGTAACCGAGTTATCGGCAACTGGCAGGAGCCATATGGTTGTCGCTTTATTGTATGCAATACAATCGCGCTGTAATGCTTTACTTTATCACTAAGCGGTAGCGATAGTCGTGGAAGCATAAGATTGGCGAGATGACAACGATGCTATGATGGAGATCAAGGTGTCGCGCCGGTGACGATGGTGATTGAGGGAGTCCTGGATTAGGGGGTCTCCGGACAGCCGGACTATCTCCATTGGCCGGACTGTTAGACTATGAAGATACAAGATTGAAGACTTTGTCTCATGTCCGGATAGGACTCTACTTGGCGTGGAAGGCAAGCTAGGCAATACGGATATGGATATCTCCTCCTTTGTAACCGACCTTGTGTAACCCTAACCCTCTCCGGTGTCTATATAAACCGAAGGGTTTTAGTCCGTAGGACAACAACCACAACATACAATCATACCATAGGCTTGCTTCTAGGGTGTAGCCTCTTCGATCTCGTGGTAGATCTACTCTTGTACTACCCATATCATCAATATTAATCAAGAAGGACGTAGGGTTTTACCTCCATCAAGAGGGCCCGAACCTGGGTAAAACATCGTGTCCCCTGCCTCCTGTTACCATCCGGCCTAGACGCACAGTTCGGGACCCCCTACCCGAGATCCGCCGGTTTTGACACTGACATTGGTGCTTTCGTTGAGAGTTCCTCTGTGTCGTCGCCGTTAGGCTCGATGGCTCCTACTATCATCGATAGCGATGCGGTCCAGGGTGAGACTTTTCTCCCCGAACAGATCTTTGTGCTCGACGGCTTTGCACTGCGGGCTAATTCGCTTGTCCATCTGGAGCAGATGGAAAGTTACGCCCCTGGCCACCTGGTCAGGTTTGGAAGCTTAAACTACACGGCCGATATCCGTGGAGATTTGATCTTCGACGGATTCGAGCCTCTGCCTTGTGCGCCACGCGGTCACGATGAGCATGACTTAGCTCTCCCATCGGACAATGTTAAGGAGATCGCACCGGTAGCCGCTCCGACCCTCAATTCGGAGCCAGTCGCGCCTTCCGCGGACGGGTGGATGGACCCCGCCACGGAGGCCTTACCCTCAGCGGCGATCGAGTCGAACATCGACCTTGCCTTGCACGAGAGCCGTGTTGTTAAACTGCCGGATCCTTCTCCGGCCACGGACTCCGAACCGTCTGCGCCCGTTCCTATCGAATCCGATTGGGCGCCGATCATGGAGTTTACCTCCGCGGATATTTTTCAGCACTGGCCCTTTGGCGACATACTGAACTCATTAAGGTCTCTCTCCTTGTCAGGAGAATCCTGGCCGAACTATGTCCGGCAGGACTGGGATGCGGACGACGAAGACATTCGAGGCCCACCCACCACCCACCTGGTAGCCACTGTCGATGACTCAACCGACATGCTCGACTTCGACTCTGAAAACATCGACGGTATGGACGACGATGCGGGAGGCGAAGAGGAACCACCGCCCACAGGGCGCTGGACATCCACCTCATCATATGACGTATACATGGTGGACACATCAAAAGAAGACGACGACGAGGAACGGAAGGACGCAACGAAGGCTTGTCCCCTCGAGAAGCAGTCAAAGCGGCAGCGTAAGCGCCGCCCCAAATCCCGCCTCGGCAGAAATAATGATCATACAGACCCACCGTTGGAGCAGGGCGAACCACTGCCGGACCACGGCAATACGGAGAATCAAACCGAACAAACCAATTCTATCAAAGATAATAGCCCGGATGACATAACGCCGGACAGGCACCCGGAGCAGCAGAATGCCCATCAAAGGCTTGTTGCCACCGCGAGGAGTCTAAAAAAGTAGAAGCAAAGGCTCAAGGCTATGCAGGACACACTCCAAATCAGATGGAGTAAAGTACTCAACACAGCAGCAAAGTATGGTGGTAATCGCCCCACCAAGAGCTACCCGAAGCGGAAGTTGCTACCCGGATTCGATGAGGAGGCCCTAGATCCCCCACAACCAAAAATCAAAACGTCCACCTGGCCGGATAGACGATCTCACGGCCAACATGGAGCGGCAAACAACTCCACTCACAAGCCAATAAGCGATCCACACGAGGGCTCGCACCAAAAGGATGGCGCAACCAGATCCATCTATGGACCATGCAAGTGCGCCCCAGCATATGATGTAACACAACAAACATCAGAACAATGCGGTACACCCAGATACAGGGGTGCCGCACACCCCCTATGCTTCACCGATGAGGTGCTGGACCATGAATTTCCAGAGGGATTCAAATCCGTAAACATAGAAGCATACGACGGAACAACAGACCTTGGGGTCTGGATTGAGGACCACATCCTCCATATCCATATGGCTCGAGGAGATGATCTCCACGCCATCAAGTACTTACCCCTCAAGCTCAAAGGGCTAGCTCGGCACTGGCTTAAAAGCCTCCCCGAAAACTCCATTGGAAGCTGGGAAGAGCTCGAAGACGTTTTTTGGGCAAATTTTCAAGGGACTTATGTCCGACCCCCGGATGCGGACGATCTGAGTCATATAACTCAATAGCCCGGAGAGTCAGCCCGAAAGCTTTGGAACAGGTTTCTTATTAAGAAGAACCAAATAGTTGACTGCCCGGACGCCGAAGCCTTGGCAGCTTTTAAGCATAGCGTCCGCGACGAATGGCTTGCCAGACACCTCGGCCAAGAAAAGCCGAGAACAATGGCAGCATTAACAAGCCTCATGACCCGCTTTTGCGTGGGTGAGGACAGCTGGCTAGCCAGATGCAGCACCAGCGACCCAAGCACATCCGAAGTTAGAGATGAAAACGGGAAATCCCGACGCAGCAAAAATAATAAGCGTCGGAATAAAGAAGACAGCCCGAAGAGCATGGCGGTACACGCTGGATTCTGAAGCTCTCGGCCAGGTCAGCAAAAGCCGCCCTTTAAAGGCGCTAGAGATGAACTGTCCAGCCTGAACAAAATTCTGGACCAAGTATGTCAGACCCATAGCACCCCTGGTAAACCCGCTAATCATTCCCACATAGAATGTTGGGTCTTCAAGCAGTCCAGCAAGCTCAACGCCGTACACAAGGGGGAGGATACACCAAGCGAAGATGAGGATGAGCCTCTCAAGCAAGACACTGGGGAACAAAAAAAAGTTTCCATCAGAAGTCAAAACAGTCAACGTATTACACGTGATCAAGGGAAGTAAAGCGGCCCTCCCAGATAAATATGCCCAAGGGGCTATCACCGCAAAACCCTACCACTGGTCGTCTCAACCGGTCACTTTCGACCATCGTGATTACTCAGCAAGTATCCGGCGGGAAGGATGGGCTCCCCTGGTATTAGACCCAATAATTGACGGATACCACTTTGCACGAGTCCTGATGGACGGTGGTAGCAGTTTAAACATGATATACCAGGATACAATCCGCGAAATGGGGATAGACCCAACGAAAATTTGCCATAGCAACACTACCTTTAAAGGAGTAACGCCAGGCCCAGGGGCTCACTGCGCGGCTCCCTGCTACTAAAGTTTATATTCGGCTTCCCCGATAACTCCCGTAGCGAACATTTAACCTTCCACATTGCTCCGTTCCAATGCGGTTATCAAGCACTACTTGGACGCGAAGCTTTTGCTCACTTTAATGCAATACCGCATTATGCTTCCCTCACGCTCAAGATGCCCGGTCCACGTGGCATCATTACAGTGAATGGAAGTATTAAGCGATCTTTGCGCGCCCAAGAGAATGCGACTGCCTTGGCAGCCGCACACTAAAAACGGCCTCACCGACTAAAGCATTTGATAGGTCGTCAAGACCACAGACGCGGTTAGACGAGTCCGGCGCTGCTATATGTAATTTGTACCGGATTGATGGCCACACCCCTATTACAAATAGAAGGGGCTCAACGCGCGCAGACAAGTGGCAATTTCTACTCATTTCTAGTTATACATGGTTTCTTTAAAAAACCAACTTTTTGCACGACAACTTTTTCACCTAAGTTCCTCTCTTTTACAAATGACCATCGTGCTACACTCGTCCAGGATACGGCACAACGGAGACACAGGCGCAGACGTGCAACAGGGACCCGCTCCAAGGATTCTTTTTAGATTAAGACCCTGCGTAAACCTTTTTTACTGTCTCTTGTTGATACACATCCACCGAATTGTTAGCACAATTGAGAAGGATGCTGACGTCTTGGCATGTGGCCACGTCAGAATAATGCACGTACCTGGACACAAGGGGCTTCTTACAAAGGGCACTATTTAGGCCCGGTTTATACCATAAAGACCGAATACCTTAGGGAGTGTTCGGCATCGCGAGTTTGGCCTTATATGCATCAGCTCCGAATCATTGTATTTGGTCAAATGTTGGGTTTGCCTGGCTCCTGTGTTTTGGTGCCTTACGTTCCGCTTTATCAGCTAAGGCAGCACCAGGAGAACTACTGCGATTGTGCCCTGGTTCATCCGGATGAGCACCTCAGTAGAGAAAGCCGAAAACTGACTGTCATGATATAGCGTGAGACTGGTCAACCACTCGATGACCTATCAGAATGTTAGAATTCCTTTGCCTTAACAAAGGGCCGTTTTTTGGCCAGGCATGTACGCACCCTGAGATCGGGAGAGTGCGGAGCCACCAGGGGCTATCTAGTAGCCCCACTGTCAAACTCCTATGGCTAAGTGAAAGTGCTAAAGCATTATAGTCCGGTTGCCTCGTTCGCTGCGCTATCACCTCCTTAATAGGACCAAGATGTTGGGTTAAGTGTGAACATGCATTTTTTGCGAGCACCTCCGCGTTATATGCGTGGGGGCTGAAGCCGACGACTGCAATCTTTCAGGTTATACACATGTATACATAAACGGCCGCACAGGAGGCATCATATTACTTTCAGGCAAAAGTATAAACACAGCCTTATAAAATTTCGTAAAAACATTGTGTTTACAATGGGAACACATATCACTCAAACATAATATTCTTCGAGCACTGGGCCTCTATCAAACGATCACCCTCGAGAACCTCCTCGAAATAGTGCTCGGCAGCCACTTGGCCTATGGCCGAACCCTGCGCCGCAATAGTGGTAGCGTCCATCTCCGCCCAGTATGCTTTAACACGGGCAAGGGCCATCCGCGAGCCTTCTATGCACGCCGACCTCTTCATCGCATTAATGCGCGGCACCGCACCAAGGAACTGTTGCACTAAGCTGAAATAGCTGTTCGGCTTTGGCTTTTCCGGCCATAGCTGATCCACAACAGACCTCATGGCGAGTCCGGACAACCTATTTAATTCGGCCCATTCGGCTAGCTGATCAGTCAATGGAAGCGGACGCTCTGGAACTTTGAATTGCGACCAGAACAGCTTGTCCACCTCATGATCTGTTTGACCTTGGAAGTATTTGGCCGCATCGGCAGCGCTCGCCGCCAAGTCCATATATGCATCTGCCGAACTCCACAGCCGATCCAGAGGGGCATACCGTGGATCTCCGAACTTCCTCCGTAGCATGAAGGGCTTCCCAGCCGCAATATCCCCGGCTTCCCGTAGCTCCTCCTTCTTCGCTCTCATAGCAGAGCGGGTGTCTTTGTCCGCCATCGTGGCCTTCTCAAGGTCCGTTGCCTTCGCTCGGTTTTCTTTCTCAAGGAGCCGACAACGGTCGGCAGTGTCTTTTAACTCTACGGCCATCTTGGCCATCTTCTCTTTGCTCTCGCAATGTGCGGCCTTCTCGGCTTTCAACTCTTCGGCCGCCTTCAAAGCAGCCGCATTACTAATCCTCGCTTGTTCCTTGGCTCAGGCAAGTTATGCCCGCAAGGTTTCCACGGTGGAAGCTCCATCTGCAGTCACAACATATTAAAGATACTGGCATCATGCTGCTCTTACTACGTGGCATTCACCAAAAAATAACACTTACCCTGTGCCTCGTCAAGCTCTTGTTAACAAGCTCGATGTCGGCGTCTGCCGCATCCAGTTGCCGTTTTAATTCGGCAAACCCACTAGTCCGGCTAGCCACCGGAGCTTCCACCACCTGCACATAAAGGCAGTCTGGTTATTGCCTGGGACTATGATCCTCTGTTCGCTGCCATTCTCGACGACAACCAGAGTCTTAGGGGCTACTATCTACACAGGGCACACCTAACATGTGCGATACTATCAAATATTATCTCACGTACCTCAAAGCCCGTCAGTAGACTCATAAAGGCTTCATGTAATCCTCTTTCGGCGGACGAAATTCTCTCCATCACCGTACCCATCAGCGTACGGTGTTCTTCTGAGATGGCCGCTCGCCCCACCAGCTCCCTCAGAACGTCCGACCGCATACCAGACGGTGCCGGACTCTTTTGTTTGCTCTCTTTGAGAGCCGGACGCTGGGGACTTCGAGGGTCTATGGGATTATCTTCTGGCCTCACCGGATCCGGAGAGGCCCTCCGTGACGACACTTCAGGGTCGCCCGCTTCTTGAGCGGAGGAGTCCAGGGGAGGCGTTTCGCTCTCCATCATCTCCGGAAGAAGATCCCCCGAAGATGAGCTCAGCTGAGAGGGGCTAAGGCCCGAACTGCAAGATATATGCAGCGGTCATTTTCTCAGAAGAAAGATAGTATACCTTCACTATTAAAGTATTTTTTGGATCACTTACGACTCGTTGGAGGGATGATCCCCCCGTGGACTTTGTGCGGCAAGAGCACCCCCCGAGGCAGGACCCTCTGTTGGAGACTTCTTCTCCCGTTTGGAGGCCTCAACTTCCGGATCCTCGAAAGCAGTCCTTTTCCTCCCCCGGTTATCCTCCTTCATGGAGGCGCTCATTCCCTCGGTTGGAACTGGCAGTGATGGGGGCCCGCGTCTTCTCGTATTATTTCCCCCTGTATCTTCCTTCGAGGGCTCCAGGCAAGGTGCGAGCTCGAGCATCTTTTCCAATACCGGATTTTCCAAACCCTCAGGGAGGAGGGCCAAACACCGAATCATCTTCACCTTTGTTAGCCAGTCCTGGTCAAAGAGCAAACTATCAGAAATAACTTCATGATGAATAAAAGATGGTGTGTTTGGCTAGAGGATTTCTTACTTGTTCGGCGACGCGGTTACTGCTCAGGCCCACGTCCTCGATAGTATCCGGACACTCTATTTGAGGTCCGAAGAATGACTTGTACATCTCCTCGTGCGTCAGGCCGAGGAAACTTTGAATGGCATGCGGTCCTTCTGGGTGGAACTCCCACAAGCGAAGGGTCCGTCGTTTGCAAGGCTGGACTTGACGAACCAGCATAACTTGCATTACCACAACCAAATTAAGATCTCCCTCGAAGAGATCTTGAATGCGGCTTTGCAGTATAGGCATGTCCTTGGCTGGACCCCAGCTCAGACCTCTGCTAATCCATGACATCAGTTGTGGTGGGGGGCCCGAGTGGAAGGCGGGGGCAGCCGCCCACTTGGCACTTCTGGGAGCCGTGACGTAAAACCACTCCCATTGCCATAATTCAGACACCTCTGGGAAGGAACCTTTCGTCCATGCAGCTCCTGCCATCTTGCCTATTGATGCGCCTCCGCACGCTGCATGTTGCCCCTCGATCATCTTCGGCTTCACTTCAAAGGTCTTGAGCCACAGGCCGAAGTGAGGGGTAATGCGGAGGAAGGCCTCACACACGATAATAAATGTCGAGATGTGGAGAAAGAAGTCCGGAGCTAGATCGTGGAAATCTAGCCCGTAATAGAACATCAAACCCCTGACGAAGGGATCCATTGTGAGGCCTAGGCCTTGAAGGAAGTGGGAGACGAACACGACGTTCTCGTTGGGTTCGGGAGTAGGGACGACCTGCCCTCGAGCAGGCAGCCGATGCAAAACCTCGGCGGTCAGGTATCTGGCCTCCCTCAACTTCTTGATATCCTCTTCCGTAACGGAGGAGGGCATCCATCGGCCTTGAAGGCTGGATCCGGACATGATTGAAGATCCGGAGCACCTGACCTGGGCTTTGGGTGTTAGAACTCGAGGCAGGGGAGGGGTTCGATTGAGCACGAGAGGGAAAAAGCGAAAACCTTGTCCCTTTATAAAGAGGATGAATATCAAGCGTCCTCTCCGTAGCCGTTTGGGACTTGCCTATAATCTAGGAGTCCTAGACACGGTTGGGTTACCCACGACCGTATTAATGAGAATCCCGTAATTGGGGGAACACGATCTCTGCTTTGACAAGATGTGTCAAGAAACCGCCTCGCGTTATGTGTGGAGCTGGTTGAAGAAAACCGGTTCGAATAATCACCGGGCCATGACATAACGTCATGCTGCCAAAACAAGCCAGCAAATTAGATCTGTGAAAATATTATTCTCTCTACGGTGGTATGTGGAACTTATTTTGCAGGGTCAGACACTATCCTCGTATTCAAATTCTTCTATGATGTATTCGAAGAAGGAACCCGCCTTGCAATGCCGAAGACAATACTGCGCACCGGACTCATCGTCATTGAAGCCTAGTTCAGGGGCTACTGAGGGAGTCCTGGATTAGGGGGTCTCCGGACAGCCGGACTATCTCCATCGGCCGGACTATTAGACTATGAAGATACAAGATTGAAGACTTCGTCTTGTGTCCGGATAGGACTCTACTTGGCGTGGAAGGCAAGCTAGGCAATACGGATATGGATATCTCCTCCTTTGTAACCGACCTTGTGTAACCCTAACCCTCTCCGGTGTCTATATAAACCAAAGGGTTTTAGTCCGTAGGACAACAACCACAACATACAATCATACCATAGGCAAGCTTCTAGGGTTTAGCCTCTCCGATCTCGTGGTAGATCTACTCTTGTACTACCCATATCATCAATATTAATCAAGAAGGACGTAGGGTTTTACCTCCATCAAGAGGGCCCGAACCTGGGTAAAACATCATGTCCCCTGCCTCCTGTTACCATCCGGCCTAGACACATAGTTCGGGACCCCCTACCCGAGATCCGCCGGTTTTGACACCGACAGTGATCATGACGATACTTCGGAGATGGAGATCACACGTACAAGATGATGATGGCCATATCATATCACTTATATTGATTGCATGTGATGTTTATCTTGTATGCATCTTATCTTGCTTTGATTGACGGTAGCATTATAAGATGATCCCTCACTAAATTATCAAAGTATAAGTGTTCTCCCTGAGTATGCACCATTGCGAAAGTTCTTCGTGCTGAGACACCATGTGATGATCGGGTGTGATAGGCTCTACATTCAAATACAACGGGTGCAAAATAGTTGCACACGCGGAATACTCAGGTTAAACTTGACGAGCCTAGCATATAACAGATATGGCCTCAGAACACGGAGACCGAAAGGTCGAGCGTGAATCATATAGTAGATATGATCAACATATTGATGTTCACCATTAATACTACTCCATCTCACGTGATGATCGGACATGGTTTAGTTGATTTGGATCACGTGGTCACTTAGAGGATTAGAGGGATATCTTTCTAAGTGGGAGTTCTTAAGTAATATGATTAATTGAACTTAAATTTATCATGAACTTAGTACCTGATAGTATCTTTCTTGTCTATGTTTTATTGTAGATAGATGGCTCGTGCTGTTGTTCCGTTGAATTTTAATGCGTTCCTTGAGAAAGCAAAGTTGAAAGATGATGGTAGAAATTACACAGACTGGGTCCGTAACTTGAGGATTATCCTCATTGCTGCACAGAAGAATTACGTACTGGAAGCACCGCTAAGTGCCAAGCCTGCTACAGGAGCAACACCAGATGTTATGAACGTCTGGCAGAGCAAAGCTGATGACTACTCGATAGTTCAGTGTGCCATGCGTTACGGCTTAGAACCGGGTCTTCAACGACGTTTTGAATGTCATGGAGCATATGAGATGTTCGAGGAGTTGAAGTTAATATTTCAAGAAAATGCCCGGATTGAGAGATATGAAGTCTCCACTAAGTTCTATAGCTGCAAGATGGAGGAGAATAGTTCTGTCAGTGAACATATACTCAAAATGTCTGGGTATCATAATCACTTGACTCAAATGGGGGTTAATCTTCCTGTTGATAGTGTCATTGACAGAGTTCTTCAATCACTGCCACCAAGCCACAAGAGCTTCGTGATGAACTATAATATCCAAGGGATGAATAAGACTATTCCCGAGCTCTTCGCGATGCTAAAAGCCGCGGAGGTATAAATCAAGAAGGAGCATCAAGTGTTGATGGTCAATAAGACCACCAGTTTCAAGAAAAAGGGCAAAGGGAAGAAGAAAGGGAACTTCAAGAAGAACACCAAACAAGTTGCTGCTCAGGAGAAGAAACCCAAGTCTGGACCTAAGCCTGAGACTGAGTGCTTCTACTACAAGCAGACTGGTCACTGGAAGTGGAACTGCCCCAAGTATTTGGCGGATAAGAAGGATGGCAAAATGAACAAAGGTATATGTGATATACATGTTATTGATGTGTACCTTACTAATGCTCGCAGTAGCACCTGTGTATTTGTTACTGGTTCTGTTGCTAACATTTGCAACTCAAAACTATTGGGGAACATAGTAATTTCAGAAAAATTCCTAGCACACACAAGATCATGGTGATGCACAGCAGCGAGAGGGGAGAGTGTTGTCTACGTACCCTCGTAGACCGGGAGCGGAAGCGTTATAACAACGCGGTTGATGTAGTCATACGTCTTCACGGCCCGACCAATCAAGCACCGAAACTACGACACCTCCGAGTTTTTGCACACGTTCAGCTCGATGACGATCCCCGGATTTCGATCCAGCAAAGTGTCGGGGATGAGTTCCGTTAGCACGACGGTGTGGTGACGATCTTGATGTTCTACTGTCACAGGGCTTCGCCTAAGCACCGCTACAATATTATCGAGGATTATGGTGGAGGGGGGCACCGCACACGGCTAAGAGATCAATGATCAATTGTTGTGTCTCTGGGGTGCCCCCCTGCCCCCGTATATAAAGGAGTGGAGGAGGGGGCCGGCCAAGGAGGGTGGCGCGCCCAAGGGGGGGAGTCCAACTCCCACCGGGAGTAGGACTCCCCTTTTTCCTATTAGGAGTAGGAGAGGGAAGGAAGAGGAAGGAGGGAGGAAGGAAAGGGGGGGCCGCCCCCTTCCCAATTGGGATTGGGCTTGGGGGGGCGCCCCTCCCTTGCTCCTTTCCCCTCCTTTCCACTAAGGCCCAATAAGGCCCATATACCTCCCAGGGGGTTCTGATAACCTCTCGGTGATCCGGTATTGTCCCAATCTTACCCAGAACCTTTCCGGTGACCAAATATAGTCGTCCAATATATCGATCTTTATGTCTCGACCATTTAGAGACTCCTCGTCAAGTTCGTGATCACATCCGGGACTCCGAACAACCTTCGGTACATCAAAATATATAAACTCATAATGAAACTGTCATCGTAACGTTAAGCATGCGGACCCTACGGGTTCGAGAACAATGTAGACATGACCGAGACACATCTCCGGTCAATAACCAATAGCGGAACCTGGATGCTCATATTGGCTCCTACATATTCTACGAAGATCTTTATCGGTCAGACCGCATAACAACATACGTTGTTCCCTTTGTCAATGGTATATTACTTTCCCGAGATTCGATCATCGGTATCTCAATACCTAGTTCAATCTCGTTACCGGCAAGTCTCTTTACTCGTTCCGTAATACATCATCTTGCAACTAACTTATTAGTTGCATTGCTTGCAAGGCTTAAGTGATGTGTATTACCGAGAGGGCCCAGAGATACCTCTCCGACAATCGGAGCGACAAATCCTAATCTCGAAATACGCCAACCCAACATGTACCTTTGGAGACACCTGTAGAGCACCTTTATAATCACCCAGTTACATTGTGACGTTTGGTAGCACACAAAGTGTTCCTCCGATAAACGGGAGTTGCATAATCTCATAGTCATAGGAACATGTATAAGTCATGAAGAAAGCAATAGCAACATACTAAACGATCGGGTGCTAAGCTAATGGAATGGCTCATGTCAATCACATCATTCTCCTAATGACGTGATCCCGTTAATTAAATGACAACTCATGTCTATGGTTGGGAAACATAACCATCTTCGATTAACGAGCTAGTCAAGTAGAGGCATACTAGTGACACTTTGTTTGTCTATGTATTCACACAAGTATTACGTTTCCGGTTAATACAATTCTAGCATGAATAATAAACATTTATCATGATATAAGGAAATAAATAATAACTTTATTATTGCCTCTAGGGCATATTTCCTTTAGTCTCCCACTTGCACTAGAGTCAATAATCTAGATTACAAAGTAATGATTCTAACACCCATGGAGCCTTGGTGCTGATCATGTTTTGCTCGTGGAAGAGGCTTAGTCAATGGGTCTACTACATTCAGATCCGTATGTATCTTGCAAATCTCTATGTCTCCCACCTAGACTAGATCCCGGATGGAATTGAAGCGTCTCTTGATGTGCTTGGTTCTCTTGTGAAATCTGGATTCCTTTGCCAAGGCAATTGCACCAGTATTGTCACAAAAGATTTTCATTGGACCCGATGCACTAGGTATGACACCTAGATCGGATATGAACTCCTTCATCCAGACTCCTTTGTTTGCTGCTTCTGAAGCAGCTATGTACTCCGCTTCACATGTAGATCCCGCCACGACGCTTTGTTTAGAACTGCACCAACTGACAGCTCCACCGTTTAATGTAAATATGTATCCGGTTTGTGATTTAGAATCGTCCGGATCAGTGTCAAAGCTTGCATCAACGTAACCATTTACGATGAGCTCTTTGTCACCTCCATATACGAGAAACATATCCTTAGTCTTTTTCAGGTATTTCAGGATGTTCTTGACCGTTGTCCAGTGATCCACTCCTGGATTACTTTGGTACCTCCCTACTAGACTTATAGCAAGGCACACATCAGGTCTGGTACACAGCATTGCATACACGATAGAGCCTATGGCTGAAGCATAGGGAACATCTTTCATTTTCTCTCTATCTTCTGCAGTGGTCGGGCATTGAGTCTTACTCAACTTCACACCTTGTAACACAGGCAAGAATCCTTTCTTTGCTTGATCCATTTTGAACTTCTTCAAAACTTTGTCAAGGTATGTGCTTTGTGAAAGTCCAATTAAGCGTCTTGATCTATCTCTATAGATCTTAATGCCCAATATGTAAGCAGCTTCACCGAGGTCTTTCATTGAAAAACTCTTATTCAAGTATCCCTTTATGCTATCCAGAAATTCTATATCATTTCCGATTAGCAATATGTCATCCACATATAATATCAGAAATGCTACAGAGCTCCCACTCACTTTCTTGTAAATACATGCTTCTCCAAAAGTCTGTACAAAACCAAATGATTTGATCACACTATCAAAGCGTTTATTCCAACTCCGAGATGCTTGCACCAGTCCATAAATGGATCACTGGAGCTTGCACACTTTGTTAGCTCCTTTTGGATCGACAAAACCTTCTGGCTGCATCATATACAACTCTTCTTCCAGAAATCCATTCAGGAATGCAGTTTTGACATCCATCTGCCAAATTTCATAATCATAAAATGCGGCAATTGCTAACATGATTCGGACAGACTTAAGCATCGCTGCGGGTGAGAAGGTCTCATCGTAGTCAATTCCTTGAACTTGTCGAAAACCTTTTGCGACAAGTCGAGCTTTATAGACAGTAACATTACCATCAGCGTCAGTCTTCTTCTTGAAGATCCATTTATTTTCAATTGCTTGCCGATCATTGGGAAAGTCAACCAAAGTCCACACTTTGTTCTCATACATGGATCCCATCTCAGATTTCATGGCTTCAAGCCATTTTGTGGAATCTGGGCTCACCATTGCTTCTTCATAGTTCGTAGGTTCATCATGATCTAGTAGCATGACTTCCAGAACAGGATTACCGTACCACTCTGGTGCGGATCTTACTCTGGTTGATCTATGAGGTTTAGTAGTAACTTGTTCTGAAGTTTCATGATCATCATCATTAGCTTCCTCACTAATTGGTGTAGGTGTCATAGAAACCGGTTTATGTGATGTACTACTTTCCAATAAGGGACCAGGTACAGTTACCTCATCAAGTTCTACTTTCCTCCCACTCACTTCTTTCGAGAGAAACTCCTTCTCTAGAAAGGATCCATCCTTAGCAACAAATGTCTTGCCTTAGGATCTGTGATAGAAGGTGTACCCAACAGTCTCCTTCGGGTATCCTATGAAGACACATTTCTCCGATTTGGGTTCGAGCTTATCAGGTTGAAGCTTTTTCACATAAGCATCACAACCCCAAACTTTCAGAAATGACAACTTTGGTTTCTTGCCAAACCATAGTACATAAGGCGTCGTCTCAACGGATTTTGATGGTGCCCTATTTAATGTGAATGCGGCCGTCTCTAAAGCATAACCCCAAAACGATAGCGGTAAATCTGTAAGAGACATCATAGACCGCACCATATCAAGTAAAGTACGATTATGACGTTCGGACACACCATTACGCTGTGGTGTTCCGGGTGGCGTGAGTTGCGAAACTATTCCGCATTGTTTCAAATGTAAACCAAACTCGTAACTCAAATATTCTCCTCCATGATCAGATCGTAGAAACTGTATTTTCTTGTTAGGATGATTTTCAACTTCACTCTAAAATTCTTTGAACTTTTCAAATGTTTCAGACTTGTGTTTCATTAAGTAGATATACCCATATCTGCTTAAATCATCTGTGAAGGTGAGAAAATAACGATATCCGCCACGAGCTTCAACATTCATTGGACCACATACATCTGTATGTATGATTTCCAACAAATCTGTTGCTCTCTCCATAATACCGGAGAACGGCGTTTTAGTCATCTTGCCCATGAAGCACGGTTCGCAAGTACCAAGTGATTCATAATCAAGTGGTTCCAAAAGTCCATCAGTATGGAGTTTCTTCATGCGCTTTACACCGATATGACCTAAACGGCGGTGCCACAAATAAGTTGCACTATCATTATCAACTCTGCATCTTTTGGTTTCAACATTATGAATATGTGTATCACTACTATCGAGATTCATCAAAAATAGACCACTCTTCAAGGGTGCATGACCATAAAAGATATTACTCATATATATAGAACAACCATTATTCTCTGATTTAAATGAATAACCGTCTCGCATCAAACAAGATCCAGATATAATGTTCATGCTCAACGCTGGCACCAAATAACAATTATTTAGGTCTAATACTAATCCCGATGGTAGATGTAGAGGTAGCGTGCCTACCGCGATCACATCGACTTCGGAACCATTTCCCACGCGCATCGTCACTTGTCCTTCGCCAGTGTTCGCTTAATCCGTAGTCCGTGTTTCGAGTTGCAAATATTAGCAACAGAACCAGTATCAAATACCCAGGTGCTACTGCGAGCTCTAGTAAGGTACACATCAATAACATGTATATCACATATACCTTTGTTCACCTTGCCATCCTTCTTATCCGCCAAATACTTGGGGCAGTTCCGCTTCCAGTGACCAGTCTGCTTGCGGTAGAAGCACTTAGTTTTAGGCTTAGGTCCATACTTGGGTTTCTTCTCCTGAGCAGCAACTTGCTTGCTGTTCTTCTTGAAGTTCCCCTTCTACTTCCCCTTGCCCTTTTTATTGAAACTAGTGGTCTTGTTGACCATCAACACTTGATGCTCCTTCTTGATTTCTACCTCCGCAGCTTTTAGCATTGCGAAGAGCTCGGGAATTGTCTTATTCATCCCTTGCATATTATAGTTCATCACGAAGCTCTTGTAGCTAGGTGGAAGTGATTGGAGAATTCTGTCAATGACGCGATCATCCGGAAGATTAACTCCCAGTTGAATCAAGTGATTATTATACCCAGACATTTTGAGTATATGCTCACTGACAGAACCGTTCTCCTCCATCTTGCAGCTATAGAACTTATTGGAGACTTCATATCTCTCAATCCGGGCATTTGCTTGAAATATTAGCTTCAACTCCTGGAACATCTCATATGCTCCATGACGTTCAAAACGTCGTTGAAGACCCGGTTCTAAGCCATAAAGCATGGCACATTGAACTATCGAGTAGTCATCAGCTTTGCTCTGCCAGACGTTCTTAATGTCGTCAGTTGCATCAGCAGCAGGCCTGGCACCCAGCGGTGCTTCCAGGACGTAATTCTTCTGTGCAGCAATGAGGATAATCCTCAAGTTACGGACCCAGTCCGTATAATTGCTACCATCATCTTTCAACTTTGCTTTCTCAAGGAACGCATTAAAATTCAACGGAACAACAGCACGGGCCATCTATCTACAATCAAACATAAACAAGCAAGATACTATCAGGTACTAAGTTCATGATAAATTTAAGTTCAATTAATCATATTACTTAAGAACTCCCACTTAGAAAGACATCCCTCTAATCTTCTAAGTGATCACGTGATCCAAATCAACTAAACCATAACCGATCATCATGTGAAATGGAGTAGTTTTCAATGGTGAACATCACTATGTTGATCATATCTACTATATGATTCACGCTCGACCTTTCGGTCTCAGTGTTCCGAGACCATATCTGCATATGCTAGGCTCGTCAAGTTTAACCTGAGTATTCTGCGTGTGCAAAACTGGCTTGCACCCATTGTAGATGGACGTAGAGCTTATCACACCCGATCATCACGTGGTGTCTGGGCACGATGAACTTTGGCAACGGTGCATACTCAGGGAGAACATTTTTATCTTGAAATTTAGTGAGAGATCATCTTATAATGCTACCGTCAATCAAAGCAAGATAAGATGCATAAAAGATAAACATCACATGCAATCAATATAAGTGATATGATATGGCCATCATCATCTTGTGCTTGTGATCTCCATCTCCGAAGCATCGTCATGATCACCATTGTCACCGGCGCGACACCTTGATCTCCATCGTAGCATCGTTGTCGTCTCGCCAATCTTATGCTTCTACGACTATCACTACCGCTTAGTGATAAAGTAAAGCATTACATGGCGATTGCATTGCATACAATAAAGTGACAACCATATGGCTCCTGCCAGTTGCCGATAACTTGGTTACAAAACATGATCATCTCATACAATAAAATTTAGCATCATGCCTTGACCATATCACATCACAACATGCCCTGCAAAAACAAGTTAGACGTCCTCTACTTTGTTTGTTGCAAGTTTTACGTGGCTGCTACGGGCTTAGCAAGAACCAATCTTACCTACGCATCAAAAACCACAACGATAGTTTGTCAAGTTAGTGTTGTTTTAACCTTCGCAAGGACCGGGCGTAGCCACACTCGGTTCAACTAAAGTTGGAGAAACTGACACCCGCCAGCCACCTGTGTGCAAAGCACGTCGGTAGAACCAGTCTCGCGTAAGCGTACGCGTAATGTTGGCCCGGGCCGCTTCATCCAACAATATCGCCAAACCAAAGTATGACATGTTGGTAAGCAGTATGACTTATATCGCCCACAACTCACTTGTGTTCTACTCGTGCATATAACATCAACACATAAAACCTAGGCTCGGATGCCACTGTTGGGGAACGTAGTAATTTCAAAAAAATTCCTACGCACACGCAAGATCATGGTGATGCACAACAACGAGTGGGGAGAGTGTTGCCTACGTACCCTCGTAGACCGGAAGCGGAAGCGTTATAACAACGCGATTGATGTAGTCATACGTCTTCACGGCCCGACCGATCAAGCACCGAAACTATGGCACCTCCGAATTTTTGCACACGTTCAGCTCGATGACGATCCCCGGACTTCGATCCAGCAAAGTGTCGGGGAGGAGTTCCGTTAGCACAACGGCGTGGTGACGATCTTGATGTTCTACCGTCGCAGGGCTTCGCCTAAGCACCGCTACAATATTATCGAGGATTATGGTGGAGGGGGGCACCGCACACGGCTAAGAGATCAATGATCAATTGTTGTGTCTCTGGGGTGCCCCCTGCCCCCGTATATAAAGGAGTGGAGGAGGGGGCCGACCAAGGAGGGTGGCGCGCCCAAGGGGGGGAGTCCAACTCCCACCGAGAGTAGGACTCCCCTTTTTCCTATTAGGAGTAGGAGAGGGAAGGAAGAGGAAGGAGGGAGGAAGGAAAGGGGGGGGCTTCCCAATTCAGATTGGTCTTGGGGGGGGGCCTCCCTTGCTCCTTTCCCCTCCTTTCCACTAAGGCCCAATAAGGCCCATATACCTCCCGAGGGGTTCCGATAACCTCTCGGTGATCCGGTATTGTCCCAATCTTACCCGAAACCTTTCCGGTGTCCAAATATAGTCGTCCAATATATCGATATTTATGTCTCGACCATTTCGAGACTCCTCGTCAAGTCCGTGATCACATCCGGGACACCGAACAACCTTCGGTACATCAAAATATATAAACTCATAATGAAACTGTCATCGTAACGTTAAGCGTGCGGACCCTACGGGTTCGAGAACAATGTAGACATGACTGAGACACATCTCCGGTTAATAACCAATAGCGGAACCTGGATGCTCATATTGGCTCCTACATATTCTACGAAGATCTTTATCGGTCAGACCGCATAACAACATACGTTGTTCCCTTTGTCATCGGTATGTTACTTGCCCGAGATTCGATCGTCGGCATCTCAATACCTAGTTCAATCTCGTTACCGGGAAGTCTGTTTACTCATTCCGTAATACATCATCTTGCTACTAACTTATTAGTTGCATTGCTTGCAAGGCTTAAGTGATGTGTATTGCCGAGAGGGCCCAGAGATACCTCTCTGACAATCGGAGCGACAAATCCTAATCTCGAAATACGCCAACCCAACATGTACCTGTGGAGACACCTGTAGAGCACCTTTATAATCACCCAGTTATGTTGTGACGTTTGGTAGCACATAAAGTGTTCCTCCGGTAAATGGGAGTTGCATAATCTCATAGTCATAGGAACATGTATAAGTCATGAAGAAAGCAATAGCAACATACTAAACGATCGGGTGCTAAGCTAATGGAATGGGTCATGTCAATCACATCATTATCCTAATGATGTGATCCCGTTAATTAAATGACAACTCATGTCTATGGTTGGGAAACATAACCATCTTCGATTAACGAGCTAGTCAAGTAGAGGCATACTAGTGACACTTTGTTTGTCTATGTATTCACACAAGTATTACGTTTCCGGTTAATACAATTCTAGCATGAATAATAAACATTTATCATGATATAAGGAAATAAATAATAACTTTATTATTGCATCTAGGGCATATTTCCTTCAGAAACAGGGGCTACAGATTAAGCGAAGATTGGCTAAGGACGAGGTGACGATGCGCGTGGGAAATGGTTCCAAAGTCGATGTGATCGCGGTCGGCACGCTACCTCTACATCTACCTTCGGGATTAGTATTAGACCTAAATAATTGTTATTTGGTGTCAGCGTTGAGCATGAACATTATATCTGGATCTTGTTTGATGCGAGACGGTTATTCATTTAAATCAGAGAATAATGGTTGTTCTATTTATATGAGTAATTTCTTTTATGGTCATGCACCCTTGAAGAGTGGTCTATTTTTGATGAATCTCGATAGTAGTGATACACATATTCATAATGTTGAAATCAAAAGATGCAGAGTTGATAATGATAGTGCAACTTATTTGTGGCACTGCCATTTAGGTCATATCGGTGTAAAGCGCATGAAGAAACTCCATACTGATGGACTTTTGGAACCACTTGATTATGAATCACTTGCGAACCGTGCCTCATGGGTAAGATGACTAAAACGCCGTTCTCCGGTACTATGGAGAGAGCAACGGATTTGTTGGAAATCATACATACAGATGTATGTGGTCCAATGAATGTTGAGGCTCGTGGCGGATATCGTTATTTTCTCACCTTCACAGATGATTTAAGCAGATATGGGTATATCTACTTAATGAAACATAAGTCTAAAACATTTGAAAAGTTCAAAGAATTTCAGAGTGAAGTTGAAAATCATCGTAACAAGAAAATAAAGTTTCTATGATCTGATCATGGAGGAGAATATTTGAGTTACGAGTTTGGTCTACATTTGAAACAATGCGGAATAGTTTCGCAACTCATGCCACCCGGAACACCACAACGTAATGGTGTGTCCGAACGTCATAATCGTACTTTATTAGATATGGTGCGATCTATGATGTCTCTTACTGATTTACCGCTATCGTTTTGGGGTTATGCTTTAGAGACGGCTGCATTCACGTTAAATAGGACACCATCGAAATCCGTTGAAACGATGCCTTATGAACTATGGTTTGGCAAGAAACCAAAGTTGTCGTTTCTGAAAGTTTGGGGCTGCGGTGCTTATGTGAAAAAGCTTCAACTTGATAAGCTCGAACCCAAATCAGAGAAATGTGTCTTCATAGGATACCCAAAGGAGACTGTTGGGTACACCTTCTATCACAGATCCGAAGGCAAGACTTTTGTTGCTAAATTCGGAGTTTTTCTAGAGAAGGAGTCTCTCTCGAAAGAAGTGAGTGGGAGAAAAGTAGAACTTGATGAGGTAACTGTACCTGCTCCCTTATTGGAAAGTAGTACATCACAGAAACCGGTTTCTGTCACACCTACACCAATTAGTGAGGAAGCTAATGATAATGATCATGAAACTTCAGATCAAGTTACTACCGAACCTCGTAGATCAACCAGAGTAAGATCCGCACCAGAGTGGTACGGTAATCCTGTTCTGGAAGTCATGCTACTAGATCATGATGAACCTACAAACTATGAAGAAGCGATGGTGAGCCCAGATTCCGCAAAATGGCTAGAAGCCATGAAATCTGAGATGGGATCCATGTATGAGAACAAAGTGTGGACTTTGATTGACTTGCCCGTTGATCGGCAAGCAATTGATAATAAATGGATCTTCAAGAAGAAGACTGACGCTGACGGTAATGTTACTGTCTACAAGTTCATGAAGGAAATAGGCCCTAGAGGCAATAATAAAGTTATTATGTATTTCCTTATATCATGATAAATGTTTATTATTCATGCTAGAATTGTATTAACCGGAAACATAATACATGTGTGAATACATAGACAAACAGAGTGTCACTAGTATGCCTCTACTTGACTAGCTCGTTAATCGAAGATGGTTATGTTTCCTAACCATAAACAAAAGAGTTGTTATTTGATTAATGGGATCACATCATTAGGAGAATGATGTGATTGACATGACCCATTCCATTAGCTTAGCACCCGATCGTTTAGTATGTTGCTATTGCTTTCTTCATGACTTATACATGTTCCTATGACTATGAGATTATGCAACTCCCGTTTGCCGGAGGAACACTTTGTGTGCTACCAAACGTCACAACGTAACTGGGTGATTATAAAGGAGATCTACAAGTGTCTCCAAAGGTACATGTTGGGTTGGCGTATTTCGAGATTAGGATTTGTCACTCCGATTGTCGGAGAGGTATCTCTGGGCCCTCTCGGTAATGCACATCACATAAGCCTTGCAAGCATTGCAACTAATGAGTTAGTTGTGAGATGATGTATTACGGAACGAGTAAAGAGACTTGTCGGTAACAAAATTGAACTAGGTATTAAGATACCGACGATCGAATCTCGGGCAAGTAACATACCGATGACAAAGGGAACAACGTATGTTGTTATGCGGTCTGACCGTTAAAGATCTTCGTAGAATATGTGGGAGCCAATATGAGCATCCAGGTTCCGCTATTGGTTATTGACTGGAGATGTGTCTCGGTCATGTCTACATTGTTCTCGAACCCGTAGGGTCCGCACGCTTAAGGTTTCAATGACAGTTATATTATGAGTTTATGAGTTTTGATGTACCGAAGGAGTTCGGAGTCCCGGATGAGATCAGGGACATGACGAGGAGTCTCGAAATGGTCGAGACGTAAAGATCGATATATTGGACGACTATATTCGGACATCGGAAAGGTTCCGAGTGATTCGGGTATTTTTCGGAGTACCGGAGAGTTACGGGAATACGTATTGGGCCTTATTGGGCCATACGGGAAAGAAGAAAAAGGGCCTCAAGGGTGGCCGCACCCCTCCCCTTGGTCTGGTCCGAATTGGACTAGGGAAGGGGGCCGCCCCCTTCCTTCCTTCTCCTTTTCCCTTCCTCTTTTCCTATTCCATATGGGAGGTGGAATCCTACTAGGACTAGGGAGTCCTAGTAGGACTCCACACTTGGCGCGCCCCCTCCTAGGGCCGGCCTCCTCCTCCCTTCCTCCTTTATATACGGGGGCAGGGGGACACCTCTAGACACAAGTTGATCCACGTGATCATATTCTTAGCCGTGTGCGGTGCTCCCTTCCACCATAATCCTCGATAATATTGTAGCGGTGCTTAGGCGAAGCCCTGCGACGGTAGTACATCAAGATCGTCACCACGCCGTCGTGCTAACGGAACTCTTCCCCGACACTTTTCTGGATCGGAGTCCGGGAATCGTCATTGAGCTGAACGTGTGCTAGAACTCGGAGGTGCCGTAGTTTCGGTGCTTGATCGGTCGGGCCGTGAAGACGTACGACTACATCAACCGCATTATGCTAACGCTTCCGCTGTCGGTCTACAAGGGTACGTATATCACACTCTCCCCTCTCGTTGCTATGCATCACCATGATCTTGCGTGTGCGTAGGAAAATTTTGAAATTACTACGTTCCCCAACAGTGGCATCCGAGCCTAGGTTTTATGTGTTGATGTTATATGCACGAGTAGAACACAAGTGAGTTGTGGGCGATATAAGTCATACTGCTTACCACCATGTCATACTTTGGTTCGGCGGTATTGTTGGACGAAGCGGCCCGGACCGACATTACGCGTACGCTTACGCGAGACCGGTTCTCCCGACGTGCTTTGCACAAAGGTGGCTAGCGGGTGACAGTTTCTCCAACTTTAGTTGAACCGAGTGTGGCTACGCCCGGTCCTTGCGAAGGTTAAAACAGCACCAACTTGACAAACTATCGTTGTGGTTTTGATGCGTAGGTAAGATTGATTCTTGCTTAAGCCCGTAGCAGCCACGTAAAACTTGCAACAACAAAGTAGAGGACGTCTAACTTGTTTTTGCAGGGCATGTTGTGATGTGATATGGTCAAGACATGATGCTAAATTTTATTGTATGAGATGATCATGTTTTGTAACCGAGTTATCGGCAACTGGCAGGAGCCATATGGTTGTCGCTTTATTGTATGCAATGCAATCATGCTGTAATGCTTTACTTTATCACTAAGTGGTAGCGATAGTCGTGGAAGCATAAGATTGGCGAGACGACAACGATGCTACGATGGAGATCAAGGTGTCGCGCTAGTGACGATGGTGATCATGACAGTACTTCGAAGATGGAGATCACAAGCACAAGATGATGGTGGCCATATCATATCACTTATATTGATTGCATGTGATGTTTATCTTTTATGCATCTTATCTTGCTTTGATTGACGGTAGCATTATAAGATGATATCTCACTAATTATCAAGAAGTGTTCTCCCTGAGTATGCACCGTTGTGAAAGTTCTTCATGCTGAGACACCACGTGATGATCGGGTGTGATAGGCTCTACGTTCAAATACAACGGGTGCAAAACAGTTGCACACGCAGAATACTCAGGTTATACTTGACGAGCCAAGCATATACAGATATGGCCTCGGAACACGGAGACCGAAAGGTCGAGCGTGAATCATATAGCAGATATGATCAACATAGCGATGTTCACCAATGAAACTACTCCATCTCACGTGATGATCGGACATGGTTTAGTTGATTTGGATGACGCAATCACTTAGAGGATTAGAGGGATGTCTATCTAAGTGGGAGTTCTTAAGTAATATGATTAATTGAACTTAAATTTATCATGAACTTCGTCCTGGTAGTATTTTGCAAATTATGTTGTAGATCAATAGCTCACGTTGTTGCTTCCATGTGTTTATTTTGATATGTTCCTAGAGAAAATTGTGTTGAAAGATGTTAGTAGCAATGATGCGGATTGGATCCGTGATCTGAGGTTTATCCTCATTGCTGCACAGAAGAATTATGTCCTTGATGCACCGCTAGGTCACGGACCTATTGCAGGAGCAGATGCAGACGTTATGAACGTTTGGCTAGCTCAATATGATGACTACTTGATAGTTTAGTGCACCTTGCTTAATGGCTTAGAATCGGGACTTCAAAGACGTTTTGAACGTCATGGAGCATATAAGATGTTCCAAAAGTTGAAGTTAATATTTCAAGCAAATACCCGAGTTGAGAGATATGAAGTCTCCAACAAGTTCTATAGCTAAAAGATGGAGGAGAATCGCTCAACTAGTGAGCATGTGCTCAGATTGTCTGAGTACTACAATCGCTTAATCAAGTGGGGTTAATCTTCCAGATAAGATAGTGATTGACAGAAATCTCTAGTCACCATCACCAAGTTAGTAGAACTTCGTGATGAACTATGATATGCAAGGGATAATGGAAACAATTCCCAAGCTCTTCGTAATGCGGAAATTGATGAAGGTAGAAATCGAGAAAAACATCAAGTGTTGATGGTAGACAAGACCACTAGTTTCAAGAAAAGGGCAGAGGGAAGAAGGGGGATTTCAAGAAGAATAGCAAGCAAGTTGCTGCTCAAGTGAAGAAGCCCAAGTCTAGTCCTAAGCTTGAGACTAAGTGTTTCTACTGCAAAGGGACTGGTCAGTGGAAGCGGAACTACCCCAAGTGATTGGCAGATAAGAAGGATGGCAAAGTGAACATAAGTATATTTGATATACATGTTATTGATGTGTACTTTACTAGTGTTTATAGCAACCCCTCAGTATTTGATACTAGTTCAGTTGCTAAGATTAGTAACTCGAAACGGGAGTTGCAGAATAAACAGACACTAGTTAAGGGTGAAGTGACGATGTGTGTTGGAAGTGGTTCCAAGATTGATATGATCATCATCGCACACTCCCTATACTTTCGGGATTAGTGTTGAACAAAGTGTTATTTGGTGTTTGCGTTGAGCATGAATATGATTTGATCATGTTTATTGTAATACGGTTATTCATTTAAGTAAGAGAATAAATTGTTGTTCTGTTTACATGAATAAAACATTATATGGTTACACACCCAATGAAAATAGTTCGTTGGATCTCGATTGTAGTGATACACATAATCATAATATTGAAACCAAAAGATGCAAAGTTAATAATGATAGTGCAATTTATTTGTGGCACTGTCGTTTAGGTCATATTGGTGTAAAGCGCATGAAGAAACTCCATGCTAATGGGTTTTTGGAATCACTTGATTATGAATCAGTTGATGCTTGCGAACCATGCCTCATGGGCAAGATGACTAAAACTCCGTTCTCCGGAACTATGGAGCAAGCAACTGACTTATTGGAAATAATACATACTGATGTATGAGATCCGATGAGTGTTAAGGCTCGTGGCGGGTATCATTATTTTCTGACCTTCACAGATGATTTGAGCAGATATGGGTATATCTACTTAATGAAACACAAGTCTGAAATATTTGAAAAGTTCAAAGAATTTCAGAGTGAAGTGGAGAATCATCGTAACAAGAAAATAAAAGTTTCTATGATATGATCGCAGAGGTAAAATATTTGAGTTACGAGTCTGGCCTTCAGTTAAAACAATGTGAAATAGTTTCACTACTCACGCCACCTAGAACACCATAACATAATGGTGTGTCCGAACATCATAACCGTACTTTATTAGATATGGTACGATCTATGATGTCTCTTACCGATCTACCACTATCATTTTGGGGTTATGCATTAAAGACAGGTGCATTCACGTTTAAAAGGGCACCATCTAAGTCCGTTGAGACGACACAATCTGAACTGTGGTTTGGCAAGAAACCAAAGTTGTCATTTCTTAAAGTTTGGGATTGTGATGCTTATATGAAAAAGTTTCATCCTGATAAGCTCAAACCCAAATTGGAGAAATATGTCTTCATAGGATACCCAAAGGAGACTATTGGGTACACCTTCTATCACAGATCCGAAGGCAAGACATTCGTTGCTAAGAATGGATCCTTTCTAGAGAAGGAGTTTCTCTTGAAAGAAGTGAGTGGGAGGAAAGTAGAACTTGATAAGGTAATTGTACCTTCTCCCTTATTGAAAAGTAGTTCATCACAAGAAATCTGTTCCTGTGACTACTACACCAATTAGTGAGGAAGACTAATGATGATGATCATGTAACTTCAGATCAAGTTAATAGCGAATCTCGTAGGTAAACCAGAGTGAGATCCGCACCAAAGTGGTACGGTAATCCTGTTCTGGAAGTCATGTTACTAGACCATGACAAACTTGCGAACTATGAGGAAGCGATGATGAGCCTAGATTCCGCAAAATGGCTTGAGGCCATGAAATCTGAGATGAGATCCATGTATGAGAACAAAGTATGGACTTTGATTGACTTGCCCAATGATCGGCGAGCCATTGAGATTAAATGGATCTTCAAGAGGAAGACGAACACTGATAGTAGTGTTACTATCTACAAAGCTAGAATTGTCGCAAAAAGGTTTTCGACAAGTTCAAGGTGTTGACTATGATGAGAGTTTCTCACTCATATCTATGCTTAAGTCTATCCGAATCATGTTAGCAATTGCCGCATTTTATGAAATCCAGCAAATGGATGTCAAAACTGCATTCCTGAATGGATTTCTGGAAGAAGAGTTGTATATGATGCAGCCGGAAGGTTTTGTCGATCCAAAAGGAGCTAACAAAGTGTGCAAGCTCCAGCGATCCATTTATGGACTGGTGCAAGGCTCTCGGAGTTGGAATAAACACTTTGATAGTATGATCAAAGCATATAGTTTTATACAGACTTGCGGTGAAGCCTGTATTTACAAGAAAGTGAGTGGGAGCACTACAGCATTTCTGATAAGTATATGTGAATGACATATTGTTGATCGGAAATAATGTAGAATTATTCTGCAAAGCATAAAGGAGTGTTTTTAAAGAAGTTTTTCAAAGAAAGACCTCGGTGAAGCTGCTTACATATTAAGCATCAAAATCTATAGAGATAGATCAAGACGCTTGATAAGTTTTTTCAATGAGTACATACCTTGACAATATTTTGAAGTAGTTCAAAAATGGAACAGTCAAAGAAAGAGTTCTTGGCTGTGTTACAAGGTATGGAATTGAGTAAGACTCAAAGCCCGACCACGGCAGAAGATAGAAAGAGAATGAAAGTCATTCCCTATGCCTCGGCCATAGGTTCTATAAAGTATGCCATGATGTGTACCAGATCTATTGTATACCCTACACTTTGTTAAGCAAGGGAGTACAATAGTGATCTAAGAGTAGATCACTGGACATTGGTCAAAATTATCCTTAGTGGAATAAGGAAATATTTCTCGATTATGGAGGTGACAAAAGGTTCGTCGTAAAAAGTTACGTCGACGCAAGTTTTGACACAGATCTGGATGACTCTAAGTCTCGATCTAGATACATATTGAAAGTGGGAGCAATTACCTAGAGTAGCTCCGTGCAGAGCATTGTAGACATAGAATTCGCAAAATACTTACGGATCTGTATGTGACAGACCCATTGACTAAAATTATCTCACAAGCAAAACATGATCACACCTTAGTACTCTTTGGGTGTTAATCACATAAATGATGTGAACTAGATTATTGACTCTAGTAAACCCTTTGGGTATAGGTCACATGACGATGTGAACTATGGGTGTTAATCACATGGTGATGTGAACTCTTAGTGTTGAATCACATGGCGATGTGAACTAGATTATTGACTCTAGTGCAAGTGGGAGACTGAAGGAAATATGCCCTAGAGGCAATAATAAAGTTATTATTTATTTCCTTATATCATGATAAATGTTTATTATTCATGCTAGAATTGTATTAACCGGAAACATAATACATGTGTGAATACATAGACAAACAGAGTGTCACTAGTATGCCTCTACTTGACTAGCTCGTTAATCGAAGATGGTTATATTTCCTAACCATAAACAAAAGAGTTGTTATTTGATTAATGGGATCACATCATTAGGAGAATGATGTGATTGACATGACCCATTCCATTAGCTCAGCACCCGATCGTTTAGTATGTTGCTATTGCTTTCTTCATGACTTATACATGTTCCTATGACTATGAGACTATGCAACTCCCGTTTGCCGGAGGAACACTTTGTGTGCTACCAAATGTCACAACGTAACTGGGTGATTATAAAGGAGCTCTACACGTGTCTCCAAAGGTACATGTTGGGTTGGCGTATTTCGAGATTAGGATTTGTCACTCCGATTGTCGGAGAGGTATCTTTGGGCCCTCTTGGTAATGCATATCACATAAGCCTTGCAAGCATTGCAACTAATGAGTTAGTTGTGAGATGATGTATTACGGAACGAGTAAAGAGACTTGCCGGTAACGAGATTGAACTAGGTATTAAGATACCGCCGATCGAATCTCGGGCAAGTAACATACCGATGACAAAGGGAACAACGTATGTTGTTATGCGGTCTGACCGATAAAGATCTTCGTAGAATATGTGGGAGCCAATATGAGCATCCAGGTTCCGCTATTGGTTATTGACTGGAGACGTGTCTCGGTCATGTCTACATTGTTCTCGAACCCGTAGGGTCCGCACGCTTAAGGTTTCAATGACAGTTATATTATGAGTTTATGAGTTTTGATGTACCGAAGGAGTTCGGAGTCCCGGATGAGATCAGGGACATGACGAGGAGTCTCGAAATGGTCGAGACGTAAAGATCAATATATTGGACGACTCTATTCGGACATCGGAAAGGATCTGAGTGATTCGGGTATTTTTCGGAGTACCGGAGAGTTACGGGAATACGTATTGGGCCTTATTGGGCCATACGGGAAAGAAGAAAAAGGGCCTCAAGGGTGGCCGCACCCCTCCCCTTGGTCTGGTCCGAATTGGACTAGGGAAGGGGGCGCCCCCTTCCTTCCTTCTCCTTTTCCCTTCCTCTTCCTATTCCATATGGGAGGTGGAATCCTACTAGGACTAGGGAGTCCTAGTAGGACTCCACACTTGGCGCGCCCCCTCCTAGGGCCGGCCTCCTCCTCCCTTGCTCCTTTATATACGGGGGCAGGGGGGCACCTCTAGACACAAGTTGATCCACGTGATCATATTCTTAGCCGTGTGCGGTGCCCCCTTCCACCATAATCCTCGATAATATTGTAGCGGTGCTTAGGCGAAGCCCTACGACGGTAGTACATCAAGATCGTCACCACGCCGTCGTGCTAACGGAACTCTTCCCCGACACTTTGCTGGATCGGAGTCCAGGGATCGTCATAGAGCTGAACGTGTGCTAGAAGTCGGAGGTGCCGTAGTTTCGGTGCTTGACCGGTCGGGCCGTGAAGACGTACGACTACATCAACCGCATTGTGCTAACGCTTCCGCTGTCGGTCTACAAGGGTACGTAGATCACACTCTCCCCTCTCGTTGCTATGCATCACCATGATCTTGCGTGTGCGTAGGAAATTTTTGAAATTACTACGTTCCCCAACAGTTCAAGGGATTGACTACAATGAGACCTTCTCACCCGTAGCGATGCTTAAGTTTGTCCAAATCATGTTAGCAATTGCCGCATTTTATGATTATGAAATTTGGCAAATGGATGTCAAAATTGCATTCCTGAATGGATTTTTGGAAGAAGAGCTGTATATGATGCAACCAGAAGGTTTTGTCGATCCAAAGGGAGCTAACAAAGTGTGCAAGCTCCAGCGATCCATTTATGGACTGGTGAAAGCCTCTCGGAGTTGGAATAAACGCTTTGATAGTGTGATCAAAGCATTTGGTTTTATACAGACTTTTGGAGAAGCCTGTATTTACAAGAAAGTGAGTGGGAGCTCTGTAGCATTTCTGATATTATATGTGGATGACATATTATTGATTGGAAATAATATAGAATTTCTGGATAGCATAAAGGGATACTTGAATAAGAGTTTTTCAATGAAAGACCTCGGTGAAGCTTCTTACATATTGGGCATTAAGATCTATAGAGATAGATCAAGACGCTTAATTGGACTTTCACAAAGCACGTACCTTGACAAAGTTTTGAAGAAGTTCAAAATGGATCAAGGAAAGAAAGGGTTCTTGCCTGTGTTACAAGGTGTGAAGTTGAGTAAGACTCAATGTCTGACCACTGCAGAAGATAGAGAGAAAATGAAAGATGTTCCCTATGCTTCAGCCATAGGCTCTATCATGTATGCAATGCTGTGTACCAGACCTGATGTGTGCCTTGCTATAAGTCTAGCAGGGAGGTACCAAAGTAATCCAGGAGTGGATCACTGGACATCGGTCAAGAACATCCTGAAGTACCTGAAAAGAACTAAGGATATGTTTCTTGTATATGGAGGTGACAAAGAGCTCATCGTAAATGGTTACGTTGATGCAAGCTTTGACACTGATCCTGACGATTCTAAATCGCAAACCGGATACGTGTTTACATTAAACGGTGGAGCTGTCAGTTGGTGCAGTTCTAAACAAAGCGTCGTGGCAGGATCTACATGTGAAGTGGAGTACATAGCTGCTTCGGAAGCAGCAAACAAAGGAGTCTAGATGAAGGAGTTCATATCCGATCTAGGTGTCATACCTAGTGCATCGGGTCCAATGAAAATCTTTTGTGACAATACTGGTGCAATTGCCTTGGCAAAGGAATCCAGATTTCACAAGAGAACCAAGCACATCAAGAGACGCTTAAATTCCATTCGGGATTTAGTCCAAGTGGGAGACATAGAAATTTGCAAGATACATACGGGTCTGAATTTTGCAGACCCGCTGACTAAGCCTCTTCCACGAGCAAAACATGATCAACACCAAGGCTCCATGGGTGTTAGAATCATTGCTGTGTAATCTAGATTATTGACTCTAGTGCAAGTGGGAGAGTGAAGGAAATATGCCCTAGAGGCAATAATAAAGTTATTATTTATTTCCTTGTATCATGATAAATGTTTATTATTCATGCTAGAATTGTATTAACCGGAAACATAATACATGTGTGAATAAATAGAGAAACAGAGTGTCACTAGTATGCCTCTACTTGACTAGCTCGTTGATCAAAGATGATTATGTTTCCTAACCATAGACATGAGTTGTTATTTGGTTAACGGGATCACATCATTAGGATAATGATGTGATTGACTTGATCCATTCCATTAGCTTAGCACTTGATCGTTTAGTTTGTTGCTATTGCTTTCTTCATAACTTATATATGTTCCTATGACTATGAGATTATGCAACTCCCGTTTACCGGAGGAACACTTTGTGTGCTACCAAACGTCACAACGTAACTGGGTGATTATAAAGGTGCTCTACAGGTGTCTCCGAAGGTATTTGTTGGGTTGGCATATTTCGAGATTAGGATTTGTCACTCCGATTGTCGGAGAGGTATCTCTGGGCCCTCTCGGTAATGCACATCACTCAAGCCTTGCAAGCAATGCAACTAATAAGTTAGTTGCAGGATGATGTATTACGGAACGAGTAAAGAGACTTGCCGGTAACGAGATTGAACTAGGTATTGAGATACCGACGATCAAATCTCGGGCAAGTAATTTACCGACGACAAAGGGAACAACGTATATTGTTATGCGGTCTGACCATAAAGATCTTTGTAGAATATGTAGGAGCCAATATGAGCATCCAGGTTCCGCTATTGGTTATTGACCGGAGACGTGTCTTGGACATGTCTACATAGTTCTCGAACCTGTAGGGTCCGCACGCTTAAAGTTCGGTGATGATCGTAATTAGGGTTTTTGTGTTTTGATGTACCGAAGGTTGTTCGGTGTCCCGGATGTGATCACGGACATGACGAGGAGTCTCGAAATGGTCAAGACATAAAGATTGATATATTGGAAGCCTATATTTGGATATCGGAAATGTTTCGGGTGAAATCGGGATTTTACCGGAGTACCGGGGGGTTACCGGAACCCCCCCGGGGGTTATCGGGCCTACATGGGCCCTAAGGGAGAAGAGGAGGGCCGGCCAGGGCAGGCCGCACGCCCCCTCTCCCCTAGTCCGAATAGGGCAAGGAGGGGGGGGGGCGCCCCTCTTTCCTCTTTCTCCCTTCCCCCTTCCTTTTCCAACAAGGCAAGAGGGGGGAGTCCTACTCCCGGTGGGAGTAGGACTCCTCCAGGCGCACCCCTTGGGACGGCCGCACCTCCCCCTCTCCCTCCTTTATATACGGGGGCAAGGGGGTACCCCATGACACACAAGTTGATCTTTGTGATCGTTCCTTAGCCGTGTGCGGTGCCCCCTTCCACCATATTCCACCTCGGTCATATCATAGCAGTGCTTAGGCGAAGCCCTGCGTTGGTAGAACATTATCACCGTCATCACGCCGTCGTGCTGACGAAACTCTCCCTCAACACTTTGCTAGATCGGAGCTCGAGGGACGTCATCGAGTTGAATGTGTGCAGAACTCAGAGGTGCCGTACGTTCGGTACTTGGATCGGTCGGATCGGGAAGATGTACGACTACTTCCTCTACGTTGTGTCAACGCTTCCGTTGCCGGTCTACGAGGGTATGTAGACAAACACTCTCCTCTCTTGTTGCTATGCATCACCATGATCTTGCGTGTGCGTCGGAAATGTTTTGAAATTACTACGTTCCCCAACACCGACCCTCTACTATGGCGCGCCCTGGGGAGTCCTACTGCCACCGGGAGTAGGATTCCCCCCTTCCTTGTAGTAGGAGTAGGAGAGAAGGAAAGGGAAAAGAGAAGAGAAGGAAGGGGGGCGCCGCCCCTCTCCCTAGTCCAATTCGGACGAGGCCTTGGGGCGGGGGGGCGCAGCCTCCCCTCTCTCTTTCCCCTAAAGCCCAATAAGGCCCATATACTCCCTGACGAATTCCCGTAACTCTTCGTACTCCGATAAATACCCGAACCACTCAGAACCTTTTCGATGTCCGAATATATCTGTCCAATATATCGATCTTTACATCTCAAACATTTCAAGACTCCTCGTCATGTCCCTGGTCTCATCCGGGACTCCGAACAACCTTCAGTACATCAAAACACATAAACTCATAATATTGATCGTCACCGAACGTTAAGCGTGCGGACCCTACGTGTTCGAGAACTATGTAGACATGACCGAGACTCTTCTCCGGTCAATAACCAATAGCGGAACCTGGATGCTCATATTGGTTCCTACATATTCTATGAAGATCTTTATCGGTCAAACCGCATAACAACATACATTGTTCCCTTTTTCATCGATATGTTACTTGCCCAAGATTCGATCGTCGGTATCTCAGTACCTAGTTCAATCTCATTACCGACAAGTCTCTTTACTCGTTCCGTAATGCATCATCCTGCAACTAACTCATTAGTCACAATGCTTGCAAGGCTTATAGTGATGTGCATTACCGAGAGGGCCCAGAGATACCTCTCCGATACTCGGAGTGACAAATCCTAATCTCGATCTATGCCAACTCAACAAACACCATTGGAGACACCTGTAGAGCACCTTTATAATCACCCAGTTACGTTGTGACATTTGGTAGCACACAAAGTGTTCCTCCGGTATCCGGGAGTTGCATAATCTCATAGTCATAGGAACATGTATAAGTTATGAAGAAAGCAATAGCAACAAACTAAACGATCATCGTGCTAAGCTAACGGATGGGTCAAGTCAATCACATCATTCTCTAATGATGTGATCCCGTTCATCAAATGACAACTCTTGTCCATGGCTAGGAAACTTAACCATCTTTGATTAACGAGCTAGTCAAGTAGAGGCATACTAGTGGCACTTAGTTTGTCTATGTATTCACACATGTACTAAGTTTCCGGTTAATACAATCTAGCAATAATAATAAACATTTATCATGATATAAGGAAATAAATAATAACTTTATTATTGCCTCTGCTAGGGCATATTTTCTTCAGCTAGCACCGTCCTGCGCCACATCCCTGTTCATGTATGTGGAATACCTTCGAGGCATGACCTTCGTCATTTTGCTTTTATTGAAACCACTATCCTGGATGACAGATGGCTACTACACAACCTTCTTCTTGTAGACGTTGTTGGGCCTCCAAGTGCAGAGGTTTGTAGGATAGTAGCAAATTTCCCTCAAGTGGATGACCTAAGGTTTATCAATCCGTAGGAGGCGTAGGATGAAGATGGTCTCTCTCAAGCAACCCTGCAACCAAATAACAAAGAGTCTCTTGTGTCCCCAACACACCCAATACAATGGTAAATTGTATAGGTGCACTAGTTCGGCGAAGAGATGGTGATACAAGTGGTATATGGATAGTAGATAATGGTTTTTGTAATATGAAAATATAAAAACAGCAAGGTAACTAATGATAAAAGTGAGCGTAAACGGTATTGCAATGCGTTGAAACTAGGCCTAGGGTTCATACTTTCACTAGTGCAAGTTCTCTCAACAATAATAACATAATTGGATCATATAACTATCCCTCAACATGCAACAAAGAGTCACTCCAAAGTCACTAATAGCGGAGAACAAACGAAGAGATTATGGTAGGGTACGAAACCACCTCAAAGTTATCCTTTCTGATCGATCTATTCAAGAGTCCGTAGTAAAATAACATGAAGCTATTCTTTCCGTTCAATCTATCATAGAGTTCGTACTAGAATAACACCTTAAGACACAAATCAACCAAAACCCTAATGTCATGTAGATACTCCAATGTCACCTCAAGTATCCGTGGGTATGATTATATGATATGCATCACACAATCTCAGATTCATCTATTCAAACCAACACAAAGTACTTCAAAGAGTGCCCCAAAGATTCTATCGGAGAGTCAAGACGAAAACGTGTGCCAACCCCTATGCATAGGTTCATGGGCGGAACCCGCAAGTTGATCACAAACATACATCAAGTGGATCAATAGAATACCCCATTGTGACCACAGGTATCCCATGCAAGACATACATCAAGTGTTCTCAAATCCTTACATACTCAATCCGATAATATAACTTCAAAGGGAAAACTCAATCAATTACAAGAGAGTAGAGGGGGAGAAACATCATAAGATCCAACTATAATAGCAAAGCTCGCGATACATCAAGATCGTACCACCTCAAGAACAAGAGAGAGAGAGATATCAAACACATAGCTACTGGTACATACCCTCAGCCCCGAGGGATAACTACTCCCTCCTCGTCATGGAGAGCACCAGGATGATGAAGATGTCCATCGGAGAGGAATTTCCCCCTACGACAGGGTGCCAGAATGGGTCTAGATTGGTTTTTGGTGGCTACGGAGGCTTTTGGCGGCGGAACTCCTGATCTATTGTGCTCCCCGAAGTTTTTAGGGTATATGGGTATATATAGGAGGGGGGCGCGCCCAGGGGGTGGGTGCGCCCCCACCCTCGTGGGCAGCCCGGGACTCTCCTGGTCCATGCCCGATACCCCGTGGGCTTCTTCTAGTCCAAAAATAAGTTCTGTGAAGTTTCAGGTCAATTGGACTCCGTTTGATTTTCCTTTTCTGCGATACTCTAAAACAAGGAAAAAACAGAAACTGGCACTGGGCTCTAGGTTAATAGGTTAGTCCCAAAAATCATATAAAATAGCATAAAAATGCATATAAAACATCCAAGGTTGATAATATAATAGCATGGAACAATCAAAAATTATAGATACGTTGCAGACGTATCAGCATCCCCAAGCTTAATTCCTGCTCGTCCTCGAGGAGGTAAATGATAAAAACAGAATTTTTGATGTGGAATGCTACCTAACATATTTATCCTTGTAATTCTCTTTATTGTGGCAATAATATTCAGATGCATAAGATTCAAGACAAAAGTTTAATATTGACATAAAAATAATAATACTTCAAGCATACTAACAAAGCAATTATGTCTTCTCAAAATAACATGGCCAAAGAAAGCTATCCCTACAAAATCACATAGTCTGGCTATGCTCCATCTTCACCACACAAAATATTTAAATCATGCACAACCCCGATGACAAGCCAAGCAATTGTTTCATACTTTTGATGTTCTCAAACCTTTTCAATGTTCACGCAATACATGAGCATGAGCCATGGACATAGCACTATAGGTGGAATAGAAGGGTGGTTGTGGAGAAGAAAAAAGGAGAAGATAGTCTCACATCAACTAGGCGTATCAACGGGCTATGGAGATGCCCATCAATAGATATCAATGTGACTGAGTAGGGATTGCCATGCAACGGATGCACTAGAGCTATAAGTGTATCAAAGCTCAAAAAGAAACTAAGTGGGTGTGCATCCAACTCGCTTGCTCACGAAGACCTAGGGCATTTTGAGGAAGCCCGTCATTGGAATATACAAGCCAAGTTCTATAATGAAAAATTCCCACTAGTATATGAAAGTGATAACATAGGAGACTCTCTATGAAGATCTTGGTGCTACTTTGAAGCACAAGTGTGGAAAAAAGGATAGTAGCATTGTCCCTTTTATTTTTTTATTTGGCCTTCCTTTTTTATTTGGCCTTTCTTTTTTATTTGGCCTTTTTTGGCCTTTTTTTGGGACAATGCTCTATTAATGATGATCAACACACTTCTATTTATTTACAACTCAAAGATTACAACTCGATACTAGAACAAAGTATGACTCTATATGAATGCCTCCCGCGGTGTACCGGGATGGGCAATGAATCAAGAGTGACATGTATGATAAATTATGCATGGTGGCTTTGCCACAAATATGATGTCAACTACATGATCATGCAAGGAAATATGACAATGATGAAGTGTGTCATAATAAACGGAACGGTGGAAAGTTGCATGGCAATATATCTCAGAATGGCTATGGAAATGCCATAATAGGTAGGTATGGTGGCTATTTTGAGGAAGGTATATGGTGGGTGTATGATACCGGCGAAAGGTGCGCGGTATTAGAGAGGCTAGCAATGGTGGAAGGGTGAGCGTGCGTATAATCCATGGACTCAACATTAGTCATAAAGAACTCACATACTTATTGCAAAAACCTATTAGTTATCGAAACAAAGTACTACGCGCATGCTCCTAGGGGGATAGATTGGTAGGAAAATACCATCGCTCGTCCTCGACCGCCACTCATAAGGAATACAATCAATAAATAAATCATGCTCCGACTTCGTCACATAACGGTTCACCATACGTGCATGCTATGGGAATCACAAACTTCAACACAAGTATTTCTCAAATTCACAACTACTCAACTAACACAACTTTAATATCACTATCTCCATATCTCAAAACAATCATCAAGTATCAAACTTCTCATAGTATTCAATGCACTTTATATGAAAGTTTTTATTATATCCCACTTGGATGCCTATCATATTAGGACTAGTTTCATAACCAAAGCAAATTGCCATGCTGTTCTTAAGACTCTCAAAATAATATAAGTGAAGCACGAGTGTTCATCTATTTCTTCAAAATAGAACCACCATCGTACTCAAAAAGATATAAGAATTTCAGATCTTGGTATTTTATTCAAACATCAAGCAAAACAAAAGAAAATAAAATGACGCTCCAAGCAAAACACATATCATGTGGTGAATAAAAATATAGCTCCAAGTAAAGTTACCGATGAACGAAGACGAAAGAGGGGATGCCTTCCGGGGCATCCCCAAGCTTAGGCTCTTGGTTGTCATTGAATATTACCTTGTGGTGACTTGGGCATCCCCAAGCTTAGGCTCTTGCCACTCCTTATTCCATAATCCATCAAAATTTTACCCAAAACTTGAAAACTTCACAACACAAAACTTAACAGAAAACTCGTAAGCTCCGTTAGCAAAAGAAAACAAAACACCACTTCAAGGTACTGTAATGAAATTATTATTTATTTATATTGGTGTTAAACCTACTGTATTCCAACTTCTCTATGGTTTATAAACTCTTTTACTAGCCATAGATTCATTAAAATAAGCAAACAACACACGAAAAACAGAATCTGTCAAAAACAGAACAATTAGTAGTAATCTGTAACTAACGCAAACTTCTGGAACCCCCAAAATTCTAAAATAAATTTCTGGACGTGAGGAATTTATCTATTAATCATCTTCAAAAATAATTAACTAAATAGCACTCTCCAATAAAAAATTGCAGCAATTCTCGTGAGCGCTAAAGTTTCTGTTTTTTTCAGCAAGATTAAAAAGACTTTCCCCAAGTCTTCCCAACGGTTCTACTTGGCACAAACACTAATTATAACATAAAAAAATCAATCATAACAGAGGCTAGATAAATTATTTATTACTAAACAGGAGCAAAAATCAAGGTACAAAAATAAAGTTGGGTTGTCTCCCAACAAGCGCTATCGTTTGACGCCCCTAGCTAGGCATGATTATTTCAATGATGCTCACATAAAGGATAAGAATTGAAACATAAAGAGAGCATCATGAATAATATGACTAGCACATTTAAGTCTAACCCACTTCCTATGCATGGGGATTTTGTGAGCAAACAACTTGTGGGAACAATAATCAACTAGCATAGGAAGGTAAAACAAGCATAACTTCAAAACTTTAAGCACATAGAGAGGAAACTTGATATTATTGCAATTCCTACAAGCATATATTCCTCCCTCATAATAATTTTCAGTAGCATCATGAATTAATTATACAATATAACCATCACATAAAGCATTCTTTTCATGATCTACAAGCATAGAAAATTTACTACTCTCCACATAAGCAAAATTCTTCTTAATCGGAATAGTGGGAGTATCATAAGAGACTCGAATACTATAAATTTTTTCCACATTAAAAGAGTAATGCTCATAAAAAGGGTAATCATAATCATGACAAGTTTTATAAATATAATCATCACTACTTTTTATAGCATACGTGTCATCACAATAATCATCATAAGTAGCAACTTTGTTCTCATCATAATCGATTGAAACCTCTTCCAAGATAGTGGAATCATCACTAAATAAAGTCATGACATCTCCAAATCCACTTTCATAATTATCACAATAAGATTCAACATCCTCCAAAATAGTGGGATCATTACTTCCTAAAGTTGACACTCTTCCAAACCCACTTTCATCAATATAATCATCATAAGTAGGAGGCATGCTATCATCGTAATAAATTTGCATATCAAAACTTGGGAGACTACAAATATCATCTTCATTAAACATAGCTTCCCCAAGCTTGGGACTAACATTAATTGCAGCAAATATATTCTCAAAAACATCATCTTCATCAAACATAGCATCCCCAATCTTGGGCCTTTTCATATCATAAGCATAATCACTTTCATCATTAATAGTATGGATAGCACCAATAGTATATCAATTATCATAATCAGAATGAGAAATAGGAGCAACATCATTTGGGAGAGATACCTTTCTACCTTTACTTCTCCGTCTTTTCTTTTTCTTCTTCACATCATGTGTGGGTTCAACCCTCTTTTTGGAGCTCCTTATTAATGAGATTGGTTGAATAGAAGGCTCCTCCTCGTTACCTGATTCATCATAAGAAATAATAGGAGGATATTAGGAAGTCTCTTCCCTTTCATTAGTATTCTCTTCATCTTCTATTTGTTTTCTTTTCTTTATGTAATTGGCAATATAAGGATTGTCAATACAATTCACTACACAATACATATAAATTTCCTCTAGATCAAAACCAAGAAGTTTATCATGGGCAAATACTGGAATATAGTTAGTTATATGTTTCATTTCTTCATAACCCATAGGCAAACTAAGTTTATTATGATGTGCAAGAGAAATTAAGTCATCACAATTTATGGAAACGATTAGATCATGAAACAATTTGCATCGGATGGTTAAATGACCACGTTCATTGCAAAGCTCACAAGTACGGCCAAGAAAATTTAAATTTTCAGCACAAACATCTAGCCTTTCTTGCAACCATTTAGTTTCTAAGTACTTATGCCTCTTGCAAAATCTATCTTCCCTAATTGGTGTGTACTTGCAAACCCAATGCACTCCACAAAAATTGACATGTTTATAGGAGACATTTTCATCATGACTAGTGCAATCATCATTAGTACTATGGATATTCAAAGAGTTCATACTAATAACATTGCAATCATGCTCATCATTCAAAGATTTAGTGCCAATCATTTTAATGCATTCTTCTTCTAACATTTTGGCACAATTTTCCTTTCCATCATACTCACAAAAGATATTAAAAAGATGAAGCATATGAGGCAAACTCAATTCCACATTTTTTTGTTTTCTTTTATAAATTAAACTAGTGCTAAAACAAGAAACTAAAAGATTCGATTTGAAGATCTAAAGATATACCTTCAATCGCTAACCTCCCCGGCAACGGCGCCAGAAAAGAGCTTGCACTACAAAAAAAAGACACATCCGTGACATTTTGGGCCGAACGGATTTTTTTCTGTCATACATATGACACTTCTATGAAAATAATTGTGACAAAACCAAGTATCATCATAGATGTAGTGGGCTCCTACTTCTATGACAAAAAATCATCACAGAAAATGGGCTTTTCGTCCTGGGCGGGCTGGAGACGCAGCTGCATGACATTCTTTGGGCCGTCCATGACGGAAAAAACCGTGGTAGAAGCGATGTCGGCGTTCTGGGAACGGGGGTCCCCAGACTTGCCTGCTTGCGGCCTGCGGCGTGGCTCAAGCAGGGCCCAGCATGGCCCATCTTCATCAGCTCAAGCTTAAAGACCCTCGCGAGGGGCCAAGTCTCGCGGGGCGGACGACAGAAAGCTTCCTTAGAGGCAGCCTCATCAGGCAGGCTCGCGGGGAGGTGGAGAGATCAAGGCAGGGGTACCTCGCGAGGAACCCGTGACGCAAGCCATGACGATCGAGACCAGGCAGGCGCCAGGCGGGCGCAGTGTCATTGTTTCCCCTTTGGTTCAAAGGGGGCAAGCACAGGCCAAGGCATCAGGCAAAGGTTACCATTCCGGTGCAACGAGACCAAGACCAGCCGGACGGCAGGACAGAGGTCACCGTGGAGCCCAAGACGGCGTCATCGCCAGTGCTTTTAACATCCGAAGACCACCTTTGGTCAGGATAACTTGTACTAGATGTTCCCCTTCGAAATGTCCAATTGTTGGCGCCCTTCCCGCTCATTTTTTGGGGAGAGGCCCAAGGCCTCTATAAATAGAGCTAGCCACCACAGAGTAGAGGGAGACCCCCGGAGAGATCTGGTAGAACCCCAGCAGAGAGAGAGAGAGGCGACTGAACTCACCCTAGTAGTTCATCGCCCCAGTTCAAGAACACCTCTCGTGAGGATGTTCTTCCCTTGTACTGTCCATCATCACCCCCAGAGGCAATCCACCACACCACACACTGGAGTAGGGTATTACACCACAACGATGGCCCGAACCAGTATAAACATCGTGTCTCTTGTGTTGTTCATCATTTTCATCTTTGTTCGCATGAGAGGATCGAACGTAGATCGGTAAGGGAGAGATCTCCGTGCGCACCCCAGTGTTCGAACCTCAAGGGTCTGCCGGAACCCGGAACCCGACATTTGGCGCGCCAGGTAGGGGTGCGCCGGAGTTCTCCTTCCTGACGACCCGCTCTCCCCCGACATCGCATCCCGCCCTCATGGCGGACAACGCACCGCCCGCTCCAGCAACGGATGACGACACTGGGGCCAGGGGGCTCCGGGCCTTGGCCCCCGCCTTGCGGCAAGTGCAGTGGCCGCGCAAGTTCAGGCCCGAGATGCCGCCGCGCTACGATGGCGCGACGGACCCGATGATTTTCCTGCTGGCGTACGAGGAGGCCGTCCTCGGAGCTGGGGGCGACGATCGGGTGATGGCTAACTAGTTACCCATGGCCCTCACCGGCGTCCTGCGCGCGTGGCTCCTCGACGTGCCGATGGCCTCTGTCACCTCCTGGGAGGAGCTGCGCGACCTCTTCCTCACCCGTTTCGTCGCACTAGCGCCGCCCGTCGTCGCAGCTCTCATAGGTGGCTCCCAGGCACCACCCTCGAGTCATCACGTCAAGCCGTTCACCCGCCGGATCAGCACCGCGTCGAGGCGCCAAGAAGCCCCCCAGGCTGGGTGGCGCCCGAGGCCGATCTAACCTTCGACTCGGAGGACCACCCCTTCAACCCTATTGGTTCGGGCGCGCTCCCAATGCTGTGCACCCCCACCATCTGCCAGGTAGCCGTCGCCAGGACCCTCATCGACGATGGTGCCGGCCTCAACATGCTCTCGGTGGAGGCCTTCAGCCTACTCCATGTGCCGTCGGAGCGGCTCCAACCCAGCAGGCCTTTCTCGGGTGTCGGAGCCGGTTCCACCGCCTCCTTGGGATAGATCCGCCTCCAAGTGACCTTCGGCACCTGTGACAACTTCCGCATGGAGCTGATCGACTTCGACATCGCCCCTATCGGCCTCCCCTACAACGCCATCCTGGGCTATCCGGCCTTGGCTCGGTTCATGGCAGCAACTCACCCGGCGTACAACCTCATGAAGATGCCCGGGAGCAGCGGCGTCCTCACCGTGTCAGGAGACACAAGGGATGCACTGTAGGTGCTCCGACTTGTTTTTAGGGCGGCGGCGGTGGCGCAGCTCACTAGCACCGACGCCCTTGAGCCCAAGGGGGCTGCGCCGGCTAAAAAGAAGCATCTGTTCACCCAAGACAAGGCGGAAACCAAGCTGGTACCAGTCGACGAGGATGGGTGCACTGGCGCCACCTTCACCATAGGGGCCAACCTCGAGCCCGAGCAGGAGAAGGCCCTAATCAGGTTCCTGCGTGCGAACAAGAAGGTGTTCGCGTGGGAACCAGATCAGTTAGCGGGGGTCCCAAGGGAAGTGATTGACCATCACCTCAACGTGTGCCCCAATGTACGCCCCGTGAAGCAAAAGGCAAGGTGGCAGTCTACTGAGAAACAGACTTTCATCGTTCAAGAGACCCGGAAGCTAGAGGTGGCAGGGGTTAACCGCGAGGTTCGCTACCCCGATTGGCTGGCTAATCCTGTTGTCGTGCCGAAGAAGGGGGGAAAGATCGCATGTGCGTCGACTTCACCAACCTCAACAAGGCCTGCCCACAGGATCCATTTCCGCTCCCCCGCATCGACCAGATAGTCGACTCCACCGCAGAGTGTGACCTATTGTGCTTCCTGGATGCCTTCTCGGGCTATCACCAAATCAAGATGGTGGTAGAAGACGTGGAGAAGACGGCTTTCCTGACCCCGTGTGGAGTGTACTACTATACGTGCATGCCATTTGGGCTGCGCAACGCAGGCGCGACCTTTCAGCGGCTGATGCACATCGCCTTAGGCCGGCAGCTCGGGAGGAACGCTGAAGCTTACGTCGATGACATTGTGGTGAAGTCTCGTGAGGTAAGAACCCTGATACAGGACCTGGAAGAAACCTTTGCCAGCCTCAACGAAGTGGACCTACGGCTCAACTCGGAGAAGTGCGTATTTGGAGTCCCCTCGGGCAAGCTCCTGGGTTTCCTCGTATCCCACAGGGGCATCGAGGCCAACCCAGAGAAGGTCAAGGCAGTCGAAGATATGAGCCCGCCAAGGACCTTAGAAAAATGCATAAGCTCACCGGGCGTGTGACTGCGTTGGGGCGCTTCATCTCCAAGTTGGGGGAACGAGCCCTGCCCTTCTTCAAGCTGATGAAGAAAAAGGGCCCCTTCGAATGGACTGAAGAGGCCGACAAGGCATTCCAAGACCTCAAGAGGTACCTTACCAGTCCGCCAGTGATGGTAGCTCCGCGTCCTCGGGAGCCTGGTGCTCTACCTTGCGGCCACCCCCTACTCCGCCAGCGCAGCCCTGGTGGCAGTCAGGGAGGAGCGCTGTGCCAAGGCCGCATCGACCGTCCGAACTGAAGCGAAGCAGAGCCAGGAGGGCCTCGCGAAGGCCGCAACCACAGCCAGAAAGGAACAGCCGCAGCAAGAGAACGCACCCAGAGCAGGAGAGGCCTCTTCTGGTGATCCTCGTCTCCAGAGACGCCTCGACCTCTGGAGGACGCAAGCTGCGCCAACACCCTCAACCTCGTCGAACATCTCGTGTACTTCATCAGCACGATGCTACTGGACGCAAGGGCACGGTATCCCATGCCTCAAAAACCCCTCCTCGCGCTACTAGTGGCCTCGCGCAAGCTGCGCCACTACTTCCAAGGACATCCCATCAAGGTCGTCTCAGCATACCCCTTGGAAAGAGTGCTCAGGAGCCCCAACTCAGCTGGAAGGGTCGCCGAATGGAACATTGAGCTACATGCATTTCAGCTAGAATTCAGCACGACCAGAGTTATCAAGGGAGCCGCATTGGCAGATTTCGTGGCAGAATGGGCAGAAGCGCCGGGTCTTGAGGCAGGTGAAGACCGATCACTTTCCCTGGGAAGTGAAGCACCGGACGGCTGGGTCGTGTACTTCGATGGGGCATTCTCCCAACACGGTGCAGGAGCTGGTGCAGTGCTTGTGTCCCCTACCCAGGACAAACTCTATTACGCCGTGCAACTCTGCTTCCAGCACGGAGAGAAGGTAGCAGAATATGAAGGCCTAGTAGCAGGCTTGAAAGCCGCAATCGCCTTAGGGGTAAAGCGCCTCACCATCAAGGGCGATTCACAGCTCCTGTCAACTTCTCCAACAAGATATACGAGCTGAAGGACGAGCACATGGAAGCTTACCTCGCTGAAGTCCGCAGGATGGAGAAACAATTCTGGGGGCTGGAGCTGCAGCATGTGCCTCGCGGCACCAATCAGGAGGCTGACGACATTGCCAAGAGGGCGTCTAGGCGGCTGTCGCAGGAACCTGGCGTCTTCGAGGAGCGGCTCTTCAAGCCCTCGGCGGCGCCATCGCTATCAGGCGCGGCACAGCCAAGGGAGGAGCCACCTCAGCCGACTGCCTCAGGAGCTCCGGTCTGCGGCCCGACATCAGGGGCACGCCTGCTCCTGGCATTGGAGCCTCAAGAGGGATGTTGGATCCCAGAGCTCAAGGACTACCTGATGCAAGGGATTCTGCCGGATAACGAGGAGGAGGCGGAGCGTGTGGCACGGCAGGCCATGACTTATTGCATCCAGGATGGCGAGCTCTACAGGAAGCGGCCAAATGACGTGTCCCTACGTTGCATTTCCAGGGAGCAAGGAAAGGAACTGCTGGCGGACATACATAGCGGAGACTGCGGGCACCACTCGTCATCACGAACCATCGTCGGCAAGGCGTTCCTTAGCGGGTTCTACTGGCCCACAGCACTCAGCGATGCTGTTGAGCTGGTGAAGGCTTGCGAGGCCTGCCAATTTCACGCTAAACAGATCCATCAACCTGCGGGGGGCCTGCAGACCATACCCCTCTCTTGGCCATTCGTAGTTAGGGGGTTGGACATTCTGGACCCGTTCCCTCGGGCGCCAGGGGGCTATCGCTACCTCTACATCGTCGTGGACAAGTTCACCAAGTGGGCCGAGGTGGAAGCTGTCCGCACAATCCCGGCAGGCTCGGCAGTCAAGTTCATCAGGGGCCTCGTGAGCCGGTTTGGGGTGCCTAACCGCATCATCACTGACAATGGTTCGCAATTCACCAGTAATCTCTTCAAAACGTATTGTGCTAACCTTTGAACGCAGATATGCTACGCTTCGGTAGCACACCCCCGGAGCAATGGCCAGGCTGAACGAGCCAACGCGGAGGTCCTGAGGGGCCTCAAGGCCAGGACCTTCAAGAAGAAGCTGGAGGCCTGTGGCAGGGGCTGGCATGACGAGCTCCAGTCCGTGCTATGGTCAATCCGCACGACAACGACCAAGCCGACTGGCGAGACCCCGTTCTTCCTCGTCTACGGAGCGGAGGCTGTTCTCCCTCACGAGGTCAGACGTCGCTCCGCACGGGTCCTAGCATTCGACGAGGCTCAGCAGGACGACATGCGGGGGACGGATCTCGTGCTGGGGGAGGAACGCCGTCGGGAAGCTGCACTAGGAGTGGCAAGGTATCAACAGGCGCTACGACTATACCACAGCTGCAACATCCGCCCCAGGACCCTTGAGGTAGGGGATCTCGTGCTTAGAAGGGTTCTCTCTAGGAAGGGGCTGCACAAGCTCTCTCCCATGTGGGAGGGCCCATTCAAGGTTGTTCATGTTTCCAGGCCTGGCTCCGCGCGCTTGGAGACTCTGGAGAGAGTACCCATCTAGAACCCATGGAACATTCAGCATCTCCGGAGGTTCTATCCCTGAGTGAAGCCGCTACGTTTTGTAAAAGGCCCAGTGCCTGTGAAGAAGGCGAATGCCTGTGAAGCCTCCGCGTTTTGGAAAAGGCCCGATGCCTATGAAGAAGGCAAATGCCTGTGAAGCCGCTGCGTTTTGGAAAAGGCCCGGTGCCTGTGAAGAAGGCGAATGCCTGTGAAGCCGATGCGTTTTGGAAAAGGCCCGGTGCCTGTGAAGCCGCTGCATTTTGGAAAAGACCCGGAGCCTGTGAAGAAGGCGAACGCCTGTGAAGCTACTGCGTTTCAAGAAAGGCCCGGTGCCTGTGAAGAAGGCCAATGCATGTGAAGCTCGCCGCCCGTGACACTCTCACGTAATAATGAGTGGGGCTGTACACGCCCCGGAGTCTCCGGAGTGCTGCCCTCGGGCCTCGGGGGCTCCCGCCCATGCCCAGTGGCAGCACTTAGCTCCATGCTAGTGCGAAGACGTCGAAGACTAGAATAGGTGCCGGACGCGGCTTTCCCATTTGCTTTCCGCAGTTGGCTTGTTTATTCCCGTTTGAAGTTTTTATTGGAGTTGCTGACGTTCCTGGCTTGTGGCTCTTTGTCTTTCTCACTCGCTCGCCTCGTTTTCTCTCGCGAAGTCTCGCGAGGGAGGATCGCGGACGCCCTCGCGAGTGTTTTTTGCCCCGATCATTTGGAGCTTTCCTATCCGAGTCCTCTGCAGGAGCACCCCTCCCAGTCCGTGCCCCACGGGCATCATGACACGAGCGCAGGACCTGGGCCGATCGCCTCCACAACTAAGATCATAAGTTACCCCTCCTACTGATCCTTGCAGGGCACGAAGCGCACGAGGAGGCCACGGCCTCGGGAGGCGAGGACCGCGCCAAGCCCCACCAAGCTAAAATAGTTCCCGCACATGGGAGCGCGGCGCAAAAACACGGCGCAGAAATAGCGGAAACAGCGTGATGGTTAAACAACAACAGTTCTAATACAGCCCCGCGGGGCCCTACATTACTTACTATTTTTGCGCAGGATAAGAAAGAAAACAAAACGGGCGCGATTCATCCTGCGCCAACCCACAGCGAAGGCTCGAGCTGCTCCTGGGGCTCAGGCGGATCCCTCCTCTCGCTTCACTGGAGCGCGACGGCGGGCTGACCCGCTACCTTCGCCCAAGCGGGCACGACGGCGAGGAGGCTGGTCGCGGCCACCGCTGGAGGAGCTGCTGCCTGAGAGGGGGTCGCCAAAGCTCGGCGAGCCCCGAGCACCGCTGCCTGTATGCTAGTCGCCATCTTCATCCTGGTCAGAGCCAGGGCTGGGCAGGCGGCCGCGGTCGTCGTCTTCAGGGCAACACCCGACATGGCGACCATCTTCCCCGAACACCCTCACGTAGAGGGTGGTGTCGCCATCAAACTTGAAGTACAGGGTGCACCACCGGCTCAGGCCATGTGCGCGGGCAAATATCTGCCAGCCGCGTATTAGAGCCCCATTCCAAGAAATAGAAACCTCCATCGACGCCCAGGAGGCCCTGCTGCAGCATCCGTCTGCCTGGAGCCAGAAGCCGCACCGGGCGCTGGCCGGTAGTTCATCTACGAAGAAATGGGGGAGCTAGAGCCTGGTGCTAGATGGGTCTGGTGACCACACGACGAACTCCGGCAGCACCTCCGCAGAGCGAAAGCGTGGCCTAGGGGGCGCACACCCACAGCGTGCCCCCCGTCGGCAACCGGGCACTCACCACCGCGCCGGGAACCGCCTCCATGGCCGCGGGAGGCCACCACGAGGACCGTGGTATACTTGCGAGGGCGGCCTCAGCCGCGCTTGACCAAAGGGGAGTCAGGCCCAGCCTGGGGGGCGTTTCCTTTCTCCGCGGCCGAGAATCTCTTTGGAGCCATGGGAGCGACGAGTAATCAAGAAGAAAGAAAGGAGCAGCAAGGAGGGACGGGCCGAAGGGAGTCGCCCAGCCCCGTACTTATAGCCGGAGGAGGCCAACCGATGTGCACCACGATCGCAGGTAATCATGATCGGTTTCTCTGCATGCAGGGACTTATCAAGTCATGTAGTCGTCGAGGCATCGTGGGGAAGCGCAGTCGCCCATGCCCAATCAACCACCACGCGGCGCCCAAGGCCGCAGGCTATTAGGGCCCGCGGCGCTTCGCGCTTGCCCCTTCGCTTCTCTTCTAAGCCAAGCCCGCGCGCGCCTTGGGCCCGGGGGCTACTGTCGGCATTCTGGGAACGGGGGTCCCCAGACTTGCCTGCCTACGGCCTGCGGCGTGGCTCAAGCGGGTCCCAGCGCGGCCCATCTTCATCAGCTCAAGCTCAAAGACCCTCGCGAGGGGCCAAGCCTTGCTGGGCGGATGACAGAAAGCTTCCTTAGAGGCAGCCTCATCAGGCAGGCTCGCGGGGAGGCGGAGAGATCAAGGCAGGGGTACCTCGCGAGGAACCCGTGACGCAAGCCATGACGATCGAGACCAGGTGGGCGCCAGGCGGGCGCCGGCCTGCGCAGTGTCCTTGTTTCCCCTTTGGTGCAAAGGGGGCAAGCATAGGCCAAGGCATCAGGCAAAGGTTACCATTCCAGTGCAACGAGACCAAGACCAGCCGGACGGCAGGACGGAGGTCACCGTGGAGCTCAAGATGGCGTCATCGCCAGTGCTTTTGATAGCCGAAGACCACCTTTGGTCAGGATAACTGGTACTAGATGTTCCCCTTCGAAATGGCCAATTGTTGGCGCCCTTCCCGCTCATTATTTGGGGAGAGGCCCAGGGCCTCTATAAATAGAGCTAGCCACACAGAGTAGAGGGAGACCCCAGGAGAGATCTGGTAGAACCCCAGCAGAGAGAGAGAGAGGCGACTGAACTCACCCTAGCAGTTCATCGCCCCAACTCAAGAACACCTCTCGCGAGGCTGTTCTTCCCTTGTACTGTCCATCATCAGCCCCAGAGGCAATCCACCACACCACACACTGGAGTAGGGTATTACACCACAACGGTGGCCCGAACCAGTATAAACATCGTGTCTCTTGTGTTGTTCATCATTTTCATCTTAGTTTGCACGAGAGGATCGAACGTAGATCGGTAGGGGAGAGATCTCCGCGTGCACCCCAGTGTTTGAACCTCAAGGGTCTGCCGGAACCCAAAACCCGACAAGCGAGGGGGAGGAAAATTTCGGGGAGTTCCCGGTTACGGTGGGAGGTCGGGGGCCGAGCGATGCGCGTTTCTCTCGTACACGTACGCACGTGTGTGCGAGGCGTTGGCTCTAACTAAACCGGAGCGAGGCGTTGGGCTCTAACTGAACCAGAGCGATTGCACTACACGCTATGCGTTACTGAACCCGAGCGATCGATCGATGGCTGTTAACTCAACCCGATCGAGCGATTCCTTCGCTACTGCTGCTAACTGAAGCCGATCGATGC